>NC_092090.1:65916931-66288598 GCF_045679555.1 Salvelinus alpinus
AAAGCCAATTTCTACCACTCTAAATTCCAAGCATCTGCCTCTAACCCTAGGAAGCTCTTTGCCACCTTCTCCTCCCTCCTGAATCCTCCTCCCCCTCCTCCCTCTCTGCTGATGACTTCGTCAACCATTTTGAAAAGAAGGTCGACGACATCCGATCCTCGTTTGCTAAGTCAAACGACACAGCTGGTTCTGCTCACACTGCCCTACCCTGTGCTTTGACCTCTTTCTCCCCTCTCTCTCCAGATGAAATCTCGCGTCTTGTGACGGCCGGCCGCCCAACAACCTGCCCGCTTGACCCTATCCCCTCCTCTCTTCTCCAGACCATTTCCGGAGACCTTCTCCCTTACCTCACCTCGCTCATCAACTCATCCTTGACCGCTGGCTACGTCCCTTCCGTCTTCAAGAGAGCGAGAGTTGCACCCCTTCTGAAAAAACCTACACTCGATCCCTCCGATGTCAACAACTACAGACTAGTATCCCTTCTTTCTTTTCTCTCCAAAACTCTTGAACGTGCCGTCCTTGGCCAGCTCTCCTGCTATCTCTCTCAGAATGACCTTCTTGATCCAAATCAGTCAGGTTTCAAGACTAGTCATTCAACTGAGACTGCTCTTCTCTGTGTCACGGAGGCGCTCCGCACTGCTAAAGCTAACTCTCTCTCCTCTGCTCTCATCCTTCTAGACCTATCGGCTGCCTTTGATACTGTGAACCATCAGATCCTCCTCTCCACCCTCTCCGAGCTGGGCATCTCCGGCGCGGCCCACGCTTGGATTGCGTCCTACCTGACAGGTCGCTCCTACCAGGTGGCGTGGCGAGAATCTGTCTCCGCACCACGTGCTCTCACCACTGGTGTCCCCCAGGGCTCTGTTCTAGGCCCTCTCCTATTCTCGCTATACACCAAGTCACTTGGCTCTGTCATATCCTCACATGGTCTCTCCTATCATTGCTATGCAGACGACACACAATTAATCTTCTCCTTTCCCCCCTCTGATAACCAGGTGGTGAATCGCATCTCTGCATGTCTGGCAGACATATCAGTGTGGATGACGGATCACCACCTCAAGCTGAACCTCGGCAAGACGGAGCTGCTCTTCCTCCCGGGGAAGGACTGCCCGTTCCATGATCTCGCCATCACGGTTGACAACTCCATTGTGTCCTCCTCCCAGAGTGCTAAGAACCTTGGCATGATCCTGGACAACACCCTGTCGTTCTCAACTAACATCAAGGCGGTGACCCGTTCCTGTAGGTTCATGCTCTACAACATTCGCAGAGTACGACCCTGCCTCACGCAGGAAGCGGCGCAGGTCCTAATCCAGGCACTTGTCATCTCCCGTCTGGATTACTGCAACTCGCTGTTGGCTGGGCTCCCTGCCTGTGCCATTAAACCCCTACAACTCATCCAGAACGCCGCAGCCCGTCTGGTGTTCAACTTTCCCAAGTTCTCTCACGTCACCCCGCTCCTCCGCTCTCTCCACTGGCTTCCAGTTGAAGCTCGCATCCGCTACAAGACCATGGTGCTTGCCTACGGAGCTGTGAGGGGAACGGCACCTCCGTACCTTCAGGCTCTGATCAGGCCCTACACCCAAACAAGGGCACTGCGTTCATCCACCTCTGGCCTGCTCGCCTCCCTACCTCTGAGGAAGTACAGTTCCCGCTCAGCCCAGTCAAAACTGTTCGCTGCTCTGGCACCCCAATGGTGGAACAAACTCCCTCACGACGCCAGGTCAGCGGAGTCAATCACCACCTTCCGGAGACACCTGAAACCCCACCTCTTTAAGGAATACCTAGGATAGGATAAAGTAATCCTTCTAACCCCCCCCCCCCCCCCCCTTAAAAGAGTTAGATGCACTATTGTAAAGTGGTTGTTCCACTGGATATCATAAGGTGAATGCACCAATTTGTAAGTCGCTCTGGATAAGAGCGTCTGCTAAATGACTTAAATGTAAATGTAAATGTAATGAATAGGGTGCCATTCGGCAAGCACACCCAGGAAATCCACCACATAAACTGTGACCATTACAACATCGTTATAAGACAGGCCGCGTCTGAAATGGCACCCTATTCTCTATATAGTACTGCACTACTTTTGATCAGAGCCCATAGGGTTATAGTGCCATATCAGACGCAGCCACACTTTACATGGGAGATGTTTGCAGGCATCAAATGTTTACAGGCAGAATATAGATGACATTAGAGCAAAGAAATCAAATTCAAAACAGCTTTATTGACAATGACAGTAGTGTTTATACAAGGCCAGAGCTAAGATGAAGCTCAAACAGTGCAATAAATCAGATTAGATATGAAAAAGATCCTAGCTTTACATGGATTGATATAATTTGGACTGGATTTGTTGTATCCCTTATAACATTGGTTTTGTTTCAGAAAGCTAAGTATATAAAAAAAAGTATTTTTTTTATTTTTATGGAAGAGACTGAAAACCCCTGATGAGACCCTGAAAGAGCTGTAAACAGTTTCCTTTTCTAACTTAATTAAAATACAACACACACACTTTCCACTTCGTTCCTGAATAGGCAGTTCATACATACAAACATATAGTGCCGTTGAAAAGTATTCAGACCCCTTGACTTTTTCCGCATTTTGTTACGTTACAGCCTTATTCTAAAATTGATTAAATAATTTCCCCCCCTCCTCAATCTACACACAATACCCCATAATGACAATTCAAAAACAGTTTTTTAGCCATTTTTGCTAATTTACAGAAAATTCTAAACTGAAATACCACATTAACATTAGTATTCAGACCCATTACTCAGTACTTGTTGAAGCACCTTTGGCAGCGAGTACAGCCTCGAGTCTTCTTGAGTATGATGCTACAAGCTTGGCACACCTGTTTTTGGGGAGTTTCTCCCATTTTTTACCGCAGGTCCTCTCAAGCTCTGTCAGGTTAGATGGGGAGCATTGCAGCACAGCTATTTTTAGGGCTCTCCAGAGATGTTGGATTGGGTTCAAGTCCGGGCTCTGGCTTGGTCACTCAAGGACATTCAGAGACTTGTCCCGAAGCCACTCCTGCGTTGTCTTGGCAGTGTGCTTAGGGTTGTTGTCCTGTTGGAAGATGAACCTTCACTTTTGAGATGGTGCCAGGTTTCCTCCAGACGTGACTCTTGGCATTCAGGCCAAAGTGTTCAATCTTGGTTTCATCAGACCAGAGAATCTTGTTTCTCATGGTCTGAGAGTCTTTTAGGTGCCTTTTGGCAAACTCCAAGCGGGCTGTCATGTTTGTTTTACTGAGGAATGGCTTCTGTCTGGCCACTCTACCATAAAGGCCTGATTGGTGGAGTGCTGCAGAGATGGTTGTCCCTCTGAAAGGTTCTCCCATCTCCATAGAGGAACTCTGGAGCTCTGTTAGTGACCATCAGGTTCTTGGTCACCTGCCTGACCAAGGCCCTTCTCCCCTGATTGCTCAGTTTGGCCAGGCAGCCAGCTCTAGGAAGACTTGGTGGTTCCAAGCGTCTTTCATTTAAGAATGATGGAGGCCACTGTGTTCTTGGGGACTTTCAATGCTACAGAAATGTTTTGGTACCCTTCCCCAGATCTGTGCCTCGACAAATCCTGTCTGAGCTTGACGGACAATTCCTTCAACCCCATGGCTTGGTTATTGCTATGACATACACTGCCAACTGTGGGACCTTACATAGACTGGTGTGTGCCTTTCTAAATTATGTCCAATCAATTGAATTTACCACAGGTGGACTCCAATCAAGTTGTAGAAACATCTCAAGGAGGATCAATGGAAACAGGATGCACCTGAGCTCAATTTCGAGTCTCATAGCAAAGGGCCTGAATACTTACTGTATGTACACTACCGTTCAAATAAAAGCAAATTTTTTGTCCATTAAAATAACATCAAATTTATAAAAAATACAGTGTAGACATTGTTAATGTTGTAAATGACTATTGTAGCTGGAAACAACTGATTTTTAATGGAATATCTTCATAGGCATACAGAGGCCCATTATCAGCAACCCTCACTCCTGTGTTCCAATGGCACGTTGTGTTAGCTAATACAAGTTTATAATTTTAAAAGGCTAATATTGATCATTAGAAAACCCTTTTGCAATTATGTTAGCACAGCTGAAAACTGTTGACCTGATTAAAGCAATAAAACTGGCCTTCTTTAGACTAGTTGAGCCATTTCCAGCTACAATAGTCATTTACAACATTAACAATGTCTACACTGTATTTCTGATCAATTTGATGTTATTTTAAAAATGGACAAAAAAATTGATTTTCTTTCAAAAACAAGGACATTTCTAAGTGACCCCAAACTTTTGAACAGTAGTGTAAATAAGGTATTTCAGTTTTTTATTTTTAATAAATGAGCAATCATTTCTAAAAACGGGTTTTCACTTCGTAAATATGGGGTATTATTGTGTGTAGATTGCTGAGGGATTAAAAAAATAATAATCTAATAATAATTTAGAACAAGGCAGTAGTTTAACAAAATTGTGGGAAAATTCAAGGCGTCTGAATACTTCCCGAAGGCACTGTACAAACCGGTAGAAACGGAATCAAAGAGTTCATACAAAAAAGAAACAGGCTACACATCCTTCACAGACATTGCACTCGAAGCAAGACAAGATTGGCTACTCCCATTCCTCTGCTCTGACTAGCATGATCATCTCAAAAAAAAATAATGTCAAGTCGGTATAGTAAATAAACATGTTGTGAATTGTCTTCTGACTATTGGGCCATTTGAATACAGCCTGAGGTATGCTTTAGCACATGAGACACAGCTCAAAATAAAAGATTTATAAAATACCTGCAACAAATTTGAGGAAAGGTCAAAAATAATGCAGAGACCGCAGCTCAATTTGAAAGCTCCATTTAGAAAAAAGTAAAAACAACTGTTAAATTAGTGTCTAAAAACCACTGCAGCATCTTGTTCTTTGAAAGACTAACAATTATTTAAAAAACAGGATAACGATTGCTCCAATAATGCCTTTCCAAAGTGCCAAATCTCTGGTCGGGTTCCAGGCCAACTGCATGCATTGCATCAACCAATGGATGTGTGCCACGTCATCAACTGCGCAGTCAGGCATCAGATTGCTATATCATATAATGTGGTTAGCTGATATGTTAAACACCTATCCAGCCATTGAGATCTGGGTGCGTATGCAATGTAGCCAGCTGGGGAACATGGCCATTATAACCTGTGATCCTGTCACTTAATGTCCATTGATTGGTTTGACCACCAAATAGTGCAACAGGTCTAACCTGTCCTTCAACAAACACACAGACCAAAACAACAACAAAACAACTCAGAGGAAATTCTAAAATTAATATTCCCTTCTTTTCTGCTTCCGCCCAATGTCTACCTCGTCCAGTCTAAGCCCAGATAGCTTGAGGTCTTGGAGGGATTGGGCCAGGGGCCTATGGACCTGGACGGGCAGGGGTCGCTGGACCCGGATGGGGATGGGCTTTAGGTCAGGGTCAGACAAGATGGGGTCTAAAGCTGGCAGGGGGAGGTAGCCTCCGTCTCTGGGCAGACACAGGCAGCAGCCAGCACCAGCCAGGTCCAGCTCGCTGTACTCAAAGCCAGCCCTCTTGAGGATCTTGAAGTCCACCATGTCCATGGACTCATTCATCTCCACCAGCAGGTTCCAGAACATACAGCTCAGCACGATGCCCATAAGCTGGAGAGACACACAGCAGAGAGACCAGTTACATTTACTCTGACACTGGGACTAGTACACACAGCTCAGCAGGCTGGAGAGAGAGACAGGGAACACAGCAGAGATGTAAGTAGCCTTGCAAGAGCCCAACTCCTGGTTCTGTAGCGTGAGTCAGCTTGATGTACAAGTTCACCTCCTGGACAGGACGCTAGTCTATCGCAGCGCCTTACCCCTAATCTGTCTCCATAATGCTTGGGTCCCATTTTTACAGTCTTTGATATCACTCGGCTGGGGATCAAACTCTGACACCCTTATTCCCTATATAGTTTTGACCAGGGCCCATAGAGACTGGTACCCACAGCCAGGGGGAAATATTCCAGCTGGATATTCAAGGACCACCGCATAGAAACCAGTTTAGACCATGTAACTATGTTTTTAAATATAATGCACCGTCATGTTCGTGTTTAATGTGCTTGCATGTACCTGACACCATAAAAGTTGCAGAGGCATACACATATCCAACTTTTCAATTAAGTAATATCTTACTTTGGTCCCAAGGTGGGTAATGCCTGGGCAAGCCAACTTGAGTGTGCAGCTGTCCACTCCCCCAGTGCTTTGAAATTAACTAGTTCCCACCTGAGCTTGCCTGATAAGAACCCTCAGTTTCCTTTTCGGTCTGTCTGCTACTGGACTGGACTGTCTGGATTGCACCTCATCCCCAAAGAATAGGCACATTTTATAATAGTGCAGCTGCTGCAGAATCAGTATGTGGTGTAATTACACATCTCCAAGGGGGCTCGCATAGAAGTCTGGCTGCAAAATTGTCACAGCACAGGAGAGTGAGGATAAAAGTAAAAATAGGCTGATTGTCTGTCTCCCCCACACTAACGCTCTAAACTAGAACTAAAAACTAAGTGAATGGATAATAGTAAACAACAAACTCTGATTTATTCAAATTGAGTTTATAACACAATAAAAATCATCCAGCTCCTTGTTGGTTATGAAAGCGTTAATGTTACAGAGATACTGTATCATGCAGTGTAAACTGGCTAAGCTACAGTACATGTAGGCTAGGCTAGGCCATGTTGCCAACAGAGAAGGGAGAGGGTTGCCTAGCTAAGCCCAAATTTACAGCTCTTCAGGGGGAGTGCTTTCTACAGACACCATTCACATCACATTGTGCGTGTTCCAAATGGCACCCTATTCCCTATTATTTATTTATTTTTTACATGTGTTTTACCTTTATTTAACTAGGCAAGTCAGTTAAGAACAAATTATTATTTTCAATGATGGCCTAGGAACAGTGGGTTAACTGCCTTGTTCAGGGGCAGAACGACAGATTTTTTACCTCGTCAGCTTGAGGATTCGATCTTGCAACCTTTACTAGTCCAACGCTCTAACCACTAGGCTACCTGACGCCCCCCTATAGGGCCCTGCTCAAAATTAGTGCACTATATTGGGGATAGTATGCCATTTGGAACACAGAAATTGTTTAGTTCTGTGTGTGAGGCAGACACAATATAATGAAGTGGTGGACAGACTGACAAAAACTGGTTAGGAGTCAATCAAAATGCAAATGTGCTAGGAGAAACCTCCCGGGGATGGAACGACTGAGTGAATAAATACACACGCACGCTCTCACCTGGTGCAAGCGTGCGTGTGCGTCTGTGACTGACCTGTGGCAGACCTAAGGCACAGCAGAGCCCAATAGTTGCTCCCACGTTGTCGCCCATCCACAGGTTGACAGCATGGATACAGCCTCGCACATGAATCACCTCATCTAGGACCTCACGCTGACAGAGAAAGCAAGCAAACGGGCAGAATGAAGGAGAGAGGGAGGAGAAGACAGAGGAAGAGAGAGAGACTAAATGAAATGCATTTGACTGAGTGTAATTCAGTTTGTATGCACGGCATTAAGGCAAAAATCAAGACAGTCATTTCACAATGATGAGGCACTAAAATGCTAACATGAACAATAGAAAAACAGTGGAAAAATATATTCTACTACAACAAACTAATAGTGTGCCTTTAAAAAAAAAACTGTTCAACTATTCCCCAAAAACAACTGTGATTTTCCAACATACGGTACCAAAGACAATATGGCTCAAGGACAGAAAACAGAAACAGCTGAATCAATATCACAACACCACCAGCCACTACCAGCAGGCACAATATAGTGATAACCAATTACCTTATTTGCCGCATACTGCAGCTAGAGAGAACAACCATTTTGGGGCCATAAAAGTAAATGCTCCTGTTGCTGCTCATTTCCCTGTTGCCATCTTTTCTATGCGTCCCAAATGGCACCCTATATAGTGCACTACCTATGCGGGTCCTGGTCAAAAGTAGTGCACTTTATAGGGAATATGGTGCCATTTGAAACATAGCTTCGGTCTCTGCGCAGAATGACAAGCTCCACAGGCTAATGAAGGCCAACAAACAAGCAGCACACTGAGGGGAAATGGAGGGGGGGGTAAAGATTTCACAGCCTATTAGGACTGGGATATAACCACTTATCTTCCCCTTACCTGCTGGCTGAGAGTCTTGTAACCACAAAGAGTGTTGACAACCTCTCCCACCTGGGAAAACGAGACAGGGAGAATATATGATTATGAAGATGAGTCATGTGCAAATAACTATCATTTATTTGTTTTGTTTTTTGAAGTCAGGTAAGTATCCTTGTTGTTAAAAAGTACATTTATGCACATCGGACACCAACAGACACATGTTGTGGAGCACATGGCAGAGAGCTGGACATTCCTTAATCAGTTTATAGCTTTGTGGTGCTTTGGAGTTGCCCTGTGTGGGTACAGACCAGAGGAAGAAGCAAAGAAGAGAGACAGAGAGAGAAGAAAGACAAACAGACAAGGCACAGAGAGAGAGAGAGAGAGAGAGAGGGAAAAAGATGAAGTGATAAAGGAACAAGAGAGAGAGAGATAGCGAGAGGGTGAGTTAGACAGGGAGAGAGGAAATGAATCATGAGTTCAGTAAATGGATTTAATTATCTCCCACTCCCTCAACTGACGCCGAGGTCTCGGGGTCTCTTCCTGTGCCTGAGTGACTCCACACATTTCACTGTAACCAATTCAACCAGCGTTAATTGCCTAGTAATGCAGCATGAGGCCGGGGATGAGAGGCAGGGGGAGAGGGCCTGTACTGAAAGCAGAACATGGATCCACTCACTCAATTCATGGCTAGAGGGCTGTATGGCTTTGTCTCTTCATTTCGCTCTCACAATATCTGACCTGTGCACGTAAAACACCAAAGATGAACAGTAGCGCTAGAACATGGTTAGCTTACTCATCGAAGCACAAGGAAAGGTCTCCCTGATGGGTGTGTGATTCCATGTGGTAGAATGACATTCACCCCCCCCCCCCCTCCCATTTCATCTGTGTGTGGAGATCACCTTTACAAATAACAGGGTCTTAGTATATGATTAAAAGGGAAGAGAGTAGAGTATTGCTTTGGGGTTTAGAGACTTCTTCAGTTTCCAAGAACTGATCTTTGTTTAAAATAAATGAGGATCCCTTATTGCTACAGGCCACTGATGCTTCTCACTACCTCTGCAAGGCTCAGTGTGCTCAGTGGGTCTGTGTGTGGGTCTGGAGGAGCGCTAAATGAGATCCACAGAGACATGTGAGCGGCTGATACGGAGGGCAAATATAATATTGGCTAAGGTTTATGTGGGCTACCGAGTGGCGCAGCGGTCTGAGGCACTGCATCTCAGTGCTTGAAGCGTCACTACAGACACCCTGGTTTGAATCCAGGCTATATCACAACCGGCCGTGATTGGGAGTCCCACAGGGCGGCGCACAATTGGCCCAGCGTCGTCCGGGTTTGGCCAGTGTAGGCCGTCATTGTAAATAACAATTTGTTCTTAACTGACTTGCCTGGTTAAAATAAAAAATCAATGTGTGTTATCAGTTCCACGTCACGGTCTAGATAAAAGGTGACAGCTGGAGAATGGTGCCAATGGATGTTTAAAAATCATCTACTGTGTGTGTGTGTGTGTGTGTGTGTGTGTGTGTGTGTGTGTGTGTGTGTGTGTGTGTGTGTGTGTGTGTACGACGAGAGCATTCACCTTGTGGCGGACACAACATGTATAAGGAACGCCACAGGCCAGCGGTCCGGTGCCATTGCAGAAATGGTATTGATTGACACCCCAGTCCTTGTACTCGTCCCCACCACAACAAGAGAACTGGAGAGGAAAAGAAACAGAGAAAAAGAGATAGAGAGAACGAGGGGAGAGAGAGGGAGAGAAACAGCACCAAACACAGGCATCTTAATGAGGTAAGCGGTGGGGGAAAAACAACCACAGTGAGTGACTGCTTCCCTGCTCAGGTCAGAACCTCCCTGTCACCTTGGACTGGAGCCCTGAGGACATTCTCTACTCTGCCTCGGTACCAAATGGCACCCTATACCCTCTATAGTGCACTACTTTAGACCAAAGCCCAACGGGATTTTATAGATTATATACAGTTGAAGTCGGAAGTTTACATACACCTAGGCCAAATACATTTAAACTCAGTTTTTCACAATTCCTGACATTTAATCCTAGTAAATATTCCCTGTCAGTTAGGATCACCACTTTATTTTATGAATGTGAAATGTCAGAATACTAGAAGAGAGAATGATTTATTTCAGCTTTCATTTCTTTCATCACATTCCCAGTGGGTCAGAAGTTTACAAACACTCAATTTGTATTTGATAGCATTGCCTTTAAATTGTTTAACTTGGGTCAAACATTTTGGGTGGCCTTCCACAAGCTTCCCACAATAAGTTGGGTGAATTTTGGCCCATTCCTCCTGACAGAGCTGGTGTAGCTGAGTCAGGTTTGTCGGCCTCCTTGCTCGCACACGCTTTTTCAGTTCTGCCCATACATTTTCTATAGGATGAGGTCAGGGCTTTGTGATGGCCACTCCAATACCTTGACTTTGTTGTCTGTACTTCCACAACTTTGGAAGTATGCTTGGGGTCATTGTCCATTTGGAAGACCCATTTGTGACCAAGCTTTAACTTCCTGACTGATGTCTTGAGATGTTGCTTCAATATATCCACATCATTTCCCCACCTCATGATGCCATCTATTTTGTGAAGTGCACCAGTCCCTCCTGCAGCAAAGCACCCCACAACATGATGCTGCCACCCCCGTGGATGTTGTTGGTGTTCTTCGGCTTGCAAGCCTCCCCCCTTTTCATCAGACCAGAGGACATTTCTCCAAAAAGTACGATCTTTGTCCCCATGTGCAGTTGCAAACCGTAGTCTGGCTTTTTTTATGGCGGTTTTGGAGCAGTGGCTTCTTCCTTGCTGAGCGGCCTTTCAGATTATGTCGATATAGGACTTGTTTGACTGTGGATATAGATACGTTTGTACCTGTTTCCTCCAGCACCTTCACAAGGTCCTTTGCCAATGTTCTGGGATTGATTTGCACTTTTCGCAACAAAGTACGTTCATCTCTAGGAGACAGAATGCATCTCCTTCCTGAGCGGTATGACAGCTGCGTGGTCCCATGGTGTTTATACTTGCATACTATTGTTTGTACAGAAGAACGTGGTACCTTCAGGCATTTGGAAATTGCTCCCAAGGATGAACCAGACTTGTGGAGGTCTACAAAAAAAATTCTGAGGTCTTGGCCCGCTTTCTTTTGATTTTCCTATGATGTCAAGCAAAGAGGCACTGAGTTTGAAGATAGTCCTTGAAATACATCCACAGGAACACCTCCAATTGACTCAAATTATGTCAATAAGCCTATCAGAAGCTTCTAAAGCCATGACATCATTTTCTGGAATTTCCCAAGCTGTTTAAAGGCACAGTCAACTTAGTGTATGTAAACTTCTGACCCACTGCAATTGTGATACAGTGAAGTATAAGTGAAATAATCTGCCTGTAAACAATTGTTGGAAAAATTACTTGTGTCACGCACAAAGTAGATGTCCTAACCGACTTGCCAAAACTATAGTTTGTTAACAAGACATTTGTGGAGTGGTTGAAAAACAAGTTTTAATGACTCCAACCTAGGTGTATGTAAACTTCTGACTTCAACTGTACATACAGTTGAAGTCAGAAGTTTACATACACTTATTTTCCATGTGGTCTATGTTAAAGGGCACTTCATTTAATATAACGGGCTTTTAAAATTCAATATTTGTGCACAATTTCTTCCAGGGGTTGGAACTGAATTATTTTCCAATCGTTCATTCAAGTCCTAACCGACTTACCAAAACTATATAGTATGTTAACAAGAAATTTGTGGAGTGGTTTAAAAACGAGTTTTAATGACTCCAACCTAAGTGTATGTAAACTTCCGACTTCAACTGCAGATAATAGCCATTTGGGAATCACCCAATCTTTATCCTTTCAACCCAGGGCAGGGCTGGCTTCATTCATTGACTTCAATCTCACAACCCATTTCCCCCAGCAAATCGATATCGATGTGGAGATTGCCAGACAGGGAGCGAGGGCCCCAGGTAAACCGGGACTTTGACACTCAAATAAAGACTACACTTTAAACTTGTGCAGGCTGTAGGAAATCAGATGGATAACCTAGCATGTTGATAGCAGCGTAGAGAGAAAAGTAGAGATACGACAGCGGGTCAACGCTTTTGGTATCTTTTGGTATTATAGTGGCAGCAGCAGCTTGTTATTGTGTTGTTCTCTTTGTGGGGCTCAACAGCGTTGTACTCCACTGCTGATTGAGATAGATGCACTCTAATAGGTGTGCAAATGACAACAGCCGTTCCCCAAATGACACCCTATATAGAGCACTACTTTTGACCAGGAATCATATGGCTCTGTCGAAAGTAGCAGACTGTCTAGAGAATAGTGTGCGCCATTTGTTACACAGGTGGAAATGAAAGCTTTGAGAGGTGTGAACAATGGTGGCCAATGAAAGGATTGAATGCCTGCAGCAGTGAGGATTATTATGCCTAGTTGCCTAGTTAAATAAAGGTTAAATAAATAAATATATATGTGGTCTGGTTAATTAATTAACCAGGATGAATGGCAGAGATAAAATACAAAATTAGCCAACCTCTCAAAAGACTAGTGTGTGTGTGTGTAGTGGGGGAGGATTTAATAATGACAGAGTTCAGTCTGTTGTTTTTTCAATCACCCATACTCTATCCATCTCAGTGTATCCTACATTCAACACACACACACACACACACATCACTATATCCTGTCTGTTGCTTCCGTTAATGTAAAGCGAGTCCTCTCTAACCTTCTGTTGCACAAAGTCCAAGATGTTTTTGAAGTCCAGATCATCGTAATAGTGTTTAATTCCCTCTCGTATGCTACTTTGGAACAAGGCTGATGTCTACAGGGAGAGAGAGAGGAGGAAGAGTAAAGAGAGAGGGGTGGGGATGATTGAGCGATGGAAGTCATCATCCAACACATTGAATGCTGCTGTGATGTGATCTTTTCGTGGCTGGAGGCTATGCCAAAGGGGACACTGCTGTACCATGTGAACATGTTACAGATGACGTGTGCGTGCATGCATGTGTGTAGGTGCCAGAAATTAGAGAACTGGCCTTCTTCTCAAAGATGAGTGCAACGATGAGAGCCACAACTTGCAGGAACAGTAGGACACACAGAACACACAAGAACTGGTGGAGAGGAGAGAGAAAAAGAGATGTTAATTTCCCTTGTTTATTTCCCTTTAGGTTATTGTCTATTCCATTTGCTTTGGCAATGTAAACATATGTTTCCCATGCCAATAAAGCCCTTTGAAGAGAGAGAGGGGGGGGGGGGGGGGGGTTAGCATGACACAAACCACAGGGACAGAGTTTAGAGGGACTTTAGCTGCTATCTGTATATCCCAGTTTGGAGAGAGATAACTGATTGAGAACAAAGTGCCCTGCAGATGGCTTGCTGGGCTGAGACAGGCAACCCGTCATCAGGCTTACTGACATACCCCAGTCAGTCCCCTCCTCCCTCTCTCTCTCTCTCTGACTTCGTGAGGGGGTTCTTCTCCTCGCTATGTCTCTATCCCGAATCACCCACACCATGTCCTCCCCCTCTCCTCCCTTCTCATCTCATCTACCCCTCCAATCCCTTTACTCTCACCATGTGCTTCCGCCGACATAACTTTCCCCTCCTTCCTTTCCTCCCGCTCTCATCTCCCTCTCCATTCCTCCTCCCACTCCCCTCTCTCACCATGTGTAGCAGGATCTACTTTCTCCTCCCTCCCTTTATCTCTCTCCTCCCCACCGCTCCATCCCTCCCCGCTCTCACCATGTGTAGCAGGGTCTTGTTGTCCCTGAGGGAGCCCACCATGCCCACCAGGGAGACGGTGAACATCACCAGGCCCAGCAGGATGAGCACCACAGCGGGGGCCAGGAACACCCCCTCCAGGGTACGGTTATTCTGGCGTTCCACCTCCGCGTACACCCCCACGCACAGCACACACAGGCCCAGGAGCTGTAGGAGGGGAGAGGGGGTAGGGGAGGCAGGGAGAGAGTGAAGAGGCAGGGCAAGAGGGGAAGGAAGAGAGAGCGGGAGACAGGGAGAGAGGGTGGGGGTAGAAGCGGCGAGACAGTGAGATGGGAGTCGTAAGAGAAGAGAGGGGTAAGGCAGGGAGAAAGGAGGAAGACAGAGAGAGGTGGGGAGGAGAGAGGGCAGTAGGGGAGAGAAAGGAGATGGGAGAGAGGGAGAGCGGGTTGGGGTGAGAAGGTCAGAACACTGCAGGGTGCCATCTTTATGAATTAGCGTCACTGCAAATAACAGGATCTTATGACAGCAGCGTGCATAGAAAGCATAGCCTAACCAAGCGAGGAACATTAAATGCTTTTGCCATTAGTGCTGAGCGATTAACCAAAATGTCTGTTAATTTTCATTTTTTAAACAAAAGTTTGACCAACGTCAGTTCAATTATTTGAATTCCATTTCGTTTGTTTTTTCCTGTGTGAGCTGGATGCGCAGTTTCTGTAGAGATAAGTCCGATCACGCCCGAACTGTGCGATGTAGTAGCGAGTTTCCAACAGGCTAATATTCGAAATGGTTTATAATCCATTGTGCGTCTGTCTACTTGTCCGTTCTGTGTGGAGCAGACACGATACGAAAAGAAGAGAGAACGCACGATCGAGAGGGATGGAAAGCTGTTTCTTCGCGAGGTATCCCTACCTGAAAATACATGATCAAAGTGATTGATAGTTGGTATTCAGCAGTCATAAAAGTATGCCTTATTTACTTTTTGAAGAACAACAAAAATGTTGATTTTGTCAGACAGCATAGCATAGAGATGAGGACTTGGAATTAAATAATAATGTCCTCAAATAAGAAACATATTTTATTAAAGTAATGTGAATAAATCATGGTTAATAAGTGATAAGCAGTCATGGGTAGTCACTACCTTCATGGGACTTTTATTCATTGTTTTATTCTGTTGTTACATAATTAAACCCACATAATGCATAGAGCATTTAATGTAAAAAATTAAAAATATAAAAACGTGATTACTTAATTTTTTTTTAAAGAAATCGAAACAATCACAAAAAGCACTAATTGCTCAGCACCAACTGTTATGTTCAAAGCTACCGTGGATTGGATTACATACCCATAGCTGATTTCAAATAACAAGGACATCTTTAAAAGAGCATCAATGAGCCCCAAATGGTACCCTATTACCAATAGTGCACTACTTTTAACCAGAGCCTAAAGACCCTAGTGCTCCTGCTCCACACCCTGCTGCCCAAAATAAAGTTAGCAAATAGGGAACAGAAGATGACGGAGACAGGAGAGGACAGAAAATGGTGGGCCTAGCTCCTGTCTCGCTGCGACATCACCCTCGTTAGTATAAAACAACCTATTTGACTAGCTCCTAGAGTGCCATTTGGGAGCTTTCAAAACCAGGGCAGGGTGTGCTGCTAGTTCACTTAGATAACATCCCAAATGGCACCCTATTCCCTTTATCGTGAATTAAAGGAACTATACAAAAGGCAACATAGGGAATAGGGTGCCATTCGGAACACAAGCTTTGACCCAATGATAGTTCTTTCTTTCTGCAACGCTCGCAAAAAAGAAAAACAACCAACAATTGCCACCACCTAGGCCTACCTATTGATTCTCAATTACGGAGAAAGGCACTCTGCACTAAGAGAGCGAGCCTCTTCGCTCTTTACCTACTCTAGTCCATTCACTACGGACAGCCACCACCACCCCGCCCAACATCGGAAAATGTATTAAAAGGCTCCGTTTTCAAAGATATAGGCCTAATTCAAGTCTCTTACAGAGGAACCTTAGTTCCTTTCTTATTTATTCTGTCTCCCGCCGTAGTGTAGCCTAAGTGGACTGCAAAGTAGGCTAGACACACTGAGACCGAGAGACAAATATCCTAAAATGACCAAACCTCAGACTGATAAGAAGCTATGCAAATAGGGCACACACTCTTAAAGGATTAGTTGCCTGACTCTCTCCTTCCCCCAAAAAACCTACATACACACACACTTATGCATGCACGTCATACGGATTCCCGCAAAACTGTGTGTGAAATTACATTAAGCAGATTGAAGAGACAAGGGGAAGAAACAGCATTAATTAACTACGAGAGCCCCTGCATGGCTGGCTGTGGGCCAGGGAAGCTCTGGGAGGAACACAAGCCAAGGCACTAAATCTCAACACGGAAGAGTGTGAGCTGAAAGGAAGGTGAGAGGAAGAAAGAAGTGAGAAAGACTGGAAAGAAGGAGAGAAAAAAAAAATCCAAGCAAATTAAGTCACTGATGGTGCTTTTCCATCGAGACTTACCCCCACACCAGTGTGCCGCCAGTGTTTTATGTTAATGTACGTCTAGTGTTATTGTGTTTCCGTCAGGAGAGTGACTCTAAAGACGTGTGGCGAGCAGAACCAACAACCTCCGCATCATTCAGGACTGTTGGTTTGTGAGAAGGTGTTCAAGTCAGCCATTGTGTAAATGCATAGATGGAAACAGAAAGGTCTGAGCCTTTTGGGTAAAACACCGGGGTAAATGCTCAGTGGAAATGCCGTATTACAGTTTCTTGAGAGTGAGAGAGAGAGAGAGAAAGAGTGTGCAAATTGAACATGAAAACGACTGCAATTTCCTTTGAGGTTAGAAGGAGAGTCATGGAGTGAGAGAGAGGGTGAGAAAGCAGAGAGTGAGAGAGAGCGAGGGATTCATTATACCCACTGATTGATTCTAGGAAGACGAGGATTCGCCAAAAATGGTGGTGGAAAGAGAGAGTGATGGAAGGGGCATGGTTACATTTAACTGATAAAGTAACTGGATGAGTAAAATACTATCAAAACTGGCTGACTCATCCATTAGCCTAGGATAGGGTTTGCAATTCAAATATGACAACAACAATGTTGTATGCACTCTACTGTAAGTCGCTCTGGATAAGAGCGTCTGCTAAATGACTAAAATGTAAATGTAAACAACAAAAAGTGTAAGAGAGCACTAGCCTATACTAGACATTCTAGTCCCAACACTTTCCAGGCAGCGCACCAACACCTAGGTTAACTACATGAGAACACACACACAAAAAAAATGGAATTATTCAATGGCACTCAAAGGTTGTCTACGGTGAGAGAGATATTGGTGATTTCCCCCATAGGCACACATATAAATGTATAAAGACATCACTATACGCCTAAACACTGAGTCACTACTCAAGGGTAGGCTGAATTTTATAACATAAACTCTGATGTATAGCCAAGAAAACCAATTGAAAGTCATGGCCAAAGTCACTCATCCATATCTCATACAATCTCCGCCAGTTCCCTTCATCCTCTCTTTTAGCTGCATGCAGGGGAAAACGATCCCCCCCCTCATTGAAGCCACGGGAGTTGAAGGCCGACCACAGTACCGCAGGCATTGTTAGCAGAAAACATGACCCCCCTCCATTATAGTGAATGGAAAAATGGAAATCTTCATGGTCAATTTGAGTAAATAAATACAACATTCAAAGACAATCATGGTACCAGTAACTTCTTCTAATTACACCAGATGTATGTCCTTGAACCAATTGTTTTAAAAATGGCACACAGAAGAAGTTATGAGGATAATTGAGATGCTAATTCAGCCTGCAGTACCCCGGTGGCCTTCAACTTGAGTTCAAATCAAATTTTATTTGTCACATGCGCCGAATACAACAGGTGTAAACCTTACAGTGAAATGTTTACTTACGAGCACCTAACCAACAACACAGTTCCCAAAAAATATGGATAAGAATAAGAGATAAAAGTAGCAAGCAATTAAAGATCAGCAGTAAAATAACAATAGCGAGACTATATACAGGGGGGGGGGGGGTACCGATACAGAGTCAATGTACGGGGGCACCGGTTAGTTGAGGTAGTATGTACATGTTGGTAGAGATATTAAAGTGACTATGCATAGATGACAACAGAGAGTAGCAGTGGTGTAAAGGGGGGTTGGGTGCAAATAGTCTGGGTGGGTAGCCATTTGACTAGATGTTCAGGAGTCTTATGGCTTTGGGGCAGAAGCTGGTTAGAAGCCTCTTGGACCTAGACTTGGAGCTCCAGTATCGCTTGCCGTGCGGTAGCAGAGAGAACAGTCTATGACTAGGGTGGCTGGAGTCTTTGACAATTTTTAGGGCCTTCCTCTGACACCGCCTGGTATAGAGGTCCTGAATGGCAGGAAGCTTGGCCCCAGTGATGGATTGGCCTGTTCGCAGGCCCTCTGTAGTGCCTTGCAGTCGGAGGCCGAGCCGTTGCCATACCAAGCAGTGATGCAACCAGTCAGGATGCTCTTGACGGTGCAGCTGTAGAACCTGGATCTGAGGACCCATGCCAAATCTTTTCAGTCTCCTGAGGGGGAATAGGTTTTGTCGTGACCTCTTCATGACTGTCTTGTTGTGCATAGACCATGATAGTTTGTTGGTGATGTGGACACCAAGGAACTTGAAGCTCTCAACCTGCTCCACTGCAGCCCCGTCGATGAGAATGGGGACGTGCTCGGTCCTCCTTATCCTGTAGTCCACAATCATCTCCTTTGTCTTGATCACTTTGAGGGAGAGGTTGTTGTCCTGGCACCACGGCCAGGTCTCTGACCTCCTTCCTATAGGCTGTCTCGTCGCTGATCAGGCCTATCACTGTTGTGTCATCGGCAAATTTAATGATGGTGTTGGAGTCGTGCATGGCCGTGCAGTCATGAGTGAACAGGGAGTACAGGAGGGGACTGAGCATGCAACACTGAGGAGCCCCTGTGTTGAGGATCAGCGTGGCGGATGTGTTGTTACCTATCCTTACCACCTGGGGACGGCCCGTCAGGAAGTCCAGGATCCAGTTGCAGAGGGAGGTGTTGAGTCCCAGGGTCCTTAGCTTATTGGTGAGCTTTGAGGGCACTATGGTGTTGAACGCTGAGCTGTAGTCAATGAATAGCATTCTCACATAGGTGTTCATTTTGTCCAGATGGGAAAGGGCAGTGTAGAATGCAATAGAGATTGTATCATCTGTGGATCTGTTGGGGCAGTAACCAAATTGGAGTGGGTCTAGGGTTTCTAGGATAATGGTGTTGATTGTGAGCCATGACCAGCCTTTCAAAGCACTTCATGGCTACAGATGTGAGTGCTACGGTTCGGTAGTCATTTAGGCAGGTTACCTTGGTGTTCTTGGGCACTATGGTCACTATGGTGATCTGCTTAAAACATGTTGCTATTACAGACTCGGACAGCGAGAGGTTGAAAATGTCAGTGAAGACACGTGCCTCTCAGTGAGAGGGGGCAGCACTGAACTAGCCTTCAACGTCACTTCCTGGAGTAGCTTAAACTGGGCATGTTATGTCCATCTTAACCAACTTCATTTGTCTTCAATGCGCTATTGAGTCTTCACATAGGAATGAACGGTGTCACGTGATCGACGGCTTTGTCCATTCATATGTACAGTTATTGGCTGCATCCCTCTTCTCTGCCTGGTGGTGAGATGACCGTAGAGACCGTTGTAGTTAATATTGCATCACCTGCAGAGACCGAGCAGAGTGAACAGTTGATCCCTCTCAGGACCACTGCTCTCACTCAAGGCCTCGGTCTCAAGAGATGTCTCTTAACACACCAGCTGCTTCCGAAATGGCACCTTATTCCTGATACAGTGCACTACTTTTGACCAGGGCCCATACTGAACACAGCCCTATGGGTCCTTGTCAAAAGTAGCCATAAAGTAAATGTATGACGTAGAGTAAGGCTTTTTTGCCTGAATAGATAGATGCAGTTAAAATGCATGATTAATATAATTCACCAATATACAGTACGTCTTGGTAGTCCAACAAATATTGCTATCAGGTTGCAAATCACAGCCAACCTGGTACATTGTTTACTTGCTCGAGCTATTCGGGATGCACTGTTTCAACTGGCATGCTCTGATCCAGTAGAAACGTCATAAAATAGGCCTACTTGATTACCTCTTATCAGTGCTTGACTTGGACTGAAATATGTTCCAGTACTCATTTTGAGTGCTGGTACGGTTTATATTTAGGTGCAGGAGCTCCACAATACTTTTGAGTTAATATTCCATAAGAGGAACAGGAGCTCAAGCAGCAGAAAATGTGAGGTGCTGGTAGTCAGCGTCGGTGGGCTCCTGCCCAAGTCAAGTACTGCTTCTTACCCCTTGCGCAAATAGCCTACAGCTGTGTCTGTCCCGAGCTCACTGGCGTGGGAAACTCTGAGGGCCCAGAATACTTTATACAATGTTTCAAGCTTGCTAGCGCATGCTTTTGGCCAGGCCCAAGTTAATACAATGTTTCAAGTTCATTGCAGACAGGCCAGGTGTAGCCAATGTGATTTATAGGGCTGTAGCGTAGCGGGTCGAGAGTTTCAAGTTCCTTGGTGTCCACATCACCAACGAAACTATCATGGTCTAAATACACCAAGACAGTCGTGAAGAGGGCACGCCAAACCTTTTTCCCCTCAGGAGACTGAAAAGAGGCACTACAGAGGGTAGTGCGTACGGCCCAGTACATCACTGGGGCCAAGCTTCCTGCCATCCAGGACCTACAGTTGAAGTCAGAAGTTTACATACACCTTAGCCAAATACATTTAAATTCAGTTTTTCACAATTCATGACGTTTAATCCTAGTAAAAATTCCCTGTCTTAGGTCAGTTAGGATCACCACTTTATGTTAAGAATGTGAACTGTCAAAATAATAGTCGAGAGAATGATTCATTCCAGCTTTCATTTCTTTCATCACATTCCCAGTGGGTCAGAAGTTTACAAACACTCAATTAGTATTTGGTAGCGTTGCCTTTAAATAGTTTAACTTAGCCTTCCAGAAGCTTCCCACAATAAGTTGGGTGAATTTTGGCCCATTCATCCGTACAGCTGGTGTAACTCAGTCAAGTTTGTAGGCCTCCTTGCTCGCACATGCTTTTTCAGTTCATTTTCTATAGGATTGAGGTCAGGGCTTTGTGATGGCCACTCCAGTACCTTGACTTTGTTGTCCTTAAGCCATTTTGCCCCAACTTTGGAAGTATGCTTGGGGTCATTGTCCATTTGGAAGACCCATTTGCGACCAAGCTTTAACTTTCTGACTGATGTCTTGAGATGTTGCTTCAATATATCCACATACATTTCCCTTCCTCAATATGCCATCTATTTTGTGAAGTGCACCAGTCCCTCCGGCAGCAAAGCAGCCCCACAACATGATGCTGCCACCCCCGTGCTTCACGGTTGGGATAGTGTTCTTCGGCTTGCAAACCTCTCCCTTTTCCCTCCAAACATAACAATGGTCATTATGGCCAAACTGTTCTATTTTTGTTTCATCACAACAAAGGACATTTCTCCAAAAAGTACAATCTTTGTCCCCATGTGCAGTTGCAAACCGTTGTCTGGCTTTTTATGGTGGTTTGGGAGCAGTGGCTTCTTCCTTGCTGAGCACCCTTTCAGGTTATGTCGATATAGTACTCGTTTTACTGTGGATATAGATACTTTTGTACCTGTTTCCTCCAGCATCTGCACAAGGTCCTTTGCTGTTGTTCTGGGATTGATTTGCACTTTTAAACGCAAAGTACGTTCATCTCTAGGAGACAGAATGTTTCTCCTTCCTGAG
Source organism: Salvelinus alpinus (assembly GCF_045679555.1). Classification (NCBI taxonomy): domain Eukaryota; kingdom Metazoa; phylum Chordata; class Actinopteri; order Salmoniformes; family Salmonidae; genus Salvelinus; species Salvelinus alpinus. The sequence continues at coordinate 65,938,574 of NC_092090.1, forward strand.
CGGTATGACGGCTGCGTGGTCCCATGGTGTTTATACTTGCGTACTATTGTTTGTACAGATGATCGTGGTACCTTCAGGCGTTTGGAAATTGCTTCCAATGATGAACCAGGTCTACCATTTTTTTCTGAGGTCTTGGCCGATTTCTTTTGATTTTCTATGATGTCAAGCAAAGAGGCACTGAGTTTGAAGGTAGGCCTTCCACAGGTACACCTCCAATTGACTCAAATGATGTCAATTAGCCTATCAGATGCTTCTAAAGCCATGACACCATTTTCTGGAATGTTCCAAGCTGTTTAAAGGCACAGTCAACTTATTGTATGTAAACTTCTGACCCACTGGAATAGTGATACAGTGAATTATAAGTGAAATAACCTGTCTGTAAACAATTGTTAGAAAAATTACTTGTGTCATGCACAAAGTAGATGTCCTAACCGACTTGCCAAAACTATAGTATGTTAATAATAAATTTGTGGAGTGGTTGAAAAACGAGTTTTAATGATTCCAACCTAAGTGTATGTAAACTTCCTACTTCAAGTGTATATAATAGGCGGTGTCAGATGAAAGCCCATAAAATTGTCAGAGACTCCAGTCACCCAAGACTGTTTTCTCTGCTACCGCATGGCAAGCGGTACCGGAGCGCAAAGTCTAGTACCAAAAGGCTCCATAACAGCTTCTACCCCCAAGCCAGAAGACTGCTGAACAATTAATCAAATGGCCACCGAACTATTTACATTGACCCCCCTCCCATTTGTTTTGTACACTGCTGCTACTCGCTGTTTATTACTTCACCCCTACCTACATGTACAAATTACCTCAACTAACCTGTACCCCCGCACACTGACTCGGTACACCCTGTATATAGCCTCGTTATTATTATGTTATTGTGTTACTTTTTATAATTTTTTTACTTTAGTTTATTTGTAAGTATTTTCTTAACGCTTCTTGAACTGCACTGTTGGTTAATGGCTTGTAAGTAAGCATTTCACGGTAAGGTCTACACTTGTTGTATTTGGCGCAAGTGACAAATAAAGTTTGATTTGATATATGGAAAAATACACATTTAAAAATGTCGACCAATCGAATGGTCGAAAAAACAGACGACTTTCGGTTGACAAAGATTATTATTAATTTATTTTAGTCGGGGATAGCCCTACTTGACACAGTTTAAACTAGGTCTATTTGTGGTGTCTGCAACCGGATTGTTAAACGACACTAGATTGTTAAACGACACTTGGCATTGCTTGACTGAGTGATACCGTTTGCGAATTGCAGCCCCCCCAAAAGATTTGTTCTCGAGTTCGAGTTTGTTGAGCAGAGGATGTGTATGTTGTGGTTCTACAAAGCTGTGTCCATCATAACATTCAATTAATTGCATTCATTCTTGCGCCATGTGATCAATTCCAAATATGTATTTTTTCTTCTCTATGCTGCAGCATCATTTATTTTCCCTTGCACACATGGACAGTTGCTGGTCGGAGCACATATCCGGAGTCGCCGGTATTTAAAGGCTCTGCATGGTAAATCCGGAGTCTGCATTGACCGTACCTCATTTACAGCGATACGACCTCTGAAGAAGTCAGTGCAGTCATACTTCTTGCTCGTCGCAGAGCAGAACTGTTGCGAAGGAAGTTGTCAAGGAAGCAGAGAATCTGCAATTGCATCACACCCTCTGTAAGGAGCCTCTGGATCGCATGGCCAGAGAAAGCATGAATTGGCTTTTAATACTGCTGTAGAATTAATTGTGGCCAGTAGGTCAAACGAATGACATAAATTAAAGAGTCACTCTGAAAAAAACAAATCATGTCTCTCGAGTCAGTAAAAAGGGTTGTTCAAAAATTGAGAATTTTTCACATCACTAGCGGGCAGGCAGGCAAGTTCCCATTCAGTCGTCAAAACGTGGGTTGGGACAAGCATGCAATGACAAGCAAGCTGCAGAAGAGCGAGTAGGCTACTCCCCATCGTTCATCAGTGAAATTTTGACGGCCAACCCAAAAAGGGTTGAGGGTTTATCTACTGTTCCCTTGTTAGATTTTAGCTCAACTCGCGCTGGTTAACATTAGCTGTTGATCTTGTTGTTGCTGATGTGCATAGGCAACAGAGGGCGAGAGAGCCTACCTTTTCATTGTTGTTTGATCAATAGGAATGTAAAGTTCCCAAAGGAACAAGATGGAGCCGACAGAGATGGTCGCCTCGCTTCGAGTCATTCGGAAACTATGCAGTATTTTGTTTATTTCTGTATTATTTCTTACATTGTTACCCCAGGAAATCTTAAGTCTTATTACATACAGCCGGGAAGAACTATTGGATAAAAGAGCAACGTCGACTTACCAACATTACGACCAGGAATACAACTTTCCTGAAGCGGATCCTCTGTTTGGACCACCACCCAGGACAATGGATCTAATCCCAGAAGCCGACCCAAAACAACAGCACCGCAGAAGGGGCAGATGGAGCAGCCTCCTGGTCAGGCTCCGTAGACGTGCACATCGCCCACCGCTCCCGGGTATACTACTCACCAATGTCCAGTCTCTTGACAACAAGGTAGACAAAATTCCAGAGAGACATCAGAGACTGTAACATTCTGTTTCACGGAAACATGGCTCTCTCGGGATATGTTGTCGGAATCGGTTCAGACACCGGGCCACCATTGTTCCTGTACCCAAGAAGGCAAAGATAACTGAACTAAATGACTACCGCCCTGTAGCACTCACTTCTGTCATCATGAAGTGCTTTGAGAGACTAGTCAAGGATCATATCACCTTACCGGCCACCCTAGACCCACTTCAGTTTGCATACCGCCTCAACAGGTCCACAGACGATGCAATCGCCATCACACTACCCTATCCTATCTGGACAAGAGGAATAGCCATGTAAGAATGCTGTTCATTGACTACAGCTCAGCATTCAACACCATAGTACCCTCCAAGCTCATCATTAAGCTGGAGGCCCTGGGTCTCAACCCCGCCCTGTGCAATTGGGTCCTGGACTTCCTGACGGGCCGCCCCCAGGTGGTGAAGGTAGGAAACAACATCTCCACTTCGCTGACCCTCAACACTGGGGCCCCACAAGGGTTGTGCTCAGCCCCCTCCTGTACTCTCTGTTCACCCACGACTGCGTGGCCATGCACGCCTCCAAATCAATCATCAAGTTTGCAGACGACACAACAGTAGTGGGCTTGATTACCAACAACGACGAGACAACCTACAGGGAGGAGGTGAGGGCACTCGGAGTGTGGTGTCAGGAAAACAACCTCTCACTCAACTTCAACAAAACAAAGGAGATGATCGTGGACTTCAGGAAGAAGCAGTGGAGAAGGTGGAAAGCTTTAAGTTATTCGGCGTACACATCACAAACAAACTGAAATGGTCCACCCACACAGACAGCGTGGTGAAGAAGGTGCAACAGCGCCTCTTCAACCTGAGGAGGCTGAATAAATTTTTACAGATGCACAATCGAGAGCATCCTGTATCACAGCCTGGTACGGCAACAGCACCGCCCTCAACCGCAAGGCACTCCAGAGGGTGGTGCGGTCTGCACAATGCATCACCGGGGGCAAACTATCTGCCCTCCATGACACCTACAGCACCCGATGTCACAGGAAGTCCAAAAAGATCAGCAACGACAACAACCAACCGAGCCACTGCCTGTTCACACCGCTACTATCCAAAAGGCGAGGTCAGTACAGGTGCATCAAAGCCGGGACCGAGAGACTGAAAAACAGCTTCTATCTCAAGGCCATCAGACTGCTAAACAGCCACCACTAACATTGAGTGGCTGCTGCCTACACTGAGTCCCAATCACTGGCCACTTTAATAAATGGATCACTAGTCACTTTAAACAATGCCATTTTAAATAATGACACTTTAATAATGTTTACATATCTTACATTATTAATATCATATGTAGTGTATTTTATACGATCTATTGCACTTTGCCTATGCCGCTTGGCCATCGCCCATCCATATATTTATATGTACATATTCTCATTCACCCCTTTAGATTTGTGTTTATTAGGTAGTTGTTGGGGAATTGTTAGATATTACTGCACTGTCAGAACTAGAAGCACAAGCATTTCGATACACTCGCATTAACATCTGCTAACCATGCGTATGTGACCAATCAAATTTGATGTAAGAGGACTCCCATGCTATTTACATATTTTATTGAAATCCATTCAGGTGTATTCTGTGGCTTATGGCAAATCTTTCTAATGATCTAAAGTCTTGCTGTTGCTACTGCCTGTAAACACACAGTCCAGTTTAAAGTAATTGATGGCAGGCCCGTGTGGCAATTGGCTTATTTGCATATAAGCCTATTGTAGCTCTGATTGGCTATGGTGCACCGGTCTGTGTAGATATTTTTATTAGGTTTTATTCGCTGCAGTAGCTATTAATTTTCCAAACGCACAGACACTTTCCCACTCTATAGTATTGCTTAGCATTATCACAAATGCCTGAGTCATTCCCAAACATTCTGTGAATGTATGAAAATGTGAAAATGACCATATCTATATTCTTGCTTGTCAGAAAGAAAAATAAGCAGCCACAATCCTCCTGTGGGTGTATATGAACATATTTGAATAATGTTGACAAAATGCTGTCAGTTCCACTTTAAAGCCTACATGACACATAAGTGTGTGTGTCATGTATGCTAGCATGTTATGGCATTTAAGTGAATTAGACTTACCTGTGTAACCCACTCCTGCCCTGAAAAGCTGTAACAACAATGTAGTAAATGTCCCACATGTCTCAGAACACCAAGAAGAGGCATTAACACCAGGCTGCATTAAATGGTAATTTGACTATAACACTGATTAGACTCATTAGGCTTAATCAAATGTAGAGTAATAGGTAGGCTTAGGCCTATAGCTAGTTACTCTTTCCAAATATTGCAATATGAAGGCCCTAGAATAGTCTGAAACAATCAAATGTGTTAATGGGCTACAGTTAGCATCCCATTTCCTGTCGGCAAAGAAAATCTCCCACTTCACTTTTAACTGTATCACAGTAGTCTCACGGCACGCCCTGCACTACAAAGCAGCAAAAGCAGTGTAGCCTAGTGTAGTAAATGAACGACAATAGTGTGCACAGCAGTATTTTCATTATTTGTTATTCTTGCAAGCAATTTGACACCCGAGTTAGCTAGCTAGCCAACTAAGAAGATCCTGGCAGTTACTAGATAGCTGTTACACTGGCTAGACAGCTAGACACCTGGCTAGTAACATATAACGTTAGCTGTGTGGTAAACAAAGGTGATGGTGGTTATCTGACAGTCACACAATCCAACATGTTTGTGGTCCGGTCCCCAACCCTGTACCTGAAACCAACAAGTCAATATTAAAACACTTACCGAGAAGAGCATTGAGTAGATATTTAAGGTGAATTTGATGAAATAATAGAAGCGGTTGCTCTTTCTCACTGCTTTGTACGAAGGCATGTTGCTTGGTAGCTGAAGAAGCAAGCTAGTTGCAAGCTAAGAACCCAATTTAGCTAACGTTAGCTATCTATGCTAGTAGACGCATATCAACACTGACCTAATTAGCTATTTCAGCTAGCCACAGTTAGCTAACTATATTATCCGATAGAATTTTCAAAACATCTCGATTTTACACAAGTACGTCAACGCCTTCGTTTAGGTTATTTACTCCGGTTAAATGTACCCTCACAAACAATAGCAACTTCCGGGCCACGTTCAATGCACGCTCTGTTTTGGCGACGTCATTTAATAACGGGCCTGAGTAGTGAAATACGTTCAGCTATTTCATATGTAATTATCCAGTAAAACTCGATTACAGTATCATCATGTGCGATAGCTGAGACAGTAGACAAAGGAGCTGGCTCTCATCATCCATACTATTGCTTGCTTTCCTTTACATCTTAAAGGAAATGGGTCACATCTCAGCCCACTGAAGAGTCTGTGTCACTACCCTACAAGTGTCACTGTTACTGGACAAAGTGCATTTATCCCTGCTATTGCTCCTCGTTGCATCAGTTGTTGGTATATTTTTGGCACACGTGATGTGGATGCTGGATACTAGGCTATTGCTAGGTCACTAATCTTTGTTGTAACTTAAACTGTAGAAGCAATGATGTCTAATTGCTGCCTGCAATTTGGGGCATCCCAGCATGTGGGCATTCCTGCATTTGCAGGAACCCCTCTTTATACTTCTATTGGTACATTTTTAAGTTAGGACAGGCGGGAGGCGGCGACTCTTCAGTACGGTAGGCGGCATTAATGCACTAGCTAGTACAGGGTGTTGCTAACTATTTAGCTAGCTAGCACACAGTGTCGCTCTAACCTCCCATCTGCTGTGCTAGCGGGAGACAGGGCCGACCGGTACACAGTGTCCTTCACCCAACCGGTTGGGCACAGTATTCTCTGGTACACAGCAGGCGGGAGGCGGGGGTGAAATAATGTGCTAGCTAACTAGCAAGCTCACACATGGTGTCGCTAACTAGCAAGCTAGCTAGATAGCTAGCATACGGTGTTGCCCTAGCCTCCCGTCTGCTGTGCTAGCGGGAGGCGGGGGCGACCGCTAGACAGTGTCCTTCACCCCCGAGGAGCATTCATGCAGGAACCAATGGGATGCTCGATGGGGGGGATTCCTGCAGATGCAGGAATGTCCACATGCAGAAACGCCCCAAATTGCAGGCTGCAGTTGCGCACTTTTGGAAGCCGCAGGTAGAATGAACACATCTAACTAGCCTGTGGGAATCTCTTGTGCCCTAATACCAGCGCACAACCATTCAGCACCATGGACAGCGCCCCGGACCTGATTCAGCACCACAGCCGCTGAAAAGCACAGTGCCCAGGCATCTCAATCCACTTTCCCCTGGACTTTAGATTTGTGATAAGGTGCAACGTACCTGTATGTAGTGGTGTAGTGGGGGCTATACGCAGGTGAAAAAGAGTGCCACCAACTGGTGGTGGACTCTAATAGAGGTGCCAGTTTAGATTATATGTGCAACTGTCCCAGCGTCCCGGTAAGAAGATGGAAATGACCAGTAAGAAACAGGTGTACAGAACACACGTTTATTGACACACTCAAGACAGGCACACACACAGTGAACAGGAAGGAGAATAGACTAGTGGAAGAAAGGTCCAACTGATGAGTTGTGTGAAGCCAGGGGTTTACATAGGCTGTGCTCAACCTGGGCTCCAAAATGCAACTGAAGAGTTCAGAGATTGTGTTGGGGGTTCTCCTGCCCCTGGCTAGGCCAATGATTGGCTGACCATGTCACATGACACAGGTCAGGAAAGTATTGCCCCTAGCGACAGAGTTTCCAAGGGCCAGAGGTGTGAAACTGGGGGATGGTAGGCTCTGCTGGGTTGGAGAGTTTCTCTCTAAAGTTTGGGCCTCTGTGTCCCAGGGTCATAGAGAGGGTTTGAGAGAGGTTTTTAATATCAGGCAGCAAGAGGGCCCAGCTCTCAACTGGCTGTCTCATGGAGCAACTCATCGGTAGCCAGTAGGGTAGGTAAGAAAGACGTTTCAACTTATGATATCTACCAGTAATTGCTAACTAAGGCAACAATGGGTATGCAAGCCAGACATTGAAAAAGTTTGGTCCGAAGTCTTGGTTGAATCTTTGTAATGTGCAATTCAGTCATCATGTGCTGTTTGAATGAAAATGTTAAAGGCTTTTCCAAAAAACCCTCCCAATTTAATGTTGACTGCAAAGTAGGTCTACCTGGCTGAATGATATCATCATGATTTGTATCAATCGGAAAGGCAATTGTTTTTCCATCACATGTATACTGTACTCTACCAACACACAGGGGCAGACTGGCCATCTGGCATTTCGGGCAAATGCCAGATGGCTGGTCAATTGTTTTGCCTAGCGGACTTGTCTAACTTAGTGTTTTCTTTAGCAAAATTATAATTATCTGGATAATTATGAGGGCCTCAAGGGGAAGAAAATGGCCTGGTGTGGGTGCTTCCGTGACAAAAATGGGCCGGTGTGTTATGAATTACATTAGGGATTTTGGGTTCCAGTCTGCCCATGACTGTAGGCCTACATTGTACAGTAACACTACTATGGTCTCTTGCTACACGCACAATTGAATTAAAGGGCAACTGTGTGAGATTTTATAGATTTTTGCCAAAATTTGAGTATACCCTCTTCTCCAGGCATCAGACTGCTAAACAGCCATCACTAACATTGAGTGGCTGCTGCCAACATACTGACTCAAATCTCTAGCCACTTTAATAATTAAACATTTTATGTAATAAATGTATCACTAGCCACTTTAAACAATGCCACTTTATATAATGTTTACATACCCTACATTACTCATCTCATATGTATATACTGTACTCTATACCATCTGCTGCATCTTGCCTATGCCATTCGGCCATTGCTCATCCATATATTTATATGTACATATTCTTATTCATTCCTTTTGTCAGAATGTGTGCGTACTGGTAGCGAAGTCAGGTGCAGGAGAGCAGAGATTTGTTAACAGGCACACACTTTATTTAGGCAAAAGTGCAAAACGAGCAAAACAATTATGTTTAACAATAAACATCTTCGGGAAAAATAACATGGAAAAAACAAGCCAGTCTTGCGCGTCAACAATACACACGTAACACAAACAATCTTACACAAAGACATGATGGGGAACAGAGGAATAAATACATGTAGATTGATTGGGGAATGAAAACCAGGTGTGCAGGGAACAAGACAAAACAAATGGATACATGAAAAATGGAGCGGCGATGGCTAGAAAGCCGGTGACGTCGACCGCCGAACGCCGCCCGAACAAGGAGAGGAGCCGACTTCGGCGGAAGTCGTGACACCTTTACATTTGTGTGTATAAGGTAGTTGTTGTGAAATTGTTAGATTACTTGTTAGATATTACTGCACGGTCGGAACAAGAAGCACAAGCACTTCGCTACACTCGCATTAACTGCTAATCATCTGCTAACCATGTGTATGTGACCAATACAATTTGATTTGATTTGAACAGTGGTAGGTGCCTGCTCAGTTGAATTAAAGGGTAACAACACAAAAAAATCTAATCTATCTTAGATTTTTCCCAGACCTCAAAAGTGGTCTCCTGGTGTGGTTTAAGCATTGTTGTGGAGTTATAACATACTTAAAAATATATATATTACAAAAGTATGACTTTGAGAGGGAAAACCTGAACATTTTGGGAAAAATCTGAAACCTCTGACTCAGTTGACAGCCTCATTTATCTATTTCAATAGTAGGCCTCCTGTTAGTCTACTTGCACAGTGCAGCTTGGATTGGCCTGATTGAAAGAACAATATGCGATTGATCATTTTAGGTTATTCAGAGTGTATGTTACTGTTTGTCATAGACTTTTTCACACAGGGCACCTTTCCTTCGCCGGGCGGGCCATTCAGTAAAGTTTTGGCAAAATTTGAGTATACCCACTTCTCCAGGCATCATTACACCACTGCTTGTTGTGTGTCTTTGTTGTCTGTAATCTATGAAAATCGTATGCTTAATTGCCGTCCAATATGACTTGACATTGTAAAACACAACAGGTGTCATTAAAGAACATTTAATTTGCCTCGAAGAGAATTGCAATGCTGGCATCGGAGTCCACAGCTCACTCAAAATAATGATGCTGCAACATTTTACTGAGTGGGCAGAAGATCGTCATGGCCTGCATCCAAAATGGCACCCTATTCCCTAGTGCACTACTTTTGACCAGGGCCCTAGTGCACCATATAGTGAATGGAGTTCCATTTTGGATGCGTATATGGTCTATTTGGAATGCAGGTCAGCACCCTAGAGTCGATGTCCGCGCCCTCGTGGGAATCTAATTAGCATAATATACAAATCCCCATCAAAATCCGTATGTTTAAGCTAGAGATATGTTTTTTTTGCATGGGTTGCGTCTCAATCCACCGTCTCCGGCCATGTCGGCCTTCCACATCTGGGGTGGAAGGTAGCAGAGCTACAGTGTTTGTCGGACCAGGAGACATCCTGAAAATCGGTCTTCTCACGAAAATGTGGGCTATGGGCTATATGACCACCACAATTCATGTTCGTTGTTTTACTCTACTACGCCCACAAGCCTCACAAGACTTGTCTGAAGGTAATCCAGTACCGGGATGAAAAATGTATGGAAGTGAATAGGGCATTTCCAGGTCAAACGTATACAGGTCATTCCCCGGTAAAAACAAATGAACAAATAATAAACAATCCTTAGCTTTCTTATATCTCTCAGATATAGGACAGACACTGCGTTTCTATGGGCTAATAGCGAATTTAATGTTTAATTAAAAACAATGTATATACTGTATAAGAAATTTGACTATAGAGGGATTTATCTCCTCGCTGATACAGGGGCTGACCACCAAACCCAGTTCCCATTTATTTATTTGAATATTCACAATTAATTTCCCCCTGTAGTGAGAGGTAGTGGTTTGAGAAAGGAGTCAAGTTATCAACTGAGATAAATGAGCTCGTTGTAGAAATAGGATATCCTGTCTTGTGGCATCCTATTCCCTAATGCCATATAGTGCACTACTTGTGACCAGAGCCCTGGTCAGAATTAGTGCACTATGAAGGGAATAGAGTGCAATTTGGGATGCACACTTGCGCTTTCCCTCAGGGTAGATATTATTCTTACCATGATTTGGATGGTAGTTGGTGCATGGAATGGAGGAATTTGGAGCTGATTGCAGGCTATGGAGGTTTGCCTCTGATTGTGCTGTATAGGCCTGACTGTGATGAAACAAGAGAGCTGAATATCTATGAGGAATCTAACCTGTCGGTGTCTCACTTAGCTTTTTACTTTTCCAAATGCTCATACTGATTCCTTTCAAGATTCAAATTGAGTTTGAAGAATAGGCAAGTCAATCATGGAGCTGACAAGTCTTCACAGGTTGAATATCGTTTCAGGTTGAATAGGTTCACATGCTGAATAGTTGTTTTATTTTCATCTATAATTACTTTTGGGCTACACCCTTGTTGGCTGAGCTTCCTGCCTTGTTTCTTAACTGCTCTTAACAATGTTATTATTCTACTTCTTTCACCTGCTATATTATACATTCTATACCAGATAGTAGGAGTTTCTTTCTGTTTCTGGACACTGCTACATTAAACCTTGATTTCCTTTGTCATCCCTAAGGTAACAGGATAATCTAGTTTTCCTCTACCTATGCTGTGTGAGCCTTTGACATTTTTCAGCTTGCCAGTAACATGCCTGTATTGTGCCAAAATTGAATGTCACAGAATTCATATGATTCAATCTTCTACTTCCTATAGGAGAAACTAGTAAGCATATTGAATTGCTTACATGTTTTAAGCAGTCACGACCTTCGAGCACAGATAACTTCTTTTTTTTTTGTGGAAAAGAGATGTTTGCCAAAAATTTAAAAAGTAGCCTAATAACTCAAATCAAATTTTATTTGTCACATGCACCGAATACAACAGGTGTCGTAAAATGCTTACTTACAAGAAAAATAAAAGTTGAACAAATATTTACTAAATTAACTCAAGTTAAAAAATCAAAGAGTAACAATAAAATAACAGTAACGGGGCGACATACAGAGGGTACTGGTAATGAGTCAATGTGCAGGGCTACAGGTTAGTCAAGGTAATTGAGGTCAAATGTACAGTACCAGTCAAAAGTTTGAACACACCTACTCATTCAAGGGTTTTACTTTATTTTGACTATTTTCTACATTGTAGAATAATAGTGAAGACCTCAAAAATATGAAGTAACACATATGGAATCACGTAGTAAACATAAAAAGTGTTAAACAAATCAAAATATATTTTCTATTTGAGATTCTTCAAAGTACCCACCATTTGCTTTGATGACAGCTTTGCACACTCTTGGCATTCTCTCAACCAGCTTCACCTGGAATGCTTTTCCAACAGTCTTGAAGGAGTTCCCACATATGCTGAGCACTTGTTGGCTGCTTTTCCTTCACTCTGTGGTCCAAATCATCCCAAACCATCTAAATTGGGTTGAGATCGGTTGATTGTGGAAGCCAGCTCATCTGATGCACTCCATCACTCTCCTTCTTGGTCAAAATAGCCCTTACACAGCCTGGAGGTGTGCTGCGTCATTGTCCTGTTGAAAAACAAATGATAGTCTCACGAAGCGCAAACCAGATGGGATGGCGTATCGCTGCAGAATGCTGTGGTAGCCATGCTGGCTAAGTGTGCCTTGAATTCTAAATAAATCACAGACAGTGTCACCAGCAAAGCACCCCCACACCATCACACCTCCTCCTCCATGCTTCATGGTGGGAACAACACATGCAGAGATCATCCATTCACCTACTCACAAAGACATAGCGGTTGGAACCAAAAATCTCAAATTTGGACTCATCAGACCAAAGGACAGAAGTCAATTGCTCGTATTTCTTGGCCCAAGCAAGTATTTTCTTCTTATTGGTGTCCTTTAGTAGTGGTTTATTTGCAGCCATTTGACCATGAAGGCCTGATTCACGCAGTCTCCTATGAACAGTTGATGTTGAGATGTGTCTGTTACTTGAACTCTGTGAAGTATTTATTTGGGCTGCCTTTTCTGAGGCTGGTAACTCTAATGAACGTATCCTCTGCAGCAGAGGTAACTCTGGGTCTTCCTTTCCTGTGGCGGTCCTTATGAGAGCCAGTTTCATCATAGCGCTTGATGGTTTTTGGAACTGCACTTAAAAGGTCTTGACATTTCCTGATTTACTGACCTTCAGGTCTTAAAGTAATGATGGACTGTCGTTTCTGCTTATTTGAGCTGTTTTTGCCATAATATGGACTTGGTCTTTTACCAAATAGGGCTATTTTCTGTATACCACCCCTACCTTGTCACAACACAACTAATTGGCTCAAACGCATTAAGAAGAAAATAAATTCCACAAATTAACTTTTAACAAGGCACACCTGTTAATTGAAATGCATTCCAGGTGACTACCTCATGAAGCTGGTTGAGAGAATGCCAAGAGTGTGCAAAGCTGTCATTAAGGCAAAGGGAGGCTACTTTGAAGAATCTCAAATATAAAATATACTTTGATTTGTTTAACACTTTTTTGGTTACTACATGATTCCGTTTTGTGGTATTTCATAGTTTTGATGTATTTTCGATTATTCTAAAATGTAGTACGTGTGTCCAAACTTTTGACTGGTGTTGTACATGTAGGTAGGGGTAAAGTGACTATGCATGGATAATAAGCAGCGAGTAGCAGCAGCGTAAAAAATGGGGGGGGTCAATTCAAATAGTCCGGGTTGCCATTTGATTAGCTGTTCAGCAGTCATATGGCTTGGGGGTAGAAGCTGTTAAGAAGCCTTTTGGACCTAGACGTGGCGCTCCGGTACCGCTTGCCGTGCGGTAGCAGAGAGAACAGTCTATGACTAGGGTAGCTGGAATCTTTGCCAATTTTTAGGGCATTCCTCTGACACCGCTTGGTATAGAGGTCCTGGGTGGCAGGAAGCTTGGCCCCAGTGATGTACTGGGCCTTACCCACTGCCCTCTGTAGTGCCTTGCAGTCGGAGGCCGAGCAGTTGCCATACCAGCTGATGATGCAAACAGTCAGGATGCTCTCGATGGTGCAGCTGTTGAACCTTTTGAGGATCTGCGGACCCATGCCAAATCTCTTTAGTCTCCTGAAGGGGAATAGGTGTTTTCGTGCCCTCTTCACAACTGTCTTGGTGTGTTTGGACCATGATAGTTTGTTGGTGATGTGGACACCATGGAACTTGACGCTCTCAAACTGCTCCACTACAGCCCCGTCGATGAGAATGGGGGTGTGCTCGGCCCTCCTTTTCCTGTTGTCATTGATCATCTCCTTTGTCTTGATCACATTGAGGGTGATTGTTGTCCTGGCACCACACTGCCAGGTCTCTGACCTCCTCCCTATAGGCTGTCTCATCGTTGTCGGTGATCCCAACAAGTCCCAGGGTCCTTAGCTTAGTGATGAGCTTTGAGGACACTATGCTGTTGAAATCTGAGCTGTAGTCAAAGAACAGCATTCTCACGTAGGTGTTCCTTTTGTCAAGGTGGGAAAGAGCAGTGTGGAGTCTAATAGAGATTTGTGTCATCTGTGGATCTGTTTGGGCGGTATGCGAATTGGAGTGGGTCTAGGGTTTCTGGGATGATGGTGTTGATGTGAGCCATTACTAGCCTTTCAAAGCACTTCATGGCTACAGACGTGAGTGCTACGGGTCGGTAGTCATTTAAGTAGTCAATAACTATGTTTGTTTGAGAGAGAATGAAATTCAGGATTGCCATCTTCTAAAAGAGGATGAGGGAGAGTAGAGAGAACAGTGATCAGAAAATAAAGGCTGTGTGTGATGGAGAGGGCCATAGAACTCTCTACTTACTAATGGCTAGGCAATATTATGTACCATGAATTTCATGACCACCATTATGTCCCCAAGATTATGCATAGTAGTTAGATGAATTCAATATTTTCTCTCAAATGATAAATTAGTCTATAGCTCTTAGAGATACAGTAATAGAAGCTCACATTATCATGAAACTTACAATTGTTCAAGATAATGACATATTGTACTGTATGGAGGTACCGTAGTTACACAGCAGCATTGTCACACCCTGATCTGTTTCACCTGTCCTTGTGCTTGTCTCCACCCCCCCACTCCCCCAGGTGTCGCCCATCTTCCCCACTTATCCCCTAGGTATTTATACCTGTGTTTTCTGTCTGTCTGTGCCAGTTTGTCTTGTTTGCCAAGTCAACCAGCGTTTTTCTCTCAGCTCCTGTTTTTCCCAGTATCTCTTTTTCTCGTCCTCCTGGTTTTGACCCTTGCCTGTCCTGACTCTGAGCCCGCCTGCCTTACCACTCTGCCTGCCCCTGACCTCGAGCCTGCCTGCTGCCCTGTACCGTTTTGGACTCTGCTCTGGCTATGAACGCTTGCCTGTCCCCAACCTGGCTTTTGTCTATCCCTTGGATTATAATAAATACCAGAGCTCAAACCATCTGCCTCCTGTGTCTGCTTCTGGGTCTCGCCTTGTGTCGGGATAAGCATACTCTGCATTTGTGAGATTTTAAGCAATCCTATTGATGAACATCAATACAGACAGTCCCCATTGTAAGGCCTTCCAACTGCGTAGTGATGTATAACTCCATTGGTACTGCTGTACTGTATGGGAGCACACATAATGATGTTACCACCATGCTACAGGGATGTCAATGGTTGCTCTTTGTGGAATCATATTTTAAATGATTCTTCTCTAATGTTATAGGTACATAAAGGCTGATGAATCAACCTCCATTTTCAGTGATGAGATTACTACAGTATATACGATTATAGTTGTAGTACAACAGGCTACCATTGTGTGGTCTTTTCTCAATTCCCCAGAAGATTTTCCAAGAACAGCAAAGCCCTAGCCTCCCAGGCTTCACTCACAATTGGTGAAAGCCTGTGATAGAGGCTAGCAATGCCCTTATGCTGCGTTCATTACAAGTGGGACCAGGGGGTATTTACCACATATAACTGGGAAAAATACACTTATACGCCTCTCCAACTGGTAATTACTACTGGGAAATCATCCCTGAGCTCTGAATTCTCCCACATGCTGACCTCTGATAACCTTGATAACAGCATTTTCGGCAGTTATATCCATCAACAAAACAGTATTTATGAAAAGCAAACTATTTGCATGGTTTTTTTAACACTATAATTTGGGGGCTCCCGAGTGGCACAGCGGTCTAAGTCACTGTATCTCAGTGCCAGAGGCATCACTACAGACTCTGGTTCAATTCCATGATGTATCACAACTGGCCGTGAATAAGTCTGTGCCTTGCCAATACTCTCTGTCCCGAACGTACTAGACGACCAGTTCTTATAGCCCTTAGTCGTACCCTTATCCTACTCCTCTGCTCCTGGTGATGTAGAGGTTAATCCAGGCCCTGCAGTGCCTAACTCCACTCCCATTCCCCAAGCCCTCTCATTTGTTGACTTCTGTAACCGTAAAGGCCTTGGTTTCATGCGTGTTAACATTAGAAGCCTCCTCCCTAAGTTTGTTTTATTCACTGCTTTAGCACACTCTGCCAACCCGGATGTTTTAGCCGTGTCTGAATCCTGGCTTAGAAAGACCACCAAAAATTCTGACATTTTCATCCCCAACTACAAGATTTTCAGACAAGATAGAACGGCCAAAGGGGGCGGTGTTGCAATCTATTGCAAAGATTGCCTGCAGAGTTCTGTTTTACTATCCAGGTCTGTTCCCAAACAATTTGAACTTCTACTTTTAAAAATCCACCTCTCTAAAAACAAGTCTCTCACCGTTGCCGCCTGCTATAGACCACCCTCTGCCCCCAGCTGTGCTCTGGACACTATATGTGAACTGATTGCCCCCCATCTATCTTCAGAGCTCGTGCTGCTAGGCGACCTAAATTTTAACATGCTTAACACCTCAGCCACCCTACAATCTAAGCTTGATGCCCTCAATCTCACACAAATTATCAATGAACCTACCAGGTACCACCCCAATTCCGTAAACACGGGTACCCTCATAGATATCATCCTAACAAACTTGCCCTCCAAATACACCTCTGCTGTTTTCAACCAAGATCTCAGCGATCACTGCCTCATTGCCTGCATCCGTAATGGGTCAGCGGTCAAACGACCTCCACTCATCACTGTCAAACGCTCCCTGAAACACTTCAGTGAGCAGGCCTTTCTAATCGACCTGGCCGAGGTATCCTGGAAGGATATTGATCTCATCCCGTCAGTAGAGGATGCCTGGACATTTTTTAAAAATGCCTTCCTCACCATCTTGAATAAGCATGCCCCATTCAAGAAATTTAGAACCAGGAACAGATATAGCCCTTGGTTCTCTCCTGACCTGACTGCCCTTAACCAACAGAAAAACATCCTATGGCGTTCTGCATTAGCATCGAACAGCCCCCGTGATATGCAACTTTTCAGGGAAGCTAGAAACCAGTATACACAGGCAGTTAGAAAAGCCAAGGCTAGCTTTTTCAAGCAGAAATTTGCTTCCTGCAACACAAATTCAAAAAAGTTCTGGGACACTGTAAAGTCCATGGAGAATAAGAACACCTCCTCCCAGCTTCCAACTGCTCTGAAGATAGGAAACACTGTCACCACCGACAAATCCACTATAATTGAGAATTTCAATAAGCATTTTTCTACGGCTGGCCATGCTTTCCACCTGGCTACCCCTACCCCGGACAACAGCACTGCCCTCCCCTCTGCTACTCGCCCAAGCCTTCCCCATTTCTCTTTCTCCCAAATACAGTCAGCTGATGTTCTAAAAGAGCTGCAAAATCTGGACCCTTACAAATCAGCCGGGCTAGATAATCTGGACCCTTTCTTTCTAAAACTATCTGCTGAAATTGTTGCCACCCCTATTACTAGCCTTTTCAACCTCTCTTTCGTGTCGTCTGAGATTCCCAAAGATTGGAAAGCAGCTGCGGTTATCCCCCTCTTCAAAGGGGGGGACACTCTTGACCCTAACAGCTACAGACCTATATCTATCCTACCCTGCCTTTCTAAGGTCTTCGAAAGCCAAGTCAACAAACAGATTACCGACCATTTCGAATCCCACCATACCTTCTCCGCTATGCAATCTGGTTTCAGAGCTGGTCATGGGTGCACCTCAGCCACGCTCAAGGTCATAAACGATATCTTAACCGCCATCGATAGGAAACAATACTGTGCAGCCGTATTCATTGACCTGGCCAAGGCTTTTGACTCTGTCAATCACCACATCCTCATCGGCAGACTCGACAGCCTTGGTTTCTCTATTGATTGCCTCGCCTGGTTCACCAACTACTTCTCTGATCGAGTTCAGTGTGTCAAATCGGAGGGTCTGTTGTCCGGGCCTCTGGCAGTCTCCATGGGGGTGCCACAGGGTTCAATTCTTGGACCGACTCTCTTCTCTGTATACATCAATGATGTCGCTCTTGCTGCTGGTGATTCTCTGATCCACCTCTACGCAGACGACACTATTCTGTATACTTCTGGCCCTTCTTTTGACACTGTGTTAACAACCCTCCAGGCGAGCTTCAATGCCATACAACTCTCCTTCCGTGGCCTCCAATTGCTCTTAAATACAAGTAAAACTAAATGCATGCTCTTCAACCGATCGCTGCCTGCACCTGCCCGCCTGTCCAACATCACTACTCTGGACGGCTCTGACTTAGAATATGTGGACAACTACAAATACCTAGGTGTCTGGTTAGACTGTAAACTCTCCTTCCAGACTCACATCAAACATCTCCAATCCAAAGTTAAATCTAGAATTGGCTTCCTATTCCGCAACAAAGCATCCTTCACTCATGCTGCCAAACATACCCTTGTAAAACTGACCATCCTACCAATCCTCGACTTCGGTGATGTAATTTACAAAATAGCCTCCAAAACCCTACTCAATAAATTGGATGCAGTCTATCACAGTGCCATCCGTTTTGTCACCAAAGCCCCATATACTACCCACCACTGCGACCTGTACACTCTCGTTGGCTGGCCCTCGCTTCATACTCGTCGCCAAACCCACTGGTTCCAGGTCATCTACAAGACCCTGCTAGGTAAAGTCCCCCCTTATCTCAGCTCGCTGGTCACCATAGCAACACCTACCTGTAGCACGCGCTCCAGCAGGTTTATCTCTCTGGTCACCCCCAAAACCAATTCTTCCTTTGGCCGCCTCTCCTTCCAGTTCTCTGCTGCCAATGACTGGAACGAACTACAAAAATCTCTGAAACTGGAAACACTTATCTCCCTCACTAGCTTTAAGCACCAGCTGTCAGAGCAGCTCATAGATTACTGCACCTGTACATAGCTCATCTATAATTTAGCCCAAACAACTACCTCTTTACCTACTGTATTTATTTATTTATTTTGCTCCTTTGCACCCCATTATTTCTGTCTCTACTTTGCGCTTTCTTCCACTGCAAACCAACCATTCCAGTGTTTTTAGTTTTTATTTTACTTGCTGTGTTGTATTTACTTCGCCACCATGGCCTTTTTATATTTTTACTTATTTATACATATATTTGTTTGCCTTCACCTCCCTTATCTCACCTCACTTGCTCACATTGTATATAGACTTATTTTTTTTCACTGTATCATTGACTATATGTTTGTTTTACTCCATGTGTAACTATGTGTTGTTGTATGTGTCGAACTGCTTTGCTTTATCTTGGCCAGGTCGCAATTGTAAATGAGAACGTGTTCTCAATTTGCCTACCTGGTTAAATAAAGGTTAAATAAATAAATAAATAAATAAGCTAGATGCCATCAATCTCACAAAATTATCAATGAACCTACCATTGCGTCCGTAATGGGTCTGCGGTCAAACGACCACCCCTCATCACTGTCAAACGCTCCCTAAAACACTTCAGCGAGCAGGCCTTCCTAATTGATCGAACTGGTATCCTGGAAGGATATTGACCTCATTCAATCAGTAGAAGATGCCTGGTTATTCTTTAAAAGTGTTTTCCTCACAATCTTAAATAAGCATGCCCCATTCAATAAATAAAAAAACAGGAACAGATATAGCCCGTGGTTCACTCCAGACCTGACTTCCCTTGATCAGCACAAAAACATCCTGTGGCATACGGCATTAGCATCAAATAGCCACCGCGATATGCAACTTTTCAGGGATGTTAGGAACCAATATACCCCGGCAGTTAGGAAAGCAAAAGCTAGCTTTTTCAAACAGAAATTTCCATCCAGCACAAACTCCAAAAAGTTCTGGGACACTGTAAAGTCCATGGAGAATAAGAGCACCTCCTCCCAGCTGCCCACTACACTGAGGCTAGGAAACACTGTCACCTCTGATAAATCCACAATGATTGAGAATCTCAATAAGCATTTTTCTACGTCTGGCCATGATTTCCACCTGGCCACCCCTAACCTGGTCAACACCCCTGCACCCCCCACAGAAACTTGCCCAAGCCTCCCCCATTTCTCCTTCACCCAATTCCAGATAGCTGATGTTCTGAAAGAGCTGCAAAATCTGGACCCCTACATATCAGCAGGGCTAGACAATCTGGACCCTCTCTTTCTAAAATTATCAGCCGAAATTGTTGCAATCCCTATTACTAGCCTGTTCAACCTCTCTTTCGTATCGTCTGAGATCCCCAAAGATTGGAAAGCTGCCGTGGTCATCCCCATCTTCAAAGGGGGAGACACTCTAGACCCAAACTGCTACAGACCTATATCTATCCTACCCTGCCTTTCTAAGGTCTTCGATAGCCAAGTTAACAAAAAGATCACCAACCATTTCGAATCCCACCGTAACTTCTCCGCTATGCAATCTGGTTTCCGAGCTGTTCATGGGTGCACCTCAGCCATACTCAAGGTCGTAAATGGTATCATAACCGCCATCGATAAGAGACAATACTGTGCAGCTGTATTCATCAACCTGGCCAAGGCTTTCGACTCTGTCAATCACCACAGTTTTATCGGCAGACTCAACAGCCTTGGTTTCTCAAATGACTGCCTCGCCTGGTTCACCAACTACTTCTCAGACAGAGATGAGTGTGTCAAATCGGAGGGCCTGTTATTCGGATCTCTGGCAGTCTCTATGGGGGTGCCACAGGGTTCAATTCTCTGGCCGACTCTTTTCTCTGTATACATCAATGATGTCGCTCTTGCTGCTGGTGATTCTCTGATCCACCTCTACGCAGACGACACCATTCTGTATACTTCTGGCCCTTCTTTGGACACTGTGTTAACAAACCTCCAGACGAGCTTCAATGCCATACAACTCTCCTTCCGTGGCCTCCAACTGCTCTTAAATGCAAGTAAAACTAAATGCATGCTCTTCAACCGATCGCTGCCTGCACCTGCCCGCCCGTCCAGCATCACTACTCTGGACGGTTCTGACTTAGAATATGTGGACAACTACCAATACCTAGGTGTCTGGTTAGACTGTAAATTCTACTTCCAGACTCGCATTAAGCATCTCCAATCCAAAATTAAATCGAGAATCGGCTTCCTATTTCGCCTCAAAGCATCCTTCACTCATGCTGCCAAACATGCCCTTGTAAAACTGACCATCCTGCCGATCCTTGACTTCGGCGATGTCATTTACAAAATAGCCTCCAACACTCTACTCAGCAAATTGGATGCAGTCTATCACAGTGCCATCCGTTTTGTCACCAAAGCCCCATATACCACCCACCACTGCGACCTGTATGCTCTCGTTGGCTGGCCCTCGCTTCATATTCGTTGCCAAACCCACTGGCTTCAGGTCATCTATAAGTCTGTGCTAGGTAAAGCCCCACCTTATCTCAGCTCACTGGTCACCATAGCAGCACCTACCCGTAGAACACGCTCCAGCAGGTATATTTCACTGGTCACCCCCAAAGCCAATTCCTCCTTTGGCCGCCTTTCTTTCCAGTTTTCTGCTGCAAGTTCTCTGCTGGAACGAATTGCAAAAATCACTGAAGCTGGAGACCCATATCTCCCTCACTAACTTTAAGCACCAGCTATCAGAGCACCTCACAGATCACTGCACCTGTACATAGCCCATCCAACTTCCTCATCCCAATACTGTTATTTTTTATTTATTTATTTTTGCTCCTTTGCACCCCAGTATTTATATTTGCACATTCATCTTTTGCACATCTATCACCCAAGTGTTTAATTGCTAAATTGTAATTATTTTGCCACTATGGCCTATTTATTGCTTACCTCCCTTATATTACCTCATTTGAACACACTGTATATAGACTTTTTCTCTATTGTATTATTGACTGTATGTTTGTTTATTCCATGTGTAACTCTGTGTTGTTGTTTGTGTTGCACTGCTTTGCTTTATCTTGGCCAGGTCGCAGTTGTAAATGAGAACTTGTTCTCAACTAGCCTACCTGGTTAAATTAAGGTGAAATAAAAAATAAAAAATATATTTTTTAAATAAAATGCAAAAAATGTATTTGTCCTTTGTGGCTCAGTTGGTAGAGCATGGCGCTTGTAACACCAGGGTCATGGGTTTGAGTAATGCTGGGGCCACACAAAAATACTATGAATGCATGACTGACTGTAAGTCGCTTTGGATAAAAGCTTCAGCTAAATTGCATATACTTTATTATATTATGATGCACTCAGACACAGAAAATGACACAGAACAATTTATCTCTGGGCCTGACCTGGTTAATTACCGGTTCTCCCTCATAAAGTGGATGATAGATCAAAAGCTGTTGTTGATGAAACTACTTTAATGTGGTGGTTGTATACCTGGACTATCCTCAGTCAGGGTCAGCCTGATGTTCATACGTGGTTTGTAATGATGGTGACTCTTTTGTCAGATGTATTTATTATTCTTGCAATCTTTATTCATGGTGTGCATCTTTTCCAGCTTTTATGCACATTTCCCTTAGGTAATATGACCTCTCCTGTCAGCCACATTGACACTGTGCTTCCTCCCTTACTTCCTTACTGTGTCACACCCTGATCTGTTTCACCTGTCTTTGTGATTGTCTCCACCCCCCTCCAGGTGTCGCCCATCTCCCCCATTATCCCCTGTGTATTTATACCTGTGTTGTCTGCTTGTCTATTGCCAGTCCATCTTGTTTGTCAAGCCAACCAGTGGTTTTGTGTCAGCGCCTGCTTTTCCCCAGTCTCTCTTTTCTTGTCCTCCTGGTTTTTGACCCTTGCCTGCCCTGACCCTGTACCCACCTGCCTGACCACTCTGACTGCCTGCCGGGCTGTACCTTTGCCCCTGTCGCTGTAATAAACATTGTTACTTCGACACGGTCTGCATCTGGGTCTTGTCTTGATACCTGATAGGCTGCTCTCTCTGACAGTAAATAAATAATCCCTGGCAGTCTTAATTCAGCAGTCTCTCTTTCTCTCTCTCCCTCTCTCTCTCTCTTTGCCTCCCCCCGCCCCCTCTCTTCCAGGTTGCATTGTCTTTGACGCAATAGAGACCAGAGTCTCCTTTACCTTCAATTTAAAATTCAAAGATCTATCAAGACTTTTCGCACCTTTGAATAGCTAGCAAGGCAATCTGTAATACGATAACACGATAACACAAATACGCTACAAAGTTATTTGTCCGTGGTATCAAACCAGCATCACAAACACGAAAAAAGTAATTCGCCCATGGTTTAAAAGCCAATAAATACCTCTAGTAAATCACTACTACCAGCGGTATAGGCATGAACTCCACTGAGAATTACAAAAATTACATATTGAACTGTGAATTACTGTCAATATTAGCTCTGCGAAGGGCAGCACTCACACTTCATTATCAGTCATAAAATACTCCCTGGCACAGAACATCCCAACACATTTAATCTCAATACACAGAGCACGCAAAATGTCTAATTACATGGCATGCTACTGTGAAAAGCTGATATATTTTGTTTCAGCATCCAGGAAAATGCAGGTGCCTCTGAGAATAACATATTGCCGTATGAGTCATGACACTAAACTATTGAACATAAAAGATCATGGAAGTGTATCAGATGCTGACGGTTGACTTTGTCAGCTCTTGGCACAGATCGTTAAGTGGCCACCAACATTGGCAAACAACAACGTTCCTTTCTTCCGTTTGATGGGAGGTACTGCTCTGGCCAAGGCAGCACTGAGCTATTGGGAGAATTATCCTGGTATGGCAGACAGTGGGGAAATATCACATGACCAACTCTTGGCCTCCAGTCCAAAAGCCTGGGTGTCATCCCGAAAACACTCACTGATGGAGCAAAAATGAGACCAGCAAGATGACATTCAAGCCTCTACGTCTGCCACCCAACATTAGTTATCCAAACGATACCTGGCTGTCTTGTCACAAAAGGGCGCTGTGGCTTCAATTTAATTACTCTTATACAAAGGAGAGATGTAAACAGCATGAAGAGTTATTTGCAAATCCTACTGCGACCTCTCATTTTCCAGCTTTTACATATAATCGGTTACATGTAATCTGATTACAAAAAAAACTTTACCTGTGGCCAGTTACGTTACCTGGAACAATATTGTAATCAGATTAAAGATACTTGAAAAAAATTATGATTACTTCTTTGATTTCTTTTAAATTCAGAAAGGATGTTTGTGAAAAAAAATACATTATGACACCTTTCTGTTTTCTCAATGACATCAATTCAGAGACCACTATGATGACACACCAAATGCGTTTGATGGATTATTTTTGTCTTTTTCTAATGCCTCTTAAAGGGAACGTAATCCAAAAGTTACTGAAAGTAATCAGATTAAGTTACTGAGTTTGGGTAATCCAAAAGTTACACTACTGATTATAACTTTGGACAGGTAACTAGTAACTGTAACGGATTACATTTAGAAAATCAACCGACCCAACCCTGCCTGTGGCCAGCACATAATATGATCTCTCCTGTCAGCGACGTGGACACTGCGAAAGGAATACAAATGTCCAGTTCGGCACCAGACAAGGGCTTCCTCCCTTTTCTCCTATAGCTGCTCTCGCTAACAGTCAATAATGTGTCCCTGGCAGTCTATATTCAGCAGTCTTGCATACAGCAGTCTCTCTCTCTCCATCCGTCCCCTATTCCTTGGCTACAACATTCATTCAGATATTTAGCTATGACCATTATAGCGCAGAGTTCACCACAGAGCATTAGGTGGCTGTGGCAGAAAGTACCACTAGATGGGGACAGTGAGCAGAAACATGTAACAGACAGTCAGTTGTGATAATGATCAAAGAAAGTAATACAACTTCTTGGTAAATTGTGTATCCCATGCTGTCTTTCAATTCTTAGGAAATTCATGTTTTACTTTGACATATCCCTTTATGGCTTATGATACAGAAGCCCATCAGGTCAGTTTCCAGAGGCCTCTAAAACGACCAACATGTAGGCTTTCACAAAGGTGTCCACCTCAGTATAAAAATATTTTAAGCTTTTGCACCAATTTGGGGGAAACTGAGGAAAACAGAGCAACAATAATTTGAGTCTCTCTCTAAACTGCATCTCCCCTTCCCCATTTTTGTCACCCACACAACATGATGCTTCACGGTTGGAATGGGGTTCTTCGGATTGCAAGCCTCCCCCTTTTCCTCCAAACATAACGATGGTCATTATGGCCAAACTGTTCTATTTTTGTTTCATCACAACAAAGGACATTTCTCCAAAAAGGAAAATCTTTGTTCCCATGTGCAGTTGCAAACCGTAGTCTGGCTTTTTATGGTGGTTTTGGAGCAGTGGCTTCTTCCTTGCTGAGCACCCTTTCAGGTTATGTCGATATAGGACTTGTTTTACTGTGGATATAGATACTTTTGTACCTGTTTCCTCCAGCATCTATACAAGGTCCTTTGCTGTTGTTCTGGGTTTGATTTGCACTTTTCGCAACAAAGTACATTCATCTCTAGGAGACAGAACGCATCTCCTTCCTGAGCGGTATGACAGCTCTGTGGTTCCATAGTGTTTATACTTGCGTACTATTGTTTGTACAGATGAACGTGGTACCTTCAGGCGTTTGGAAATTGCTCCCAAGGATGAACCAGACTTGTGAAGGTCTCCAATTGTTTTTCTGAGGTCTTGGCCGATTTCTTTTGATTTTCCCATGTCAAGCAAAGAGGGGCTGAGTTTGAAGGTAGGCCTTGAAATACATCCACAGGTACACCTCCAATTGACTCAAATTATGTCAATTAGCCTACCAGAAGCTTCTAAAGCCATGACATCATTTTCTGGAGTTTTCCAAGCTGTTTAAAGGCACAGTCAACTTAGTGTATGTAAACTTCTGACCCACTGGAATTGTGATACAGTGAATTATAAGTGAAATAATCTGTCTGTAAACAATTGCTGGAAAAATTACTTGTGTCATGCACAAAGTAGATGTCCTAAACGACTTGCCAAAACTATAGTTTGTTAACAAGAAATTTGTGGAGTGGTTGAAAAACAAGTTTTGATGATTCCAACCTAAGTGTATGTAAACTTCCGACTTCAACTGTATAATGTTTCTACAATGCTCTCAGAAAATGTGAGCTATTGGAAATTGTTAGGTAAAGAGCCTATAATAAATTACACCATTGAAATACAACCCCCATTCACTACAGGAGTCCTTATCTGCTATAGCAGCAGTCCTTTTATTCGTCGGCTAAATACTTCTCTATTGTCTACATTTAGACAATCATTAATTACTTTAAGTATGCTAGTCTTGCTGAACAAGTTGTCCAGTCCATGGACGTCTCAAGTTACCACACACTATTGCAGAACATCTATGATATTCGCGTATGCGCGCTCTTGGCTGCGCTCCGGTTGGCGCACGTCGATTGTGTGAGAGGAGAGAGAGAGCACCTCTCTGAGCCAAGAGTATAGGGTACGGAGTACAGAGTACCGCGCTGGAGACTAGGACGCTGTTCCCCATGTCTTTTTGCTGCGGTGGAGAAGAGCCATACACCAAGGACCATCTCAATTTTACACGGAGAGGAGTCAACTGAAATACATATTAATCGTTTTATCCAAATTCAATTTTTAATAGCTACGACTATTCTCAATGTTCTGTGTGTGAGCTGCGCCTTCAGTGATCATTCCATTATTTTACCATTCTAATTTAGCTGTGCCAAATTAATCGGAAGAATGGCAATGATGAAGAAAGTTTAAATTGAAAAGCATCAACACACACCAAGATTATTTCTAACCAGTTACTCAATCAGTTGTTAGTGGTTGAGTGTACATGTCATAGGTATTGCATGGACCAACATTATTTTTGTCACAAAAAAAAAGATAACACCAAAATGGATCCCTTGTTCACCACGACTGATTTGCCATTGCTAAGCAATTGGACCAACGCTTCAGGAATCAATGGAACTGATCTAGACGGGAACCAGTTTGTGCAACCAGTTTGGAGAATTGTTCTATGGGCATTCGCCTACAGTTGCATGGTTACTGTGTCTCTGGTGGGGAACGTCGTAGTAATATGGATCATTATGGCGCACAAACGAATGAGAACTGTGACCAACTATTTTCTGTTGAACCTGGCGTTTGCAGAGGCGTCTATGTCAGCCTTCAACACCGTTATCAACTTCGTCTATTCCGTCCACAACGAGTGGTACTTCGGGTTGATGTACTGCCGCTTTCACAACTTCTTCCCCGTCGCTGCTGTCTTCGCTAGTATCTACTCTATGACTGCGATAGCGGTGGACAGGTGAGTTCAGTTTGGGGGGGGACGTTTCAATGGATAAAGGCTAGAATGTTTGCCTATGGTCATAATAAGCAAAACAGAACAATAATGCACTTGAATCTTGTCACAAATGTATTTGTAATAAATATGTAATATCAATGAAATAAAAATTCAGATGTCACAGAGTGCTTATACAGAAACCCAACCTAAACCCCCAGAGAGCAAGCAATGCAGATGTATAGCCACGGTGGCAAGGAAAAACTCACTAGAAAGGCAGGAACCTAGGAAGAAACCTAGAGAGGAACCAGCCTTTGAGGGGTGGCCAGTCCTCTTCTGGCTGTGTCCGTGTAGATTATAAGTGTACAGGTTCAAAGCGGCAATCAGCAATTGATAGATTTTTAAAAATTCCGAATATATACCCATTGATTCTTGAAGAATATCGCTTACTGTCGCTTACTGTCAAAATATATGTTTGTTTTACTCCATTGTTTGTAAACAATGTAGTTGTAAACAAACATTGTATAGCCTCAAAACATTGTTAAAACTTTACCCTAATGTTGATATCATGGATGGTCAGTCCTTGAATCCATAGGTCTGTCTATGAATTTAAGAGTGGTTACATTTCTCCAGCCCTATCCCTCAGCTGTTTACCAAAACAAAGGCTGGGCACCCACTTTGTTGTTCTTTGAACTGCAGATTGCCCATTTAAGATAAGAACATTTCTACCAAGGCTACATAGACATGTTATATAGCTAATGTATTCATTCAACTTAATTGGTTCTGGGGTGATGCTGCTGTTGCTGCTCCATCATCAAATCCATCAAACCAATCAATCACTAATGTGTGTGTGTGTGTGTGTGTGTGTGTGTGTGTGTGTGTGTGTGTGTGTGTGTGTGTGTGTGTGTGTGTGTGTGTGTGTGTGTGTGTGTGTGTGTGTGTGTGTCTGTGTCTGTGTCTGTGTCTGTGTCTGTGTGAGTGTGTGACCTCACTCGTGTGTTTATATCCAGGCTGTTGTTTTAAGCAGACTCACCCCCACAATTCTATTCTTATTAACCTCTGTTTCTGTTAGTGAGATTTAGCCATTCTCATTCTGTGAAAGCTGCTGTCTGATTTCTCCTCTTACCCCCTGACTTGGGACTCCAGAGGTAATAACCTGTAATGCATGCATAGCTCTGCTTTTCTGCCAGCAGAGTCTGCATGTACTTGACCTTTGCAGTGTTTTGAAATTCAATTACCCTTGAGATGACCTGGAGTAGGGAGAGCAGGGAGAGCAAGAAGAGCAGGGAGAACAGGCATCATGTGAGGCGCTAAAAGACACACTTCAAACAACACATACTGATCGGATTAAACCCCATACTTATCAACGGGTTAAGCTTGTAGTCATCTCTCCATTCATCATTATCTAACCACTCTTATAAACTTGCCTAATGAATCCTGTCTCCTCATGGTCACATTCTTTTGACATACTCAATGAGCAGTGATCGTGTATGCAAGATGTAATTGGTAAGGTCTATCATTTTTATTCTACATTTCCAGTAAACAGAGGGAGCGAAATAATCATGGCACACTCTAATGTGTAACATATGGAGGAAAAACACCACAAACAACAGGTGTTTATGCCTTCAATTATGTAGATCAAATGATGCGTCTTTCCATGTATTCCCCTTGTATAGGAAATGTCTCTCTAATGCCCTATAGAAAAGCAGTAGAGTGTGCTACGTGCCAG
This sequence comes from Salvelinus alpinus, assembly GCF_045679555.1. Classification (NCBI taxonomy): domain Eukaryota; kingdom Metazoa; phylum Chordata; class Actinopteri; order Salmoniformes; family Salmonidae; genus Salvelinus; species Salvelinus alpinus. The sequence continues at coordinate 65,967,308 of NC_092090.1, forward strand.
GTAATTGTGATGAGCGTCTCCGCTAAACCGGTTAATTCCCTCTCTCATAGTCCCAGCATCTGCTGCCTTGAGTCATCACCTCCATGTTTCTACCATGCTATGATGTACACATATTCACAGCAAGGCAGACACAAACCCAAGCCTGTAGTGACTCTGTCACCCCCCCCCCCCCCCCCCCTTGTGTCAATGTATGTGTGTGTGTGCGTGTGGGGTGACGCTGTGTGTGTGTGTGTGTGTGTGTGTGTGTGTGTGTGTGTGTGTGTGTGTGTGTGTGTGTGTGTGTGTGTGTGTGTGTGTGTGTGTGTGTGTGTGTGTGTGTGTGTGTGTGTGTGTGGGTGTGTGGATGTGTGCGTGTGTGTGTGTGTGTGGGGGGTGACGCTGTGTGTGTGTGTGTGTGTGTGTGTGTGTGTGTGTGTGTGTGTGTGTGTGTGTGTGTGTGTGTGTGTGTGTGTGTGTGTGTGTGTGTGTGTGTGTGTGTGTGTGTGTGTGTGTGAGAGAGAGAGAGAGAGAGAGAGAGAGAGAGAGAGAGAGAGAGAGAGAGAGAGAGAGAGAGAGATAAAGAGAAAGCGCATGCATGTGTGTGACACTGTGTGTATGCCTGTGTGGTGTGTGCTTGGCAGCGTTGTGCTGCTGCAGTGCAGAGCATCTTAATGCAGCCATGCCGTTCTCTCCCAGCTGTGGCAGCAAGACTACTGTGTCTGTTTTTGTTCATTCAATTTCCTATAATTTCTTCCTGACTCTCAGGGGATGTCACAGCAATTCAGCCAATCTCTGTATATTTCTCTCCTATCTTCATCTGATTGCTTTTTATAAAAAAGCAGAACAGAATTCTGTATTTAGTTGTGAAGGAATAAAAGAGAGAGTTAGAGGGTTGTGAAGAAAGAGATGTAAGGAGTATGCGGGAAATGACCACCCACCGGTGGGGGTCAAACGTATTTAGTCTGGGGTCAACACGGCAGCGCTATATCCAGACCAGACTCTGGCACACCGTCTATTCACTTTGGATTTATTTGCACTGTGTCATGTTAGGCCATCATATCCCGTCTCCCACCTTTCACCTATAAGAGGACTGCACACACACAGCCACACACGCCAATGCAGAGTTGATAAATAAAGCCTATATTTACTGTAGGTCTACAGCTGATCTGTCCAGAGACACACTCACATAACACAAGTGCGCACACACACATACACTTGAAGTCGGAAGTTTACATACACCTTAGCCAAATACATTTAAACTCCGTTTTTCACAATTCCTGACATTTAATCCAAGTAAATTTTCCCTGTTTTAGGTCAGTTAGGATCACCACTTTATTTTAAGAATGTGAAATGTCAGAATAATAGTAGAGAGAATGATTTATTTCACATTCCCAGTGGGTCAGACGTTTACATACACTCAATTAGTATTTGGTAGCATTGCCTTTATATTGTTTAACTTGGGTCAAACGTTTCAGGTAGCCTTCCACAAGCTTCCCACAATAAGTTGGGTGAATTTTGGCCCATTCCTCCTGGCAGAGCTGGTGTAACTGAGTCAGGTTTGTAGGCCTCCTTGCTCGCACACACTTTTTCAGTTCTACCCACAAATTTTCTATAGGAAGGCTAGCATCCTGGAGTCGCCTCTTCACTGTTGAGATTGAGACTGGTGTTTTGCAGGTACTATTTAATGAAGCTGCCAGTTGACTTGTAAGGCATCTGTTTCTCAAACTAGACACTCGAATGTACTTGTCCTCTTGCTCAGTTGTGCACCGGGGCCTCCCACTCCTCTTTATATTCTGGTTAGAGCCAATTTGCGCTGTTCTGTGAAGGGAGTAGTACACAGTGTTGTATGAGATCTTCAGTTTCTTGGCAATTTCTCGCATGGAATAGCCTTAATTTCTCAGAACAAGAATAGACTGACGAGTTTCAGAAGAAAGTTCTTTGTTTCTAGCCATTTTGAGCCTGTAATCGAACAGATACTCCAGATACTCAACTAGTCTAAAGAAGGCCAGTTTTATTGCTTCTTTAATCAGAACACCAGTTTTCAGCTGTGCTAACATAATTGAAAAAGGGTTTTCTAATGATCAATTAGCCTTTTAAAATTATAAACTTGGATTAGCTAACACAACGTGCCATTGAAACACAGGAGTGATGGTTGCTGATAATGGGCCTCTGTACGCCTATGTAAATATTCCATAAAAAAACTGCCGTTTCCAGCTACAATAGTCATTTACAACATTAACAATGTCTACACTGTATTTCTGATCAATTTGATGTTATTTTAATGGACAAAAAATGTGCTTTTCTTTCAAAACAAGGACATTTCTAAGTGACCCCAAACTTTTGAACGGTAGTGTATGTGTATTGGATTATAATAATTAAGGATATATTGCTTCAAATCTCTGTCTTCAGTGGTTTAGGTTGTGGGCTGTGGGCTGTGGGATGTGGGCTGTGGGTAGCATTAGATTTAGGTTGTCTATGGCTGGTGTCCAGCGGGAAGTGCTGACTGCTGGAGTAATGAACGCAGGGTAGGGCACACAAACACACGCACACACGCACACACACAATGGTTGGCAACGTTGGGCTGCTGCATATATATAGTATATGTCTCCGGCAGGAATAGAAATCTTCTCTATCAATCAGCATTACCCCTCTCTGCACCCAGCCTCTCACCACCCGTCAGACCTGGGTTCAAATACTATTTGAAAATATTTCAATTACTTTATCTGTGCTTAATTGACCATGCCACTTAATTGACCAACGTATAGTCCCAATACTGTAAACCCCACCCATTTGGAACCCCAGTCAGGCAACAACAAACACTCAAAGTATTTGAAAGATTTCAAATAGTATTTCAACCCAGGTCTGCCACCGGGCTCATTTCCTCCCATCTGTTGATGGAGATTTTATGTAATCTTCAGCAAAACAACAGTACCCCCTGAGAGCACAATGAACTGGGAAATAGATTCCTGATCAAATTACAGCCTTTAAACCAAAACAATTCAAAACAGAAAAAACACTGCAAGCGTGAAGGTTAAATATTGTGTTGGCACCTCTGTAGAAGGAGCCTATACCTTAAAGACTTATAGCTCTCCACGAGAGCAAGAGAGCACCCGGACAGAGCATCTGCCTGTTGTCTTTATTGGATTATTCCTTATGTATTAAGTGGCTTTGGTGGTTTAGATGTCATTGCCGGATCATTAGACCTGTGCCTCTCTCATTCATGTATACCAGGGACGGACAATTGGGATTGGGGTGTGGGCCACAATCCTCATGAGGGGCCACTGTTGCAATTCTATACATTTTACCACAGGGTGGAGAGAAATGTTTGCAGTTTTTAATATTATATCTGAGTGAGAGTGACTAACAAAATCAATGGGGGCCCCTGGGCGGTAATTCGAACATGATTACTATGAGTTTAGATAGCTGGCTTGACTAATTTACCAATCTAAAAAATGTTAGCTGACATGGGCTAATTGAGTGACTATCAGCGACTGACATGACAAAAGAAAAATTTCTCATGCAAAACCACATTTTGAAATTGCACCTTGTGTATTCTACTATTCTAACTCGCAACAGTAAATTGAGACTCCGACTGAGTTTCTTTGGGGGGAGGGGGGAAATTTAACCGAGGTTCTTCAAAAGAGGGGTCACGTGCCCCAGTTTCCCATACCTGATTTATACCATCTTCCAGTGTGGTCTGCTATTGCCCCAGAGACATTCGCAACAAAGCCAGGTTGAAAACCGAGAAAGTAAGTGAGGTGTAAAACAGGTTTGAAAGAAAGTGAGACAAAGAGGGATGCTGCCGACACTCCAGGCAAACAGTAGATACAGAAAAAAGATTGAATTTCTAGTTTAAAAAATGACAAAAGGATTCCCAAAACCGTGGTTCCATGCTGTTGTTGTAAGGTTATACAAAATAAAGAGAAATACAGAGGTTTGTATTTGCTGTGTGTTCATGTGAACATACAGTATGTAAATCTATGCATTTGTATGCAGGTGGTGAACAGAAAACAAGCTGGCATCAGTCACCAGCAGCTAACCCACACTATCCCTGTAAGCCAGGCCTCTATATGCTTTTCAAAGAGTGTTGTCAGAAACACAGCTGAACTAAACCCATACCATGGAGAAGCAGCATTGTGAGTATCACTTGAAACAAGATAGGGGATTCCGAGAGCCGTGTGGTAATGGAATGAGCCAGGTATAGCAGATAGTCAAGATGTGACCGATAGTTGTGTTGGACTACAGAGAACGTTTGAAATCAAAGATTATTGGGAGAATGTCCAAATAGAAGATTAAATGGGGCTATTAGGTGGATTAAGATGTTGATTAAATCTCCAAGTTAAAGACATTGAACTCTCAAGTGCCGCTCATTAGGTCAGTAGTCTATTGATGGAATGGGACTTGCTTGGGGTTGCATGCCAAATTGCAACCTATTCCATATAGTGCACTACTTTTGAACAGTCACTGGTCCTATATAGGGAATAGGATGTAATTTTGGACTAGGACTAAAGGGTTATTCCACTAAATATATGCCTTTGATATTTGAAGTAGAAATAAAAAGGTTGGAACCGGTTCAGGGAACAGAACCGAAAACCGGAAAATAACAAAATTATTTGAGGAACAGAACCCGAACTGAAAACGAAAGTGATCCATACTGTTCTGGAAGAGAACGTTCTTTTAAAGGCATGGAAACTGGTTAATAACGTTATTTTACGTTCAAGGCATTTTTTTCCAGTCCCTCAAAAATCACAACAAAGCACCCATGCAAGCCCTCACTGTGTCACTTAGAAACATAGGATACTGTAGCCTACTGACTATGTTACAAGCATAATTCAGAAATTAGGGAGAGACCTTTTACTGCGATGGGCTAAATCAGGATCACACAGAGTGTTTCTTGGTAGTCTTAAACAAATCTACTTTGAAACAAAAATATACACCTCACACACATGCTTATGGGCTTAAAAAAGACGACACCTGTACCATGTCAAATATACAATTGAAATGTATTGCATTTTGAGTTTGCATCCCAATATTACACTTTATATACATCAAAGAAAGCTGAAATATAACAAATAATATAACGTTGATTAATTATGAAACTATGAAAAATATGAATAACATTCCACTAATGAAGCCACTAGGTCATTTGACTGCAGGAAAGGGCTACATAGAGAAGAATTAAATTTACTTTTCAATGCTAGTTAAGGATAGGATTTTACATTGGATTTATTAACTACAAAAATGTAAGACGTTTTTAATTCTAGTGCTGCTCTGCACACACAAGCTTGTTAGCTAGCTAGCTTAGCTAGCTATCATTTGCTCTGGTCCAACATTAAACCAACTCAGAAGTTCAAAGACATTAAAAGTTCCTCCATAGAAGCCGCTCCTCCGTATGTATAATTCTGTGGGCCTAATTCAGATAATGCATGTCATAACACAATGCCCAGCACTTCAAGGTAAGCTTCCTCCATCCTCTCTCGCTCTCTCTCACCCTCAAAATTTCAGCTGCATCTCACGCCCTACACTGACTGGCAGCACAGTGTGTGTTTTGTCTTTCATTATGATTAAACCATGCAGTTATCGACTTTCTTATACAGATTCAATCGCTTACCCGCTCCACAGCAAGCTGCTCTATCCGCACTGATTGGTGAAGTAAATTAATTTTGAGCTAAATGTAAAAAAATATGTTTCAGATGTTTAAAAAGGAACAGAAAGGAATGATATAAACCGTTACTTTTTTGATTGTTTGAACCAGTTCAGAATGTTATTGTTTTGGTCGGAACAGTGGAACGGAATGAAAAAAATAATGGTTCTGTTCAGAATGAAACGATTGGAAAATAATTCAGTTCCAACCCCTGGAAGAAATTGTGCACAAATATTGAATTTTAAAAACCTGTTATATTAAACGAAGTGCCCTTTAACATAAACCACTTGGAAAATAAGTGTATGTAAACTTCTGACTTCAACTGTATGTACAGTTGAAGTCAAAGTTTACATACACCTAGGTTGGAGTCATTAAAACTCGTTTTTCAACCACTCCACCAATGTCTTGTTAACAAGCTATAGTTTTGGCAAGTCGGTTGGGACATCTACTTTGTGCGTGACACAAGTCATTTTTACAACAATTGTTTACAGACAGATTATTTCACTTATAATTCACTGTATCACAATTCCAGTGGGTCAGAAGTTTACATACACTAAGGTGACTGTGCCTTTAAACAGCTTGGAAATTTTCAGAAAAGGATGTCATGACTTTAGAAGCTTCTGATAGGCTAATTGACATAATTTGAGTCAATTGGAGGTGTTCCTGTGGATGTATTACAAGGCATACCTTCAAACTCAGTGGCTGTTTGCTTGACCTCAGAAAAAAATTGTAGACCTCCACAAGTCTGGTTCATCCTTGGGAGCAATTTCCAAACGCCTGAAGGTACCACATTCATCTGTACAAACAATAGTACGCAAGTATAAACACCATTGGACCACGCACCCGTCATACCGCTCAGGAAGGAGACACGTTCTGTCTCCTAGAGTTGAACGTACTTTGGTGAGAAAAGTGTAAATCAATCCCAGAACAACAGCAATGGACCTTGTGAAGATGCTGGAGGAAACAGGTACAAAGTATCTATATCCACAGTAAAACGAGTCCTATATCAACATAACCTGAAAGGCCGCTCAGCATCGAAGAAGCCACTGCTCCAAAACCACCATAAAAAAAGCCAAACTACTGTTTGCCACTGCCTATGGGGACAAAGATCGTACTTTTTGGAGAAATGTCCTCTGGTCTGATGAAACAAAAATAGAACTGTTTGGCCATAATGACCATTGTTATGTTTGGAGGGAAAAGGGAGAGGCTTGCAAGTCGAAGAACACCATCCCAACCGTGAAGCACGGGGGTGGCAGCATCATGTTGTGGGGCTGCTTTGCTGCAGGAGGGACTGGTGCACTTCACAAAATAGATGGCATATTGAGGAAGGGAAATTATGTGGATATATTGAAGCAACATCTCAAGACATCAGTCAGGAAGTTAAAGCTTGGTCGCAAATGGGTCTTCCAAATGGACAATGACCCCATGCATACTTCCAAAGTTGTTGCAAAATGGCTTAAGGACAACAAAGTCAAGGTATTGGAGTGGCCATCACAAAGCCCTGACCTATATCCTATAGAAAATTTGCGGGCAGAACTGAAAAAGTGTGTGCGAGCAAGGAGGCCTACAAACCTGACTCAGTAACACCAGCTCTGTCATGAGGAATGGGCCAAAATGCACCCAACTTATTGTGGGAAGCTTGTGGAAGTCTACCTGAAAGTTTGACCCAAGTTAAACAATTTAAAGGCAATGCTACCAAATACTAATTGAGTGTATGTAAACTTCTGACCCACTGGGAATGTGATGAAAGAAATCAAATCTGAAATAAATCATTCTCTCTACTATTATTCTGACATTTCACATTCTTAACATAAAGTGGTGATCCTAACTGACCTAAGACAGGGAACATTTACTTGGATTAAATGTCAGGAATTGTGAAAAACGGAGTTTAAATGTATTTGGCTAAGGTTCATGTAAACTTCTGACTTCAACTGTATTATATAATGTATTATTCGACATTAGTGTTACAATAGTACTCATAGGAATGGGTAATTGTTTACAAGTTGCTAGCTATCCCCTAAAGCCATCCCGAAAACCACATATTTTCCATCTTCTTCTGAGTCTGGCAGCGTAACAAATTCAACGGAAAAATACATTCAACGTGCTCAAGAAACTCTTGCTACATTGAAACATTGAAGGTTCCTCAAAGAACCCCTCAATTAACCAAAGGATAGTCCCTGATGCTCAGAGGGGAAGAATAAAACATTAGCGTTTTAGTTTGATCAATAGTGTCAAGTTGTGTGTGTGTGTGTGTGTGTGTGTGTGTGTGTGTGTGTGTGTGTGTGTGTGTGTGTGTGTGTGTGTGTGTGTGTGTGTGTGTGTGTGTGTGTGTGTGTGTGTGTGTGTGTGTGTGTGTGTGTGTGTGCAGGTGGAAAAAAATACTCAATTGTCATAATTGAGTAAAAGTAAAGATACCTTAATCTAAAATGACTCAAGTAAAAGTGAAAGTAACCCAGTAAAATAGTACTAGAGTAAAAGTCTAAAAGTAAGTACAGTGATGGAAAAAGTACTAAATTGTCTTACTTGAGTAAAAGTAAAAAGTAAAAGCAAATACTATACATCAAATTCCTTATATTTAACAAACCAGGTGGCACAATTTCCTTTTTTATAACTTTTTTTGACAGCCAGGGGCACACTCCAGCACTCAGACATAATTTACAAAGGAAGCATTTATGTTTCGTAAGTCCAGCAGATCAGAGGCAGTAGGGATGACCAGGGATGTTCTCTTGATAAGTGTGTGAATTTGACCTTTTTCCTGTATTGCTAAGCATTCAAATTTTAACTAGTACTTTTGGGTGTCAGGGAAAATGTATGGAGTAAAAAGTACATCATTTTCTTTGGGAATGTAGTGAAGTGAAAGTAAAAGTAGTCAAACATATAAATAGTAATGTAAAGTACAGATACCCCAAAAAACTGCTTAAGTAGTATTTTAAAGTATTTTTAATGAAGTACTTTACACCCCTGTGTGTGTGTATGTGTGTAGATCTTCACCTTGTATCTTCCTGAACATGTGTTTGACCCTCCTTTCTCTCCTCTTTTCCTAGGTACATGGCCATCATCCACCCCTTGCAGCAGCGTATGTCGTCCACAGAGACCAAGGTGATCGTGGGGGTGATCTGGGTGCTGGCTCTGCTCCTGGCCTTCCCTCAGTACTACTACTCAGTGACAGAAGAGCTGCCTGGACGAATCATCTGCTACATCGAGTGGCCCGAATACACTGGCTGCGACTACAGAATTATGTGAGTTTCCTTTATAAGTGTGTGTATGTTTGAGAGAGAGAAAAAGAGAGAGAGAGAGAGAGAGAGCGAGAGTGTGTGTTTGTGTGCGTGTGCGTGGGCATTTCCACTAATCACTAAACTAAACACTCCTGATTACTTTGAATGGAGAACAAATGCATGAGGGTTGTTGGTAAACACTAGCCAGTAAATAAAAGCAGCATGGAACAAAAATGCTTTGTTTCTTTTCTGTTTCTCGATGAAAGAAAAAACACCAAAAGCTTTTTATCAAGTCACCTGTGTAGGGAAAATATCACTTCAGATGTAAACAGTAGAATACACAACTATACAGTTTACTCTTCTCTCACTATTTATTAAAGCCGATGTAACGTTTACCATTCCCGCACTGCTTATTAAAGCAGCAGTTTGACTCTGTTTTAAATACAATGCTAATGATGACTGTTATCGAAAGCAGCGGAGAGTTAAGGCCCCCCTGTGTCGACTTCTGCATGTCTTCAGCAGAGCATATAAAAGATAGACCAAGACATTCTGCTGTTCACTATTCTGTTGCCTAACAGATCAAATATTTTATTTACCTTCACTATCGATTCCAAATTCCTCGAATTGTGTCTCCACTCAAGAGCAGCTTGGGTTAACCATAAAAAGCTCAATTCCATTATCTTCTAGCTGTCCAAACGCAGGGCTGATTTCATATTATCCTCTTAGCTCCATCCATCGAAAGCAATAAAAAAACTGAAAGGACTGAGAGAACATCCCAAATGGCACCCTTTTCCCTTTATAGTCCACTTCCTTTGACTAGGGCCCATATAGCTCTGGTCGAAAGTCGTGCACCATAAAGGGAACGAGGGTGCCATTTGAGACGCAGACTAGACTGAGAGTGCATGCAGACTACATACCCTGTGTCTAACCTTAACAAAACATTGTTGGAAGGAAACAGAGTATTATTTAATGGTGTGATTGCGAAGCCACTAGACATATTCTGAGCTGCAGTATCAGGTGAATATGGGTAGCCAGATATTGAACAGATTATTATTTGTATTGTAGGGGGCTTTGGCAGTTTAGATGTTATTGCTGAATCATTGGATCTGAGCCTCTCGCATTCATTCTTCCATTCGCCTCTCTCTCACCTCTCATCTTTCACACTGTTTTGATGTGCTTCATAGATGAACATGAAGCAGGAGAGTGACACCATCAGACACGTGTCTGACTGAGTGATATTCTGCCCAACCTTTCCTCTACATTGCTTCCTTCCTTACGTTACCAAAATAGAACGGAAAGATTACGGTTGTCATACCCTGATTCAGAGGGTTGGGTTAAATGAGGAAGACACATTTCGGTTGAATGCGTTCAGTTGTACTCACTAGGTATCCCCTTTCCCCTTTTCAATGAACAATACAATTATAGGCGTGAAGTGCTATATATATATATATATATAAGGAGTTAATGTTAGCACTTCACACCTATAATTGTATGCTCTATTTGATTTGTGCTGTGGGGAACAGAATAGCAAGTCTGTCACCGGGACCGCTTCCCAATGCTCTCCTTGGTTCTCTTCACCCCATAATGTACGGCAAACTAAAAGCTGTGAAGCAGTGGAGGCTCCTCAGAAGAGGAAGGGGAGGCCCATCCTCGTCAGTGAATTTCATACAAATAAAAATAGTGAAACATTAAAAAAGTTAGCCTTTTTAGATAAAACTAAGCTAAATATATTTACATCACCATATCATTGATTAAAACACACTGTTTTGCAATGAAGGTTTACAGCAGCCTCAACAGCACTCTGTAGCGTAGCACCATGGTGTAGCCTGAGGACAGCTAGTTTCCGTCCTCCTCTGGGTACGTTGACTTCAATAGAAAAAGTAGGAGACTTATGGTTCTCACCCCTTCCATAGACTTACACAGTAATTATGTCAACTTTCAGAGGACAACCTCCGAGCTCTTGCAGTATTTACTGACATATTGTCCATCAAATCAGAGGATCAGAGAATGAATCTAGTACTGAAAGCATAAGCTACAGCTAGCTAGCACTGCAGTGCATAAAATGTGGTGAGTAATTGACTCAGAGAGAGAAAGGCAATAGTTTTGAACAATTTAATTTCTTTAAAAATGAAGGAGAAGCAATAGAGAGAGCGAGAGAGAAAGAGAGAGATAGAGAGAGATATTTTGTAGCATTTCTTTTTTCACTTTCAGTTTCACTTAGCTAGCGAATGCAGATAGCTAGTTTAGCCTACTCAAACACCCGGCTCAAACAGAGAGGGATGCTATGTTAGCTAGCTGGCTATGCCTATCCAACACTGGAACTCTTCCAAGGCAAGGTAAGCTTTTGGTTTTATTAATTTATTGCCACCGGGTCCCACCGGTATAACTGCTAAACTGCTTGCTGACTGTACTGCATGATTGTAGCGGGTTTACTAATGCATTAGTTCTAGTAGTTATGTTGACTATGACGTTATGGTAATATGCTAATATGGTGACAATTATATAGGCTGTGTGTAGCAGTTAGTGGTTATGATATGAAGGTTTGGCTTGGAAAGATTTTTTTGCCTGGTCACAGACAGATGATGTGTTGTGCACTGAAGTCCACAAGCGAAGGGGAAAAGTTAGAGGAGGAGAGCAAGTAGATGCGAGAAGGAATTATACAGCGAGCAAAATGATCATGCTGTTTGTATGTGGCTGCTATTAAAGTGAACTGTGTTTGCGTGTGATAAGAGGTGTGTTAATTCCGCCGATTCTGTTTAAAAAACATTTCTAAAACGTAAGCAAACGGAATAAAACGGGGATAAACATACCTGAATTTGTCCAATGGAACCTCTTGTTTGCAACTGTTGGACTAATAATTAAAGCCTAGATGAGCTAGATGCAGGCAAGAGTGTGCAAGGCGGTATTGAATGTGTCACTGTCTGTCACCTTGATTACTAAAAATGTTCTTTCGACCTGTGCATCTACGTTGTAAACGTTCATTCATGTAGCAACCTCATGATGGGTATAGGGAACAGTTGAGTATCATGTAGTAGCCTAAACCTATCGATGTAACATTGAGCTGGGTGAATGGAATATGAATGACAGTCATCCAATATAATGTAATAGAAATAAGGCCATACTCATGAAAAAAATGAATCGTCCTCCCTAATTTTAAAGGTCACTGTCACGATCGTTGGAAGCATACTCGGATCAACCTGCAGCGGGATCTGGGTCCCACATCTTTTATTAGAAATAAGTGAACCACACAACAAAACAATAAAGACAAAACGAAACGTGACGACAATGGAGTGCTAACATGCAACTACACATAGACAATATCCCACAAAACACAGGTGGAAAAATGATACTTAAATATGATCCCCAATTAGAGACAACGATAGCCAGCTGCCTCTAATTGGGAATCATAACAAACACCAACATAGAAAACAAAACTAGAACCCCACATAGAAAATATAAACTAGACTAACCCCGAGTCACGCCCTGACCTACTCCACCATAGAAAATAAGGACTATCTATGGTCAGGACGTGACTGTCACGGTGTGTGTGTGTGTGAGTGTGAGTGTGAGTGTGAGTGTGTGTGTGTGTGTGTGTGTGTGTGTGTGTGTGTGTGTGTGTGTGTGTGTGTGTGTGTGTGTGTGCGTGTGCGTGTGCGTGTGTGTGTGTGTGTGTGTGTAAAAGCCGTGAAGATGTATGGCAGCTTCAGCTGAAGGTTGAAATCCTCTGATGGCCACACTGTAGAGAGTGCGAGAGAGAGAGAGTGACAAAGACAGAGACCTGGAGATTCAAGGGATGATTCTAGCATGCGTAAGGCCCATTTACGCTAACAGTGGGAAAGTGCTCCCCACCCCTGTGGCCCTTAATGTATTTGTTTGACTGCAGTCGTTACCTTCCGCCGTCCAGTGAGCTGATAAATGCACAGCCTCCAGCTCTGATCTGATCACAGCAGCCCCTCTGCTCTCAGCACATCAACACCACAGCATTTTAGGGTTGCTTTCTTTGTCTCCAAATGCCATTGTCATTCAGTCTGGCTGTCCAGGCACGATGGCAATTACAATGTTCATGTAGGAATCGCTGTGGCACTTATTACTTTTTTAATAAAACTGTAATCACTGACACATCAGGGCTAAGTGAGCGGAGCTTTGGTGTGGTTGTAATTCAGCCAGCCCGTCCACTGCTGTAATTGACACATCTGATTATGGCTGACCCTCCAGTCCAAGCATTGTGTGGGATGGTGTGTGTGTGTGTGGTTGTGTGTGTGTGTGTGTGTGTGTGTGTGTGTGTGTGTGTGTGTGTGTGTGTGTGTGTGTGTGTGTGTGTGTGTGTGTGTGTGTGTGTGTGTGTGTGTGTGTGTGTGTGTGTGTGTGTGTGTGTGTGTGTGGTTGTGTGTGTGTGTGGTTGTGTGTGTATGTGCTGCCCCTCTGCCACCGTCGCTATGGCCCCCTCTCAGTGAGCAGGAATTAGGGAGTAAGGCCACGGGGAGGGTATAAATAGCAACGCCACAAACTTACCGAAGATTCAGTTTCCAACAGTATGATCACACACTCAGACAAGTACGCTAGACCTTCACACACGCCCGTGTGCGGGTTTGAGCACAGCCGCATACACAGCTGTGCACAGACCTTTTCTATACACAACTTAATACAGAGCGGTAGACACACAGTTACACCCCCTCCCTCCCCCCCACCCCACACACACACATACACAGAGAGTTAGACACACAGTGACCCCCCCCCCCCACACACACACACACACATTGAGAGAGAGAGGAAGAGAGGGTGAGTAATAGAGAAAGAGAAAAAGACACACACAAAGTGACACACACAGACCATCCTGCGCAAGCACACCCCGTTCTCTCTGTCTGTCCGCCCCCCCCCCGTCCCCCCCCCGTCCCCTAAATTGGGTACCTAAAGAGCTTGTCTTTGACCTATGCCAGTAAGCCAGCAGCATTGTGCAGGGTGTCACGTTACCTCAGCCACTACATTCATCTCCCTCTGCAGATGCCCAGGCTTCATTCTCTTCTCCCAGCAAAGTCAAAAGAACAGCAACAGCGGCCCACACATGGCGCAACAGAACACAGACAATCTTTGAGATCCAGTCTAGAGCTCGGCTGGACAGTCAGGCAGGAAGAGAAGACAGAAAATTAATGAGCAGCAAGTACTGTACATGGTGAATATTAACTGGGTGGGCTATTGGACTTTGATGTGCTGGGTGTAACTGTAAACTGTAACGTTGATGTATCATTCCTCCCATTGTGACTTTATTTGGCAGGATTTTTATTGATAACTGTGCTGTGACAGTTAGGTGACAGACACTCACTTCTCTTTTCTGCTAGCCCAGCGAGCAGGAGGCAGGGGGCAGGAGGCTGGAGGGAGAGGAGACGAGAGGATGGGGGAGAGAGAGGAGAGGAGACTAGAGGAGGAGAGGAGAGGAGAAGATGGGAGAGGAGAGGCAGGATGCAGGCAGCCACCGGGCTCATTACGTATTCCGGGGAAGTTTGCTCAAGGCCGCACTAATTTTTGTAAATTGCCTTATACCCACAACAGGCTCTACTGGAAGTACGGACAGTTCATTAAACGGACAATAGTTTTTAAAACCAAATGTAAATTTTTCTACAAACTCCCACCAAACTGTGTGTGTGTGTGTGTATGTATGTGTGTGTGTGTGTGTCCCTGTGTGTGTGTGTCCATGTGTGTGTGTGTGTGTGTGTGTGTGTGTGTGTGTGTGTGTGTGTGTGTGTGTGTGTGTGTGTGTGTGTGTGTGTGTGTGTGTGTGTGTGTGTGTGTGTGTGTGTGTGTGTGTGTGTGTGTGTGTGTGTGTGTGTGTGTGTGTGTGTGTGTGTGTGTGTGTGTGTGCGCGCGCGCGTGTGTGTGTGTGCGCGCGTGTGTGTGTTTAAGCATTTTCATTTGTAGGATCTTAATTTGATCACCTTGTTGCAGGAGAACTTCTGAAGTTTCTAATTTCCACTTTGAAATTTCAGACTTAAAGTTCCCTTATGAAATTTGTATCAACCCCTACAAAGATGTCCAATAATTATAATCATCATAATAATTCACATTTCCTGTGTCTGCAGGATTATTTTCCTGCTGTAGCAAACTGGCTAAAATATCTTACTTCTGTACACTTCCAGGTAGAACTCAGGTAGAACCCTTTTGCGATCCATGTCGAAAGGGTTCTACATCAGTGGAGGCTGCTGAGGGGAGGACGGCTCATAATAATGGCTGGAACGGAGCAAATGTAATGGCATCGAACACATGGAAACCATGTGTTTAATGTATTTGATACCATTCCATTTATTTCGCTCCAACCATTACCACAAGTCCGTCCTTCCCAATTAAGGTGCCACCAACCTCCTGTGCTCTACATTGAACCAAAAAGGGTTCTACCTGGAACCAAATGGTTCTTCAAAGTGGTGTCCAATTGGTACAGCTGAAGAAACCTTTTAGGTTGTAAATAGCACCTTTTTTTCTAATAGTGTATGTGTGTAACTGTACGTGTTTGACAGTTTGTGTGCATGCATTTGTGTGGGTTTCTGTGTGTATGTCTATGGCATGTCTGTGTGTCAATGCATGGGTCTGCCTGGTGAGTGTGTCTGCTTGAATGCGTCGACGACATGTGATATCCTCAGCTGCTTGTGATGGGTGTTGCAAAATACTAAAATGCTGTCTGACTCACAGTCTCCAAGTGAAGTGACCCTGATAAGGACCTGCAAACAGTCAGATCCTCAGCCTGCCAAACCAAAACACACTGACAAGCCCTGCTACCTTTTGAAATATTCCCCTGAAGAAAATAGTTATCCTAGTGACAACAACAACCCTGAAAACTGTCGGAGAAATTAAACACATGCTTTGCTGACAGAGTCATAGGGAGGTAAGTATGGAAAAAGCTGGCCTGATATACACATTCTTTCTATGTGTCCGTATTTGGAAGTCCTTCAGAGTGCGTCCCAAATGGCACCCTATTCCCTATGTAGTGCACCATATAGGGATTAGGGTGCGATTTGAGAATTCTTTCATGTTGAGAGAGAGAGGGATGAAAATATGGCACCGTTGTTATTGGTTTCTCTGTTGTTACAAATACACTGAACAAAAATATAAACGCAACATGCAATAATTCCAAAGATTTTACTGAATTACAGTTCATATAATAAAAGCAGTCAATTGAAATGAATTCATTAGGCCCTAATCTATGGATCAGCACAACATGCATAGAGTCTCCTTCGCATAAAGTTGATCAGGCTGTTGATTGTGGCCTGTGGAATGTTGGTCCACTCCTCTTTAATGGCTGTGCGAAGTTGCTGGATATTGGTGGGAAATGGGTGACATGTCTGGTGAGTATTCAGGCCATGGAAGAACTAGGACGTTTTCAGCTTCCAGGAATTGTGTACAGATCCTTGCGACATGGGGCCGTGCATTTTCATGCTGAAACATAAGGTGATGGTGGCAGATGAATGGCACGACAACGGGCCTCAGGATTTCGTCATGGTCTCTCTGTGCACTCAGATTGCCAAAGATAAAATGCAATTTGTTCGTGCTCCGTAGCTTATGCCTGCCCATACCATAACCCCACCGCCACCATGGGGCACTTTGTTCACAACGTTGACATCAGCAAACTGCTCACCCACACAACGCCATACACGCCATCTGCTCTGTACAGTGGAAATCGATGATGTTTACAACGCCGAACTGCAGTCAGGTGAAGACGCTGGTGAGGACGACAAGCACGTAGTTGAGCTTCCCTGAGACGGTTTCTGCAAAAATGATTTGGTTGTGCAAACCCACAGTTTCATCAGCTGTCCGGGTGGCTCGTCTCAGACCATCCCGCCAGTGAAGAACACGGATTGGAGGTCCTGGGTTGGCGTGGTTACACATGGTCTGCGGTTGTGAGGCCGGTTGGACGTGCTGCCAAATTCTCAAAGCGACATTGGAGGCGGCTTATCGTAGACAAATAAACATTCAATTATCTGGCAACTACTCTGGAGGACATTCCTGCAGTCAGTATGCCAATTGCACTCTCCCTCAAAACCTGAGGAATATATGGCATTGTGTTGTGTGACAAAACTGCACCTTTTGGAGTGGCTTTTAATTGTCCCCAGCACAAGGGGAACTTGTGGAAGGATCATGCTGTTTAATCAGCTTCTTGATATATCACACCTGTCAGGTAGATGCATTATCTTGGCAAAGCAGAAATGCTCACTAACAGGGAAGCAAACAAATGTGTTCACAAAATTTGAGCGAAATAAGCTTTTTGTACATATGGACAATTTCAGGGATCTTTTATTTCAGCTCATGAAAACATGGGACCAACAATTTACATGTTGCTTTTATATTTTTGTTCACTATAAAACAAGACTTTATCTGAGGAAGTACTGCCTACCGGTTCTCCAAAGACAGTACAGTATGAAGATAGGCAGAAAACGGCTTCTCCAATAGAAATCCCCAATCACACTTGTAGGCGATGTCATGGCGTCATCGGCTAGCTGAGCTCATGTGCAGAAACACATCATCGGGTCTAACAGTCGTCTCGCGCCGAACTCCATGTGGTCAGGCCATCAAATCAAAGGCACTTCTTCGATACAAAGTTGTTTTGACTAAAATAACATCAGTTTATCTCTTTAACGAGGTTGTTTTATAAGACGTTGGCTCGAACCAAGAAAATTGAACAAGTAAGGAGGAATGTTTAACTTCTATCATTTACTTCTCAAACCCCAAACCCTGGCCTGGTCTGCTTGGTCTGTTTCACAAGTGTTACCGGCAGTCTCGCGATGTTGCTCCTCTGGGTTTAGAAACTTGGTGTGTTCTCCTTTGAATTTAATTCATATTATTTACAAAAAGAAAGTGTTAGGGAGCTGTGACAGTTAATTTCACACATCTCAGACAAAAAAGTCCGTGGAAGTCTGTACAGGAGCCCACCCATTACCAATTTGCTGCCTGTACTCTCTCATACAGTTCCCAAACATTTCACTGTAATAATCACTGGTAACAGACTGTGAATGCCATTAAAGGGATATTTCAGGATGTTGGCAATGCCCTTTATCTACTTCCCCAGAGTCAGATGAATTCGTGGATACCATTTTTATATCTCTCTCTGAGGAAGTTGCTATGTTGCGTTAGCGCAATTGCTAACTATTGTTGACTGGAACAGCTAGCATGCTAGCTGTTCCTGTAGACTTCCAGCTGTTCCCATAGACTTCCAGTCATTAAGGTAATGCTAGTTAGCATTGATTCGCGAAACTACCTATAACTTCCTTCATACTGGACACAGAGACAAAACAAAATGGTGTCCACGAGTTTATCAGACTCTAGGGAAGTAGATAAACGGCTTCACTGACACAATTCGGAAGTATACCTTGAATATTGGATTCCTCGGCAAACACAAACAGATGCTTTCCACAGTCGTCTTACCTTTTATATCCAAAAAACTAAAACACTGCATGCATCACTAGAGAACAAAAAGGTACAACAGAGCTTTTGGGGAGGAAAACCATTGATGCAAAAAAAAGATAAGCCTTCAAGTCAATTGGTTGAATTGTAGCTTCTCTCTCTTTGGGCTCATTTATTATGCCTTGTGTACTATGTATGCCAGGTTTGATCGTCTGGTGCACCTGCATTTTGCTCAGTAGGCCGGTATGAGGGCCTGAAGGCTGATGTTATGTCTCTGTCCTCCTGGGCGTTCTATCTGATTATAATAATTGTCCGAATTTTCCTTGTTTAAAAAAATAAAAAACACAGACTTCCATGGAAGTCTCTGGGGAGGAGAGACCGGCTACTGTGTCTGATAACCAAGCCATTAACTCGTATTAACTGAATCTGAGCTGTCTTAATTTGTTATTTATTATTGGAAAGTTAATTATGGGGGAGTTAGTTCCTCTGCCATGTAAATATAGAAAAATGTTCTCAGAATAGTTTTATTAGATATATTTGCTCGATAAGGAGGCCCTTATTCATACCCTATTACTGTTGCACCTGACCTAAAGATACAGTTACCTGATAAGAATCCCATCCGAACCCACACACCTATCTGATCCCTTTTTTTGATGCTATGTTATCTTTCACTGATGTCCTCCCTGTCTCCGCTTTTCTTCCAGCTCCCAAGTAACTTCCAAAATAAAGGAAACATCAACACAAAGTGTATTTATATGGCATTGGGCCATCATGACCCAGAACAGCTTCAATGCACCTTGGCATAGATCAGTGTATCCCAAACTCGGTACTGGGGACCCCAAGGGGTGCACGTTTTGGTTTTCCCCCTAGCACTACACATCTGATTGAAATAATCAAAAAGTGATGATTAGTTGATTATTTGAATCAGCTGTGTAGTGCTAGGGCCAAAACAAGAACGTGCACCACGTTTGGGAAACTCTATTGGAGGGATTCTTCCATGATAAATTCTATAATTTAGTGTTTTGTTGATAGTGGTGGAAAACGCGGTGTCAGGCACCCCTCCAGAATCTCCCAGAAGTGTTAATTGGGTTGAGCTCTGGTGACTGAGATGCCATGAAATATGGTTTACTACGCTGTCATGCTCATCAAATCATCAAATTGCTGAATTAACTCAGGAATCACACCTGTGTGGAAGCACCTGCTTTCAATATATTTTCTATTTTTCATTTACTAAAGTGTTTCCATTATTTTGGCAGTTACCTGTATGTGTGTGTGACTGTGCCGATCTTCTTCCCCTTTCCTGTAGGTACAATGTAGCGGTGCTGTATGCTGATCTTGTCTTCCCCTCCCTGTCATGTCCTGTAGGTACTACATGTGCGTGACAGTGCTGATCTACTTCCTGCCTCTACTGGTGATGGGCTGTGCCTATCTGGTGGTGGGCCTCACTCTCTGGGCCAGTAACATACCTGGAGACTCCTCTGACCGCTACAAGGAGCAGCTCACTGCCAAACGCAAGGTACAGCGCACTATAATAAAAGGTACAGGGCACTGTAATAAAAGGTACAGCGCACTGTAATAAAAGGTACAGCGCACTATAATAAAAGGTACAGCGCACTATAATAAAAGGTACAGGGCACTGTAATAAAAGGTACAGCGCACTGTAATAAAAGGTACAGCGCACTGTAATAAAAGGTACAGCGCACTGTAATAAAAGGTACAGCGCACTGTAATAAAAGGTACAGCGCACTATAATAAAAGGTACAGCGCACTATAATAAAAGGTACAGCGCACTGTAATAAAAGGTACAGCGCACTGTAATAAAAGGTACAGCACACTATAATAAAAGGTACAGCACACTATAATAAAAGGTACAGCGCACTGTAATAAAAGGTACAGAGCACTGTAATAAAAGGTACAGCACACTATAATAAAAGGTACAGCACACTATAATAAAAGGTACAGCACACTATAATAAAAGGTACAGCGCACTATAATAAAAGGTACAGGACACTATAATAAAAGGTACAGCACACTATAATAAAAGGTACAGCACACTATAATAAAAGGTACAGTGCATTATAATAAAAGGTACAGCACACTATAATAAAAGGTACAGCACACTATAACAAAAGGTACAGCGCACTATAATAAAAGGTACAGCACACTATAATAAAAGG
This sequence comes from Salvelinus alpinus, assembly GCF_045679555.1. Lineage (NCBI taxonomy): Eukaryota > Metazoa > Chordata > Actinopteri > Salmoniformes > Salmonidae > Salvelinus > Salvelinus alpinus. The sequence goes on from NC_092090.1 coordinate 65,987,707, forward strand.
TACAGCACACTGTAATAAAAGGTACAGCACACTATAATAAAAGGTACAGCACACTATAATAAAAGGTACAGCACACTATAATAAAAAGTACAGCGCACTATAATAAAAGGTACAGCACACTATAATAAAAGGTACAGCACACTGTAATAAAAGGTACAGCACACTATAATAAAAGGTACAGCGCACTATAATAAAAGGTATAGCACACTATAATAAAAGGTACAGCGCACTATAATAAAAGGTACAGCGCACTATAATAAAAGGTATAGCACACTATAATAAAAGGTACAGCGCACTATAATAAAAGGTACAGCACACTATAATAAAAGGTACAGCACACTGTAATAAAAGGTACAGCACACTATAATAAAAGGTACAGCACACTATAATAAAAGGTACAGCACACTATAATAAAAGGTACAGCACACTATAATAAAAGGTATAGCGCACTATAATAAAAGGTATAGCACACTATAATAAAAGGTACAGCACACTATAATAAAAGGTACAGCGCACTATAATAAAAGGTACAGCGCACTGTAATAAAAGGTACAGCACACTATAATAAAAGGTACATCGCACTGTAATAAAAGGTACAGCACACTATATTAAAAGGTACAGTACAGTAACCCTGGGTTACACCAGCCCAGCTCACAGCCAAACACAAGGTACCATACACTAACACTAGGTTTAAAGAAATAGCGTTGACCATAGTATTATATCATGGATGTAAGGTACAGTTTCTTTTTTTTAATGTCCATTAATTATAATCCACATAATAATTCACATTTCCTGTTGGTGCAGGATTATTTTCCTGCTGTAGCAAACTGGCTCAAATTAAGATCATATATCTGTACACTAACACATCAGGGGTATTGTAGGGTAAATATTTACTGTGGGGCTCTGGGAAAGATTAGACGATGTCAGAATTGAGTACAGTAAGTATGCATGGGTTTACACCATGGTAACCTATGGTGTACATGCTCTACTAGCTACTGTACATCAAAATGACCCAAGTGAATTATCAGTAAGGGTATGTGGAGTTTATGGGGCTAGCTGTATCCCTCTATGGCTGCATTTACAGAGGCATTCCAATTCTGATAGTTTGCCCAATGTTTAAAAAAAAGCACAATCGTATGAGCCCTTGTCAAAGTCAGTGCACTTTATAGGGAACATGGTGTAATTTGGGAGAAGAACTTGAACAGCTTGGCTTCATCACCTCCAGTTCCAGCCAGGGAGAACGTTCTTATTTCTCTCACACATACCCTTTATTTCCTGTTGTCTTGACCCCACAATATAAAATTACATTTTGATTCAACAATGCCATGTATGTCATTGAAATGCCTCCTGAAATGACTGAATCGAACTCAGAATTACAGAACTCATTTAATAGGATCTCTGTCATTAGAATTTGAATGAACCCCAATCCTGTGGTTGATCTGTATCTCTGTCTGTGATAGGTGGTGAAGATGATGATCGTGGTGGTGTGTACATTTGCTATCTGCTGGCTGCCCTACCACGTGTACTTCCTGCTCCATCTGTTCTTCCCCCTCCTGTTTGAGACGCTCTACATCCAACAAGTCTACCTGGCTGTCATGTGGCTGGCCATGAGCTCCACCATGTACAACCCGATCATCTACTGCTGTCTCAACGACAGGTAGGTACACTACAGAGGAACACACACAGGTGCGTGCATATGGCACACACACAGGCACCTAGGCACGCATGCAGGCACACACACAATGGGTAAATCAAAATGGTTTAAAATTCTCTTACCTGTTTTTTATTAGGTAGATTATTTATTAATTGCATTATTTATATGTTGAGGAACATTCAGCACATATTATTCATAACCTTTACTTATGTGGTGAAGGCAAAATGAGAGAAAAAAAAATGAATTCCTGCATGAACAACAACTACTTGCTCTAATATGACTTGTTACAGTTTTTTTATCGCTTTGGTGCAATTTTCACAATTGTGTGGTACAAAACTCAAAACAGATCATCAAAAAGGCAGTTGTTTCAAAACTCTAAACACAAAATCATAGTCATTTTTTCACCAAACTTAATCAGTTTTTCATCTAGAAATACATGTTTCACATTGCAATACATTTTCATATAAAGTAATTGCCTTTCACAATGCAATGCTCACATTACTTTTGATATGATTCTCTTCTATTTTGAAAACATTTTACTATTACTTAATTTGACTGATGATCACTTAAACATTTGGTAAACCTATAGATGTAAACTGGTTTGTCTACTGCAGATTTTGAGAGCTAGATCATGAAAATGTACATCTGTAAAGTTGAAACATAAAAGTATGATATGCTTGAATGTAATACTATGATGATGACTATTATGATTTTTTATTTTACCTGATGTTGACAAGCCCACATGAAAAAATAATATAGTGTGTACTGTGGTAGGAATATTATAGTATTCACTGTAGTGTTTTTGCAGACTTTACTGTAGTATTCGCTGAGGCATACAATGATTTCTATCCAGACCTATGTCAGGTTTGGATTCGCCATGCCAAAAGGTTTTTCCCTAAGTGCATGAACAATGAAGATATTTACTGCAATTTCGATGAGAACCTATGGCCAAATGCTCAAGACAGGCTTGATGCAAACTAGTGCCATCTAAACATTGTTTCTTTCGTGTCTTTCATTTGATTACATTGTGAAAGATGTCTTCAACGATCACAGATTTGATCACACATGAGATTGAATCCTGCTACAACGGCTCTGACGCTCGTCTGATGTGGCAGGGCTTGAAAACTATTACGGACTACAAAGGGAAACCCAGACGTGAGCTGCCCAGTGACGCGAGCCTACCAGACGAGCTAAATGCCTTTAATGCTCGCTTCGAGGCAAGTAACACTGAAGCATGCACGAGAGCACCAGCTGTTCTGGATGACTATGTGATAACGCTCTCAGTAGCCGATGTGTGCAAGACCTTTAAACAGGTCAACATTCACAAAGCCGCGGGGCCAGATGGATTACCAGGATGTGTACTCAAAGCATGCGTGGACCAACTGACATTTTCAACCTCTCCCTGATTGAGTCTGTAATACCTACATGTTTCAAGCAGACCACCATAGTCCCTGTGCCCAAGGAAGCAAAGGTAACCTGCCTAAATGATTACCGCCCGTAGCACTCACGTCGGCAGCCATGAAGTGCTTTGAAAGGCTGGTCATGGCTCACATCAACAGCATCCTCCCGGATACCCTAGACCCACTCCAATTCGCATTCCACCCCAACAGATCCACAGATGACGCAATCTCAATCGCATTCCACACTGCCCTTTCCCACCTGGACAAAAGGAACACCTATGTGAGAATGCTGTTCATTGACTACAGCTCAGCATTAAACACCATAGTGCCCTCAAAGCTCATCACTAAGCTAAGGACCATGGGTCTAAACACCTCCCTCTGCAACTGGATCCTGGACTTCCTGACGGGCCACCCCCAGGTGGTAAGGGTAGGCAACAACACATCTGCCACGCTGATCCTCAACACTGGTGCCCCTCATAGGTGTGTACTTAGTCCCCTCCTGTACTCTCTCTTCACCCGCGACTGCGTAGCCAAACACGACTCCAACACCATCATTAAGTTTGCTGACGACACAACAGTGGTAGGCCTGATCACTGACAACGATGAGACAGCCTATAGGGTGGATGTCAGAGACCTGGCAGTGTGGTGCCCGGACAACAACCTCTCCCTCAATGTGAGCAAGACAAAGGAGCTGATTGTGGACTACAGAAAAAGGCGGGCCGAACAGGCCCCCATTAACATTGACGGGGCTGTAGTGGAGCGGGTTCGAGAGTTTCAAGTTCCCTGGTGTCCACAGCACCAACAAACTATCATGGTCCAAACACACCAAGACAGTCGTGAAGAGGGCACGACAAAACTTTTTCCCCCTCAGGAGACTGAAAAGATTTGGCATGTGTCCCCAGATCATCAAAAAGTTCTACAGCTGCACCATCGAGATCATCCTGACCGGTTGCATCACCGCCTGGTATGGCAACTGCTCGGCATCTGAGCGTGAGGCACTACAGAGGGTAGTGCGTACGGCCCAGTACATCACTGGGGCCAAGCCATCCAGGACCTATATAATAGGCGGTGTCAGAGGAAAGCCCATAAAATTGTAAGAGACTTCAACAGTCATAGACTGTTTTCTCTGCTACCGCACGGCAAGCGGTACCGGAGCACCAAGTCTAGGACCAAAAGGCTCCTTAAAAACAGCTTCTACCCCCCAAGCCATAAGATTGCTGAACAGTTAATCAAATGGCCACTGGACTATTTAAATTGACACCCCCCTCCCCCTCCATTTGTTTTGTACACTGCTGCTACACCCTGTGTATTGTCTATGCATAGTCACTTCACCCCTACCTACATTACAAATGACCTCTAACCTGTACCCCCCGCACACTGACTTGGTACCGGTACCCCCTGTATATAGCCTCGTTATTGTTATTTCATCGTGTTACTTTTTATTATTTTTCCTTTATTTTATTTGGTAAATATTTTCTTAACTCTTCTTGAACTGCACTGTTGGTTAAGGGCTTGTAAGTAAGCATTTCACAGTAAGGTCTACACTTGTTGTATTCGGCGCATGTGACAAATAAAGTTTGATTTGAATTATGGAATGTGATGTTCAGTCAATTTTAATGGGTAGTGCAAGTGTATTGCCGAATGTGAAAACAGTGTAATGTGCTGTAATTTACAGCATACTTCATTCAAAGGGCAATTTTGAAACCTGTATCTTCCATTTTTTGCTATTGTAAATATGGTTAATTCACTGTGGTGGTAAATTATATGATGAACCAACCTCCCATTGTTTTTCCTAACAACCACCTGCCGGCTGTCTGGTGTCTCTGAAAGATGCCTATTTCACACTAGGTTATGGCTGAGTGTCATTAAAGTACAAAACGAAAATGTGAGAGTTACTTACACTGCTAGAGAACTGCCAGGGTCTAAGTCATGAAACATTCTGCAGCATCCTCTCCACATCTGCCTCCACTCATTTTCCATCAAACTCTTTCCTCTTCTTCTTACTCTATATCCTCAGCTTTTTCACATTCCCCTTTAAAAAAAATCTGTCCTCCTGGTCTCTCGTTTATCTGTCTGTGTCTGTCCTGTGCTCTCTGTCTCTCTGTCCTTCCCTAGGTTCCGAGCTGGCTTCAAGCAGGCGTTCCGATGCTGTCCCTGTGTTCCCGCTGGCTCTTACGAGGGTCTGGAGCTCAAGTCCACACGTTACCTACAGACCCAGACCAGCATGTATAAGACCAGTCGCATGGAGACCGCTGTGTCCGCCGTGCCGCACGTGGTCGACGACTTGGAGCCTCCCAGGTTCGGGGCCCTATCTGGGGCCGGGTGTGAGGCCGGGGCGCGGGTGGTTGGTGGCGGGGGCGTGGGGTTGTGTGCGGCGGCACCCAGGCGCTCCTCTCTGGACCTGACTTCCAATGGCTCTTCGTCCCGCAGCATCTCCAAGACCGTTTCGGAGACCTCCAGCTTCTACAACAACCTGCCTGAGTAGGGAGGGGAGAGTAGAGTCAAGCACCGCTGAACACTCTCTCACAATATCTGCCAACGGGGACCGTGTGCATGTGTGTTTTTGTGTGTGTGGCCGTGAACGTGTTTCTGTGTGAGTGTACATTTGTGTTGGTGTGTGGGTTCTGTCCATGTATGTGGATAATGTCCTTTCATTGAATGTTGGGCATCAAGTCTACCGCCTGTGACTAAGGCTTGGTTTGGTTCCCCTTCAGAGGGCATTGTGCTTTCCAGTGTGCCCTGATTCAAACTAAACAGGAGTTTTAGTTTGGCCGTAAGGCATACCTAGCCCACACTACCTGGTACCTGCTGTACACGAGTTAGCTGAGAACGTCACGAAAACGATGCGCACGCTTCAATGGGCCAGAAAGCCGCGTGTTGTTGGGATTCTGGATGGCCAGGTAGCTAGCAACAATGACAAGTGGGGAATCGTGAGTGGCTCGTTTCAGCTAGCTTTACCTTGTTTTTTGAGGTTTTTGACTGCTGTCATGTCTATGCTAAAATGGCTCAAATTCGCTAGCTAGCTAACCAAGAAATGTAAGGATGTATTTGAGAGACAACATGTACTCATTGTGCAACTTTATTTATGTTTTCAACAAACATTGGAGACAAAATGTAGTTTACATGTTGTCAGAAATTTAAACCAACCCTGTCTGTTTTGCCCCATAGTTGCACACGTGTCGGTTTTGTTGCTAAACTACCAACCCGTCTATAGCCCGCAGAGATAAAGGCTGGCTTCAAGACTTGATCAATACAGAAAACAAGCTTAATACAGGACCCAGCCCTAACTGAACACTCGAACCTTTACACTATCCACAAAGCTTCAGTTATCAGAATCTAACCAAAACTTATCTAGCAGATTCACAGTTGCTTCTAATGTTCATATTACCATCAGTACTTCTGAATGGTGCATTAGTGTGTGAATGCTGGGAGCACAGTCAGTTCTCATGAACATGTTTATGATAAGCTTGGTATTCCGGTTGCATAGCATAAGACCCTGAAACGAAGCCCGGGGTTAACAAGCCAGCACTCCATGGGAAACTAAACTACTGGGGCTGATGTGTGTTTAGCTGGTGGCCTTTCAGCATGACTTCAGTGGAATAATGTGGGATAGACCTGAAAAGAGTGCTAGTCAGCTGTGTACTTCACAGGACATAAGACAGTGGAGAAATGTAGTGTGATTACATAAACAAAGAGAAACTGCACTGCGAGGCTTTTGTTAGTTCTTGTAACTAGCGATGGGAAGATGGGTCTGGATACTTAGCATAATGCCGCTGAGGGAGGGAGGGAAGAAGGGAGGCAGCTTTGAGGCAATTCTCTCTGTATAAAACCTCTGGGTCTCAGATGGAACCCTATTGCCTAGATAGTGCATTGCTATTGACCAGAGGGTGCCCTTTGCCATGCAACCTCTGTGTGACTGTGTGTTCAGCGGGAGGGAGCTGTTATAGCTGTGACACCGCAGCTCCTACCCCACCATCTGAAACCTAACGAGTACACTTATGTATGATGTTCAGCACACACATAATCACACATTCTCACACAGACCCACAGACACCCACAGCTGTTCACACACATGTATTTAAATTCCCCAATTTTACGTTTGTATTAACATTTTACATTTTAAATCAATATTTTTGCATTTGTAATGCCTTATTGAATAATTGAATTCATCAATTCAAATTGTATTTCATGATTTGAAACTGAATTTAATGAATATTGCATTAAGTTTTAAAATTACATTTCAATTTAATTCCATATTCTATATTTATATTCAGTGTCAATATGGTAGAAAAAGTACTGCATTCATCCTTTACATTAACTTCCTGAACATATGCCTATGGGCTTTAGATAAGTGGGCTAACACAGTCTTCTGTCATGCATGTTCTGGAGAGTCTAAGCTTTCAGGAATGGGCTAAGCTTATTGCCCAAACGATTAAATCCCTAGAGCCAAATTTCTAGGAAGACAATAAATTCAACATACCACAATGGCTTCAGAAACCAACAGAATCTGCTCCTTTGGTACCGCTAGCTTCTGTTCACCACAGAGAGAGTTTGATTTTATCGGTTCTCCTCTACCTTTCCTGGCTGGCAAAGTACCAGGATGTTGTTTTGAATCTGAATCTGTAGTACTGAATTCAAAAACGTAAATCATTAGGGGTGTAGAATATCTACTTATCCCGTTGTAATTAGATACCTATTCTTTCTGCCTTGCCACTCCTATGTTACTGTGTCTGGTAGACTTCTAAGATTCATTCAGATTTAATTTTAATGAGATGTGTGTGCGTGTGCGCGTGTGCGTGTGTGCGCGCGCGTGTGTGTGTGTGTGTGTGTGTGTGAGAGAGAGAGAGAGAGACACGTCTCAGTGGACACAGTCTGTAGGAAGGAGGACAGAATTCACTCAGACATTGCATTTCTCCTCAAGACAGCCACTAAATGAAACACGCCTTGCAACTGATTAATTTAACATGGGGAACCAGGTAGCCTGTTCTTCTCTCCAAACAAACTCTCTCAGGCAGACACTAGTTCAGCCAAAAAGGCATCCGTCCTAAACCAAAAGGTCGGTAGCTCCCATACAGTTGAACTGAATACTGAAACCAAAAATAGACCAAACACTCAATGTCTAAATTCAATAGAATGTTTTTACATTTCAGATGGCAGGTTCAAGAGAAGATTATGCCAAAGAGAGGCAGCTGAATGTGTACTCAACCTCATTCAAAACAGATTTGTTAATTGACAATGTTGCAGGATGTATGGTTGCTTATTTCAGAAAGCAGTGTTGGTTTTGATCACTGTAGTGATGGAGACAATAGGCTGGCCTTGTTCCAGTGGGTTGGGAGAGAGCTGGCGCCATGCTGTCTACTCAACTGGGTGAATGTCCTCATCAACGCCATCTCTCTCCAATCACACTAATTACCCACAAGGGGAGAGAGAGATGGAATGGAATGAGACAGAACAGCTGTACACACACATACAGAAAGAAGCACACACACAAAGACACAAACGCACATAGGCACATACAGACACATCCATGCACACGAATGCACACACACACACAGGGTAAAAAGAGCAGATCTCTCCTTTGCCTTAATGATGTGATGTGATTTTCACTTACCTGTATGTATGAGCCTACCATCTACATGATGGATTCTGGCTGGTGCAACGCACCATGAGATGTGCTTATCTCTGCTACAGTGATCTGAGTGGCTACTGCTTTGATGCGTTTAGATGGAGAGAATCTGCCAGGACTGAATGGGATGGGTGAGAGACAAGCAGCATCAGTTCCAGTTTTCCGTCACTGGTCATTTGGACATATCAGGATTGGGGAAAGGCGGTACTTAAACTGCTTCGCTTCGAGTGCTTTGCGCGTGGGGTGGGGGGTGGGGGGGGGGCTTTGACAGAGAGCTTGCTTTTGCGAGGGTGGAGACTGTTTTTGCCGGAACTCTCCATTTCGAACACATACGAACACAGCATTTTTTTTTAAGCAGATGACCAAATCACGTGAGATTTTACTTCTGGATAAGCAAAGATTACAGCAGCACTGCTGGACAGCAGCTCACACACTGCTTGTAGTTTACCACAGCCACAGATGCGCCCCAAATGGCACCCTATTCCCTATATAGTGCATTTATTTTGACCAGGGCTCATAGGGAATAGGGTGCCACACACAATGCTCTCTGATACAGTGCTGAAAGATCAGTTAATCTCTTGTGTGGACCTCCTTGTACATAGTACAGTTATGTTTGGTTGGTTCTCTGTATAACTTTGTTGTTTCTTTGAAATGTCATTGTTAAGCATACCAAATGAACTCATACTGCAGGGGTCGGCAACAGGTGGCCCACGGGCCAAAACAGGCCCACAAGTGATTTCCCCCCACAATTAAGGTACGAAATTATTGACATTTTGGGCTTAGTTGTGGTCAATTTGCAGCGTACAGATTATTATAATTAGGTTCCGGCCCTCCAACCATACGCTTCGCCAAAAATTCTCCCACGGCTGAATCTAGTTGCCTACCCCTGCCATGCTGTAATGTTACAAACACTTGCTCATTTACTGCTACTGCACATGGCTTGGCTTGTGTGGTCTGTGTTGGTCTCTGTTGTACATTTTGTTTTGAATATAACTGTCACGCTAAACAGCACATGAAAGCAATTGAACATATCCAACTATTGCAGCTGATGTGGTTTACAATTTGCTGGAGGGAGAAAAGCTGCAACCTGGTCTCAGAGCATTTTGTATTATTCTATACGAGACACTCCATTTAGTATAATATGGTACGTATGTATGTTCGTATGTATGTATTAATTTGTGGACTTCCATTATCCATTTTGTGTGATATGTTATGAATTACAATTGTAATATGTTACGCATTGCAATTCCTACAATATATTAAGAATTTGCAATATGTATGATATGTTACGATTTCCAATTTTTTGTGGCTATCATTAGCTAGGTGGCTAGGTGGCTAATTCAAACATTAGCTAGGTAGCTAATTCAAACATTAGCTAGGTGGCTAATGTTTGCTAGGCTATTGGTGAGTGGTTAGGGTTAAGGTTAGGAGTTAGGTTATAGGGTTACGGTTTAGGAGTTAGGTTAAAGGGTTAAGGTTAGGGTTAGGGGAAGGGTTAGCTAACATGCTAAGTAGTTGAAAGTAGGATGTAGTTGCAAAGTTACTAATTAGCTAAAATGCTTACGTTGTCCTTGATGAGATTTGAATACGCAACTTTTGGTTCGCTAGACATTATTTTTACCTTAATTAACCTTTTGTCTTATGTAACTATACCAGTGGAGTCTTGTGGGAGGAGCTATAGGAGGACAGGTTGATTGTAATGACTGGAATGGAATTAATGAATCGGTATCAAACATATGGAAACAACATGTTCGACTCCGTTTCATTTATACCATTCCAGCCATTGCAAGGAGCTCATCCTCCTATAGCTCATCCCACCAGCCTCCACTGAACCATACCAAACGTTACATAACATACGAATTTTAGTGTCCTGGATGTACATGCCCTATGTTACGTCTAGTCTATGAGACCAGGATGGGAGAAATGGTAAGATGAACCGTTGAACAAAGCAACGTTGTTGTTTGTATTGCACTGATCTATCAAATGGATTTCACTTGTCCTGCTGCTGACGTGTCTGAGGCACTGTTGAACGTTTCTGAACACTCTGTCAGACAATTACCCTGCACGACGGAACTATTAGCCCAGTACGCAGCATCCCTGGAGGAAGATCAGAACAACATGTTTTACTGTCCAGTTTCCATATGATATCCTCTAGCTGACTGAGTCCCCTGCATTGGCCATTATCAGCAACCATCCCAAACCACCTCTGTTACACCACTTACTCTCTCGGGTTCTGCTTTCATAAGTGTTATTATGTGTTATTTCATACGTGTTATTATGTGTTATTTCAGACATGTGTATTTCACATGTATTTGTTATTCTTGTTGAGAGATCTATATCGACATTGTGAAGTGTCTTATTGCAGCCGTGTCAAGATATTTATTTTAGCAGGATTCATCAGCAAAAGAAAAATGAAAAAAAGAGCAAAGGTATTTACAGTGTTAGTATTGCTTTACACTAACCCACTATCTCTGATGTACATAATCAGATGTTTTCTGGGGGTTTCTTTTGCCTTTTAACGCATAGCTGTGTTGTTCGTTGTTTTCATGCAAATCTCAATGTTGTGTTAATGTTTTGAATACGTTTGCTCATATTACAGCTACTATTTTAATCGAATATCAGTTTGTCGAGAATATTGTAGCCTATAGTATTTAGTATGACTTCAAACAAAGAATCTAAACTATGTTTAAGTGTAGAAAAAGTTTAAATATCCCCCCCAAAAAAATATATAGAGTGAATGGAGGAGCACCCCTGCAGACCTCAACAGAGAAATAGTGCTAAATAATGTTGGGGAATTACTAAAACAACACAGACAACAGTTCGCTCTGGGATTGGCATGGTCTCATTATAATTCCTGACCTCCAGTGGAGACCTCACCAGACAGATGAAAGGAGAGGAGAGGGATCGGCGAGCGGCGAGCCCTGTGTCAGATGAAGCATGTTTGTGTTTGGACTGGACCTTTGTTTTTTGTCTGTAAAAGGAGAGTAGAGTAGAGGGCAGTCTGTGCGTATTAAACACCAGTCCATCTGCATGGGTCTGGACAGAGTGTGTCTGTCCACGTCTCTGTAGACCTGCCAGAACAGCAGTGACTCACAGGCCATGTACTTTATCTGTAAATTGGGATACGTTCCAAATGGCAGCCATATGTGCCCTGGTCAAACACAGAGCTCTATAAAGGGAATAGAGTGCAAATCTCAGACATGGGCTTGGCTTTCTGGAAGCAGTCTATTTAAGAATCATCTGACCGTAACAATCTATCCTATTTCAAGGAAAATATAAGAATATGACATTCCTGAATGTTCCTGATGATACTTTTTACAGCATTGTATGGTGTTTTTGAGAGGAGTGTGTTGGTTGTAGAGCGAGCGAACCGCAGCCCGATCCTTGAATTGCCTCAGTTGCGAATGCATTAGGAGACAGAAGTGAAGTTGACAGATGAACAGAAGAGGCAACGAGGAGATACAAAATGATATTGACAGCATGAAGAGAGTGATAGAGAAGAGGGAGACAGAGAGACTGACAGAGGAGAGAAGGCGACGGGGGAGTATAGAGGAACCCATGCTGAGACTGATTATCACGTCTGGATCACCCTCTCTGTTTCAAAGCCCGACGGATCTGCAGCTCATGTAAATAAATCCTGATTTCCTCATTCACTTATCTCACTTCTTCTCAGAAGCCTATCACCCCACTCACAGAGAAATGTGAGAGAGGTTGGCAACAGACAGACCAGAAGCTAGATTTTCCCCCAGAGAACAGGTGTGTGTGGCTCTAGTGGCCTGAGCGTCCGTGCAGTGATTAGTGTCGGTGTGCCTAGTTTGCAGTTAACATCTTCAGAAAGTTGCAAGAAATACAAATCACTGATGCATTCTTTAACATTCTTCACATGTGGGCTTTGGATTGAACTAATATTCACTCGCTTTTTTCTCGAGGGCACAACAATTATTATCTGGGGTGATTCATTTTCATGGTCGCACTGGTGCTCCCAAACTAAATGTCAGGTCGCAAAGCAAAATATCTAAGAGCATATGCGACCAAAATGGTTGCACTTTAGAGCCCTGAGTGTAAGTGGCAGGTGGTGGAGAGCAGTAGCGGTTCCGCTTTCCCTCGTCCCCTTATCAAGCACATCTTTCATTATCATACATTATCGTGCGATCATGCAGTGTAAGTGGATCTATGTTCCTGTCTGTGTTCGTCCTTTCTTTCTCTGTCTCATCTTGATGTGCATAAGAAGGGACTTGATCTGAGGGCCCTTAGATGGTACCGCATGTCTCTCTTCAGATGCTCTGCTCTGATTGTCGTAAAGGTTTACGCTGTTGTGGTTCACTCAAACAATGTACAAACTGTATTTATATGAAACAACCACCAATAAAGGCTCCTTTTGCTGAGAGAAAATGTGTCTGTCATTAAGTATGACTATTGATCGTATTACTGTATCTTATTGAGGATTTATTTATACTCTGTTTTTTTCTTCCTCTCATTTCGTCTTCCTCTCTCACTATTACTGAAATTAGCGTAGCATTCTAACAAGGTCTCTCCGAGATACATGTCCCCCTTCCTTAGTGGGCAATGCAGTTTTGGATCGAGGGGAATAAAGAGAGGGTGAGTCACACCGGGCAGTTGTCCGAGAAGGTCCAACTCACATGTCCGTCTGTCCTAAGGGCATGCATGGGAAGCAGATACAAGGACTCTTGATCTCCCTCTCTCACATAAACACGCAGAGACATATATTCATTCACCGCTACCATAATAATACACTTTATACATATAACATTCACTTCTACCATTTGGGCTCTCAAGAGACCACTGCGTCTCAGTGCTAGAGGCGTCATTACAGACACCCTGGTTCGAATCCAGGCTGTATCACAACTGGCCGTGATTGGGAGTCCCATAGGGCGGTACTCAATCGGCTCAGCGTCGTCCGGGTTTGGTTGGTGTAGGCTGTCATTGTAAATAAGAATTTGTTCTGAACTGACTTGCCTAGTTAAATAACGGTTACATTATTATTTGTAACACCATAATAATACACTATATGTATCAGTCACCTGTCTCTGAATGGGTAAAGGACTGACAAACTTAACAATCCCTACGCTGTCAGATTCTTCTCACATAAAATCCAAAAATGACAATGTGCTTACATGGAGGTGTTGGGTCACATATACTATGCAGTGGAGACAATTAGCTACTACAGTGCAAAGAGAAAGAGGAGTGCTGAGTTGTTCTCAGCAGAAGTAAGTTAGGAGGAACTAACCCCATGAGTGGCACTGGTGCAGAGAGAGAGTGACTGTTTAAGAATGTCTATTTGGGAACTGTCCTCCAAACTCTGCTCTAGGGAGAGTGGATGTCAGAAACAAAGATGGAGTCAAGTGTGAAGAGGCATGGGAAGCGAAGCCTCCCGTTGCTCTTTTTTAACTGAGCGTGCATCCCCCTGCTCCTTCACACACACACACACACACACACACACACACACACACACACACACACACACACACACACACACACACACACACACACACACACACACACACACACACACACACACACACACACACACACACACACACACACACACACACACACACTCCTCCAACAGCAGCAGCTCTGCAGACCTGCTTAAATAATAAAAACAATGATGCATTCTTCTCTGCCAACAGCAAACATGCTCAACATGACAGATTAAATTGCCTCTTGTAGGCAAAGCCCGCAGAATAATAAAGTGTACTCTCCTCTCTCTCTGGTGCTTCTCTGTCTGTTCTTTGTCTCTTCAACCATTATTTAACTCTTAACTCACTCGTCATTTCATACAGCTTAATAATGCAAGATAGATATTGGTCTGCACTAGGCTAGGACATACAAGTTTCTAGTGTATCCTAAGGTTACGAATTAACTAAAAATGTAGTTCAATCGTGGCCTGGCGTGGTCTAGCAGTTAGGGCCGCTGCCTTCAGTGTGCATATATAGGCCTATCGTGTTGACATGGGTTTGATTCTAACCCATGGACTTCTGGCACAAATAACTCAATCTTCCAATGGACTTGATGTAGTTACCCATTTCAAATATGTCCAGGGTTATTTTACCCCCGACCTTGATAAGAAATGCACAGGTGTGATCGTTTTATGAATTAATCCCAATGCAAGCCTACTCATTACAAACGCAATATTAGCATCACAACAGGTCAACATGTTAAACAGGTCAACATTCACAAAGCCGCGGGGCTAGACGGAGTACCAGGACGGGTTCTCAAAGCATTACCAGGATGTGTACTCAACTTCTCCCTGACTGAGTCTGCAATACCTACATGTTTCAAGCAGACCACCATAGTCCCTGTGCCCAAGGAAGCGAAGGTAACCTGCCTAAATTATTACCGCCCCACGGCACTCACGTCTGCAGCAATGAAGTACTTTGAAAGGCTAGTCATGGCTCACATCAACAGCATCCTCCCGGATACCCTAGACCCACTTCAATTTGCATACCGCCACAACAGATCCACAGATGACGCAATCTCAATCGCACTCCACACTGTCCTTTCCCACCTGGACAAAAGGAACACCTATGTGAGAATGCTATTCATTGACTACAGTTCAGCATTAAACACCATAGTGCCCTCAAAGCTCATCACTAAGCTAAGGACTCTGGGACTAAACACCTCCCTCCGCAACTGGATCCTGGACTTCCTGACGGGCCACCCCCAGGTGGTAAGGGTAGGCAACAACATGTCTGCTACGCTGATCCTCAACACTGGGGCCCCTCAGGGGTATGTGCTTAGTCCCCTCCTGTACTCCCTGTTCACCCATGACTGCGTGGCCAAACACAACTCTAACACCATCATTAAGTTTGCTGACAACACAACAGTGTTAGGCCTGATCACTGAAAATGATGAGACAGCCTATAGGGAGGAGGTCAAATACCTGGCAGAGTTGTGCCAGGACAACAACCTCTGCCTCAATGTGAGCAAGACAAAGGAGCTGATTGTGGACTACAGAAAAAGGTGGGCCTAACCCCCATTAACATCGACAGGGCTGTAGTAGAGCGGGTTCGAGAGTTTCAAGTTCCTTGGTGTCCACATCACCAATGAACAATCATGGTCCAAACACACTAAGACAGTCGTGAAGAGGGCACGACAACACCTTTTCCCCCTCAGGAGACTGAAAAGATTTGGCATGGGTCCCCAGATCCTCAAAAGGTTCTACAGCTGCACCGTCGAGAACATCCTGACCGGTTGCATCACCGCCTGGTATGGTAACTGCTCGGCATCTGACCGTAAGGCGCTACAGAGGATAGTGCGTACGGCCCAGTACATCACTGGGGCCAAGCTTCCTGCCATCCAGGATCTATATACTAGGCGGTGTCAGAGGAAAGCCCAAAAAATTGTCAAAGAGACTCCAGTCATGTTGTATTCGGCGCATGTGACAAAGAACATTTGATTTGATTTGATATTATTCATTCTTAAACAGTTAGTAAACTAGCTTATTTAGCTATCTGAATAAATCGTAGACTGTATGATGTCATGCATACAAGCTTACCTGTCATGTCCACAATGATGAAGCAGCGACCAATCATTTTTCTGGTCGGTGTCAACTTCATTCAATTAAAGGTACTGAGGAGATCGATTCTGTTACTTGTTATTCATGTCAGATATTTCCATTTGGGATAGCTGTTCACTGAATTGCTAGCACTAGTTTCTCACACTGCTACAGTGGCTATAATGCGACTTCAAATGTCTCGTGCCGGTGGAATGTCAATGCGTTATCACATGATGCTGCTTTCAAATCCCATCCTACTAAGCTAGGCGCCTTTGGAGGCAGGTAGGCAGCAGCCTTTGGATTGGTTAAATAAAAACAGTATGCTACACCAACATTAGTTTCCATTCATACAAAACGATTGCCCAACACTGGGTGCGAACTCAGACAACTGTGCTACAGCAGTTCACAATGCTCTCACAAGCCGTGAGAATACTTGATGATACTTGATGGCAGTGGCGATTCTAACATGTAAATCTTAGTGGAGCAAACAAAAATAATGTGGGATGCATGCCAGCAAAGCAACAACACAACACTAAACAATACTTTAATTGCACTACAACGGTGACAAACGGAGCCCACAAACTGTTAGGGCCCAACAGCAGTCCCAACACCTTACCACTGCTACAGTTCATTCATCCTCATGTACTGCCTTTTTTTTTTTTAATATGGCTGACTTGCTTAAACAAATGTGGTTTCTACTAACAATTGAGATGTACAAACTATGGCATAAGGGGACGACTGTCACGTCCGTCGTAAGAATTATCGGACCAAGACGCAGCGTGATATGGTTTCCACATGTTTATTAACTGAAACGCACAAAACAACAAAGAATGAACGAAACGTGAAGTCAATGAAGTGCTCACAGGCAACTAAACATAAACAAGATCCCACCAACACAGGTGGGAAAAATAACTACTTAAATATGATCCCCAATTAGAGACAACGATTACCAGCTGCCTCTAATTGGGAATCATACAAAACACCAACATAGAAAAGAAACTAGAACACAACATAGACATCGATATACTAGATCACCCCCTAGTCACGCCCTGACCTACTACACCATAGAGAAACAATGGCTCTCTACGGTCAGGGTGTGACAACGACAAGCGGATAAGAGGCAATCCGTAATTTTGATTAAGACATTAATGCATGAGAGACGACGGACGTAGTCAATATAACTATTTGTTCAGCACTTTTGAAATGTACAGCAACAGAATTCAGAACACAGGCCGTTCCTACATATAAACAGACAATGAAAGTTCTTACAATATTCGATGATTACATTTCTCTAAAACAGGTTATAGGCAAACAAGCACACGCCGGCCACGAACGATGTGCTTACAATACCGAATTGGTAAAAATAAACCAAATTATTAGGGTGAGGCACATGGGCAACTAACAGCTTACTACACAACATACACTTAGTATTACTTTAGCTACAGTATACATATCTCTCTGGCATCCTATATAATTTATGAAGCAGCATAAGACATTTTTGGACTCGTTGTGATGTGCTTGAACAGGAAAGTGGCGTGGCGGTCCTTCGTGGGCAAATTTTGTCATCAAAGAGAAAGATGCCGGATTTACAATTCCAAGTTGAAGACCGCTCAAAACGTATTTTCCCAGTCGTTCCCAGTTGTCTTGAACTCACAGTTAGCCACAGTTAGCCAAACCACTCATTGTTGAATTTTGCGATTTCCAACTTGTTGTGTAATGTTTATGTCCAATGGCCGATGAGCACAGAGACGTTTTATCTATCATTTCTCTTCATATGACAAGGATTGAAAAGGATTTGATTGTCGACTTGATTCATGGTGACGACTGCTAGCTTGCTAGCTAAGATTTTGAAGTATGATGTTGACCAATGTCAGTCCAATCAAAGCTACTGTAGATATAACATGATTTGATGTCATTCTATCTGTGGCCAATGACCTTGAGCCTTCTTGGATGGGCATTTCTAAAATAATTCTATTGTAGAACCCGAAGGGCTAAAATGTTAGAGCTCTAACCTTAGAATTGGGGATGACATACTGTCCCATGAGTGACAGAAAACTGAGCCAATCATGACAGAAAACGTAGCCAATCAGGCGCAATGCTCCGTATTTTCTGTTGGCTAGCCCCACCACCACAGAAAGCACTGAGCTAGGCTGAAACACTGAAACACCTGCGTGTTCAGCTGCCTTACTCAAGAAAGCAAAAAAGAGACCATGTTTGTATGCGGCTTTATTTTTTATTTTTTTTACATTGTTTGCAAACTGATATGAGTGACATGTATTAATGCAAAACAGGCAAGCCCCCCCCCAATTTTTTAAAATTAATAAATAAATAAATAAATTAACCTAAAAGTGTGGGGCTCAAAACAGGTGCCCCACCGGCCCTGAATGACGGATCGCCACTGCTTGATGGTATGAGGCCGGTTGGTTTGCAGACCCTTCCCCAAACCATAGGCCCCTAGGTACGGTACTGCATTGTATAGCCTACAAACACCGCTTCCAGCTGCCCCCTGGTGGTGATTAAATATTTATTAGAATCCTCCTGCTGCAGCATTATTTTCCCGACGACGACGAAATGGGTCATATTAATATCCGACATCTGTACATCCTCCTTGATCTACTCTTCTGGAATTTCTCATTTTGCCCTCTCTTTGTTCTGTCTTAGAGGGTTTCTGTCTGTCTGTGTCTGTTGATATTGTGTGACTCCTTCATCTCTGTTTCCCCCATATTCAGATTCCAACAGAGTTGCAGTGTTTTAGACAGACATCTTGAAGCAGAATGAGTCTTAGGTCATGAGGGATGTTTGTCAGGAAAATAAGAGTTTGTGGTCGCGGTTTGTGATGTGTATTCTCTCTGCCACCAAAGGGATGCAGTTTGATATACAATGCTGTTTTCCTTTGAAATACAATAGTATGTATGATGCTCTAGAGCAGGGGTGTCAAACATACGGGCCGGATCCGGACCACGAGCCCCTCCACAACAGCCTGCAAGGTGGTTTGAGTAAAAACAAATATATATTGTTTCCGACGAAAAACTATCTCAATCGATTTTGAAATGACAAAAAAACGAATAGAAACTGCAGAAGTTATAATTGGCCCACATTTATAGCCTCATTACTCTGTCCAGCTTGCTAACTGTCATCGAAACGGAATCTAGAGCTCCCTCCTTGTGACATTCACTTGAACTATGGAGAGAGAGAGAGGACAAGAGAGAAAGCGAGCAAGAGAACGAAAGTCTGTCTTAAGCTATGGAGGTGAGTGACCTCGCCGATGCGCAATCTGGCAACCAGGAGTAGAGGAGTCAGAGGGACCGCCACTATACGGTGGAGTCAGCTAAATGTCCAATTGCTATGGTGGTGGTTAGCTGGGATTGTCTCAGAAGGAGAGAGAGAGAAACAGATCAATACCAGCCATACCATGAGGGATCTCTCTCTCTCTCCGAGTCACAGGCAGGTGTTGATGATTGTGTCAGTTGTGCAAGGACATGAGATTGCGCTCCTGCCACAGAGGCAGGGAAGGAGGGAGGGTTAACCATGGGCTTAACACATCACACCAGGCAGAGAGCAGGACGTGGCTGGCTCCTCAATTGGGGCCTGTGGCTTGGTGAATAAGACCAAGTATTTGAGTGTGGAGGCACGTCCCATTGTATAGAGAAATAGTTCAAATGTGGGCTACTGAGGCAGACACTGAGTCAAAGTAATTACAGAATTCATAAGCACGCCATGAACAGGCCAAGATAAAAAGCTTCCTCTTTCTCTCTTTCTGTCCTCTTCTCTCTCTGTCCACCCCTCTCTCTTTGTCTCTGCACACCTCTCTCTCTCTTTCTGTCCACCTCTCTGTCCTCCTTTCCCTCTCTGTCATCCTCTCTCTCTATCCTCTGACTTTCTGTACTCTCCCTCTCTCTCTCTCTCTCTCTCTCTCTCTCTCTCTCTCTCTCTCTATTCCTCCTCCACTCTCTCAGTTCTACTTCCTTTTCTAACGAAATTAGATATCTATTCTCGTAGCTTGACCATCAGAGAGTGGGAGTAAAATACGTGAGAAGGGCCCCAATTTTCACAACGACCATCACTGGTGAAATTAAGAATTGTATTTAGTGTTTTAGTGCTATAAAACATTTTGATACTTGCTTCTCTGCAAGGCTGTGGGAGTATTTTATCCGCTATAATGGTCTGCCTGATACATCTGACAGTGTAGACCTACTGCATCTCAAATTTGACAGATTACATACTTTAAAGATACATTTGCAGGAGAACTCGCCCACATTATGTTGGAAGAGAAAGTGTTTTTCAAGCAACTCCATTTAAATGTAATTCATATTAGAGTTAATTAAACCTAATCATGTTAATTAATGCTATTTCTTACCTCTCTGGTACTTCTACAGTTTGAGTTACAAAGAAACCGAGACACCTGGCAGTATTAGTACTGAGTAAGAGTGAATGCTAAGCTGAGGTAAAGTGGAGACAAATATTATATTGTGTTTCCCTGTTCATCTCCGCCGCCTTTCCCTCTGTCAATTTATTCGGATGAGATCAGAAAGAACACAAACAGGGCTGTGAAGCTAGGAGCTGCCTTTGAAACAATTGTATTTAGACAATCAATCATTTCCTCTCTCTGGATTGGAATTGAGTGTAGGCGTCCTTCACCCTTCAGCTATTCTATATTTTCTTCTACCAATTCAAAACAAAAGCATTCAATTAAGAAGTGGAAAATCAACTATTCCTGCCCACCAGCTCCTTCAAGTTAAATGGTAAATGGGAGTGAGAGATCAAACACTGCCAGCCAAGGTAATTTACTATATTTATAGTAAACGAGCTGAAATAAAAAATCCAAGAAATGTACCATATGCACAAAAAGCTGATTTCTCTCAAATTTTGTGCACAATTTTGTTTACATCCCTGTTAGTGAACATATCTCCTTTGCCAAGATAATCCATCCACCTGATAGGTGTGGCATAACAAGAAGCTAATTAAACAGCATGACCATTACACAGGTGCTGGGAAAAATAAAGGGCTACTCTAAAATGTGCAGTTTTGTCACACATCACAATGCCACAGATGTCTCAAGTTTAGAGGGAGCGTGCAATTGGCATGCAGACTGTAGGAATGTCCACCAGAGCTGTTGCCAGATAATTGTATGTTCATTTCTCTACCATAAGCCGCTTTCAGCGTCATTTTAGAAAATTTGGCCTCACAACCACAGACCACGTGTTACCACGCCACCCGGACAGCCACCAGGACAGCTGATGAAATTGAGGAGTATTCCTGTCTGTAATAAAGCAGTTTAAATGTGTTTAAACAAACACATGCATACACAAGAAGTACAGAAACAGCAAAGTAAATATACCTTAATGTAAACTTGCACAAATTTTATGAACAAGCAAACACCAGCAGAAGCATCTATCTCATTAAAACTAACAGGGTCGCTTGCACACACACGTGCATGTACTCACACACACACAAATTATACAGCAGTTAACTATTCAGAGTAAAACTTGGACTTCTCTTGCTGGGTGTGTGTAGGGCTTTGTAATACGATGTCAAGTGAAGTTCTTTCTTTCAGACTAAGTAAACACAATCAACATTTCACAGAATAGCCATCAGCCAATGTTCTCCTCCATTCAGACAACGGTGACCAGAATCTCAATCAAACCATTCAAAAGAACTTCATCAAAGCTATGAAGCAAACAAACAAAGAAAGAAACAAACCCTGGTGAGAGGATAATTCAATGAGCGTAGTGAGTCCACATGCTGCCAATAATCCACCTTCCCTTAAGATATTTTGCCTATTACACAAAGAGCCACAATCATAGTTATGATTAAATTACTGGATTGCTGGAATCTAGTATGGCAATGCCAGAGTTTTGCCAGAGCAAGTTGACGTCATAAAATCTCCTAACGGTCTAGCATATTCCAAGTCATCATCCCAGAGACAGATCATTATCCATACAGAAATAGAGTATGCATCCCAAATGGCATCCTATTCCCTACAGGGTTAGGGAGTAACTGATTCATCAGATTTTTTCATCAGAGTACAGACACTTTTGAAAAACTAGATGATTACTAAATGAATTACTTTAAAATTTAGAAAGGATTTTGAGGAAAAAAGAAATGAACACCTTTCTGTTTTCTCAATGACATAATATTCAGCATTGAAAAAAGGCACAATCTTAAATGAGTTCTGCCTGAGCAAGTCTGAACCCTATGATGAAACACCAAACATGTTTGATTGATCCGTTTGTCTTCTAATGCCTCCTTAAAGGGGAAGTAATCCAAAAGTAACAGAAAGTTTAACTTTTGGGTAATCCCAATGTTCAGTAACGGATTACATTTAGAAAGCAATCTACCCAACCTTGATTCTCTATATAGTGCACTACTTTTGACCAGGGCCCTCTATAATAGAGAATAGGGTGCCATTTGGGATGCAACCAATCAGGTTCTATACAGAGATGGAGATCAGTATACAAATAACAGCATATCCCACTTCAGCTTGGAGCTGTCAGTATCCATAATCAGTATCCATACACCAGCCTCACTCCAAACTATTTTTACAACACGGTAATACCCTCTAATTAGGAATCATTGTATCTTATTATCCCCATCTACATCCATCACTGTCAGCAACTAGCTTTTCAGGCCGGGGACTAGTTTTCCTTATTACATATTACAACCATTTTATTCTCTGTTTAAAGTAATTTCTCCAGTACCCTCTCATACTTGTCTCCTGATAAATTACCTCAGGGACCTAGAGAGATAGCTACTAGATGAATTGGCCCATGCTACAGAGCAGAGCAGCCATGCTACAGAGCAGATCAGCCATGCTCAGCAGAGCAGAGTAGCCATGCTCATGTTACAGAGCAGAGCAGCCATGCTACAGAGCAGCTATGCTACATAGCAGAGCAGCCATGCTACAAAGCAGAGCAGCCATGCTACAAAGCAGAGCAGCCATGCTACAGAGCAGAGCAGCCATGCTACAAAGCAGAGCTGCCATGCTACAGAGCAGCCATGCTACAGAGCAGAGCAGCCATGCTACAGAGCAGAACAGCCATGCTACAGAGCAGCCATGCTACAGAGCAGACCAGCCATGCTACAGAGCAGAGCAGCCATGCTACAAAGCAGAGCTGCCATGCTACAGAGCAGCCATGCTACAGAGCAGAGCAGCCATGCTACAGAGCAGCCATGCTATAGAGCAGAGCAGCCATGCTACAAAGCAGAGCAGCCATGCTACAGAGCAGAGCAGCCATGCTACAGAGCAGAACAGCCATGCTACAGAGCAGAGCAGTCATGCTACAGAGCAGCCATGCTACAGAGCAGAGCAGCCATGCTACAGAGCAGAGCAGCCATGCTACAGAGCAGAGCAGCCATGCTACAGAGCAGAGCAGCCATGCGCAGCAGAGCAGATTAGCCATGCTACAGAGCAGAGCAGAGCAGCCATGCTACAGAGCAGCCATGCTCTGCAGAACAGCCATGCTACAGAGCAGAGCAGAGCAGCCATGCTACAGAGCAGAGCTGTTCGTTCTTTGCACTTCTTCCCAAGAAAGACCCATTGACTTATGAATCACAAAGGATGCTTCACAAATGGAACCCTATTCCCTATACAGTGCCATATAGGCCCTGGATAAAAGTATTACATTAAATAGGGATTAGGGTGCAATTTGCGATGCATCCATTAAGTTACAAAAGCATTGTGGGCTACAATATGTCTGTCTGTCTGAGCAACCTGAAAGCGACAGGGCCTGGTGCTGCTGTGCTGTGTGTTCATGGCTGCTGCTGCAGCTGCAGGCTCTATCCAAGAAGTTTATTTCTGCCCTGCAAGGCACTGGCACAGCATCGGCAGGGCAGCACTAAGTCAATGTCATGTTTTGTATGTGTTTTCTCCCGGTGCTGACTCATCAAAATCTAATGGATAGTGACATAGGAGGGTCATTCCATGTCATTTCAGCATGCCATTACAACCACCATCTCAGATGAATATGAAAACGTTTCTGTAGTTAGAAACAGATAAGATAAGCATTCCGGAAACATTATCTGAGAAATGACTGTGCCTAAATTGGCCATTTTAATTTACAGGATTCATATAATATGCAATAATTATAGTACCTAACATTCGATTTAGACCAAACTTTTTTCTAACAATGAGTAAGACATAAGGAATCCAAAGAAGGGGTCAAAATCCATCCACAAACCTCCCACACCCCACGACAATCCAACCCCAACAACAAGTATATAGTATCAGTTCTCTATGTTTCAGAAATATTATGGAGCTTGGAGTGTTGTTTCTTTATCCTATGTAATGTCTTCTCATTGAATTTGGTGATGTTTTTTCCCCCTGTCAAAGAAATTAGTGATTGATGTTGTTAGGTTTATGTTCCATCCTGCATCCTGATATTACCAGGTTCTGACCAGTAGATGGTGCTGTTCCTGCTATTAGGTGATTATTTTTTAAGAATTCCCAAATCAGATGTTAGGTGCTATATTTATTGAATATTATATGAATCCTACACATTAAAATGGCCAATTTGGGTGCAATCAATTAGCTTAATTCCGCAGAGATCAAATTATAGTTAAACAAAATAATGTTGCAGGAATACTAATCTTATCTATTTTTGAAAAACAGAAATGATTTCAAAACAATCTGAGATAAATGTTCTCTTTCTTGTGCTTTTGATTTGGAATGACCCAGGACCTAAATTAAATAGACCTCCTATTACTAAGAAAACTTTGCAAACCCCACAAACTTCCATCCCCACATCTCCAATGCCAACTAACTACAGGTCAGAACATACTGTGTAAACTCACGCACAAACGTATACACACACACATATACACACAGTGTTGTATAAATAGAGGAACTGTAAGTCTGTTTGCAATGTAAACTCACGCACAAACGTATACACACACACATATATACACAGTATTGTATAAATAGAGGAACTGTAAGTCTGTTTGCTAAGCAATTTTCCATCTCTATCTCAACATGACATACGGGTTCCGGGACGGCAGCTAAATAGATAAAGGCTATGCCCCATGCAGTGACAATAACTATATAGAATTAATATCATCATTTTGTTGGCGGATCATTTGCTGTTGTGTCTCGCAGTAATCAGTCATTTTCCCAGTTAGAGGTTTGTGGTTATTGTAAGGCAGGAGAGAAATAAGTGTAGCAAATCCTACGCCACCCCAGGTTTAAACAAGAGCATGAGGAGCTCTGCCTAACATACAGTTTCCTAAAGTTTAGGTTGAGTGGCAAAATAAAGAAGTCAACAACAGGTTGCAAGTTTACACGTTTTATTTTCTCCTTCTCCACCATTAGTCAAAACCTCAGACTTATCTCTTTTAAGCCTGGTCAAAAGACAAGGAGCACACAGGAGAACACAATGAAATATACAAACACAGGTTCTGGTGCAGGGTCGAAGGAAGACATTATTTCATTTTCAAATCAAGATAAATAAAATATATTCTCTCAACTTAGTCAGACAGTCAAACACTACCAACCAGCACATGGCAACTTCCTTCTTACCTGCACCTTCCCCTGGGCAGCCGCGCCTTAAACAAAAAAGAGACAGTATTGAAAGAATCAGTAAGCCATTGAAATTACAGGATCAATCATTCAACCCAATGGGTTCTGGTCAAAGGTAGTGCACTATATAGGGAATAGGATGAAATATGGGACGCAGATTGAATGTCATAGCAGCCCCAGTCATTATCCATTACTGGCCTCAGATGAATTGTCCCCGGCTCTGTGGGTCTCAGAATAATGACAGGCTCAACAGGCTCACATGGAGAGCACGGTGGTTTAGGTGACCAGCCAGAGGAAGGCATCAACATCAGTCACACAGCCAATTACACTCTGACGGGGAGATGGGTTGGAACAACAGGATCGCATCAATCACAGGCTGAGCATATTTGTATTGAGGATGCATCCAAACAAAAGCTATGAATTTGTGTATGGGTTAGTGTAATTGTTGTTGGACTAGTGTGAGCACAAAGAGGAATCAAGAGACGGAGAATGTTTGTATGCAGAAGAATGGTTGTGTGTGTTTGTGTCAGAGAGAGGGAAAGAGAGAGCTAAAAAAATAAATAAGCGATAGGGAGAGAATGGGGATGTGGGAAAGAGAGAGAAGGAAAAGAGAGTGTGTTGGGTGGAGAGAGAGAGACAGAAGGGAGAAAGAGTGTGTTGGGTGGAGAGAGAGAGGGAGAGAATGGAGAGTGTATTGGGTGGAGAGAGAGAGAGAGGGGAGAGAGAGTTTGTTGGGTGGAGAGAGAAAGAGTAGGGAGAGAGAGTGTGTTGGGTGGAGAGAGAGAAGGGAGAGTGTATTGGGTGGAGAGAGAGAGAGAGAGGGGGGGGGGAGAGAGTGTGTTGGTGGAGGGAGAGAGAAGGGAGAGATCATGTGTTGGGTAGAGAGAGAGAGAGAGAGAGAGAGAGAGAGAGAGAGAGAGAGTGTGTGGGTGGAGAGAGAGAGGGGCAGAAAGGGGAGAAGGGGAGAAAGGTCTTGATTGGGAGTGCAGATGTCAGGGAGCCGCAGGAGGTCTCTCACTCAGTTCATAGTAGGTTGGACATTTCTCACTAACCCTCCCTCCCTCCAACCCATATCTACCTGTGCCACTCACTCACCACCTCATAACACAACACTTATGGCACATAGATTAATTTACACAAGGATACAGCCTGTCATCACCGGTTGCATTCCACATGGCACCCTATTCCCTACATACAGTAGTTTACTACTTTGACCAGGGCCTATAGTGCACTATAAATGGTGCCATCTGCTGTCTTCATAGTATGTATAGGAGACAGATTGGGAAGAGAAGCAGTGTGTGGGGGCAAAGGGGACAATGGGTTTTGGTAACTGCTGGTCCCTCACCATTTCCATACTCAGTGTACTGCTCTTAGACTGACAGGTGGGAAATTGGTATGTTGCCTGCTCAGTGGTCTATGCAGCAGGTGTGAACTGGCGGAGCAGCAGGGTGGGTGTCCTGGTGTCCTGTGTTGACGGCTGGGGGTGATTTGTACACAGTATTCTCCTCCTAATTTCCAAATAATACACACCACCCCTGATGAAGTCATTCTTATTTTAGATTAGATAGATTTGGCGGCAAAGAAAAGCTGCTAATCAGAGACGAAAGAGTCAGGTAAGGATTCAAGTGTTTGTAATAAATAAATAATAATAATAATAACAATAATTTAGTGTGTGCTTATATTTGTTCTATTTCACACATGTACAAGTGTGGTTTATACGCATGTGTAACGGCTTTCTTCCTGGGCTGAAGGAGAGGACCAAAACGCAGCGCGGCTAGTGTTCAACATGTTTAATAAAGAATAATAACGTGAACACTACAAGCTACAAAACAATAAATGTGAAAACCGAAAACAGTCCTATCTGGTGCAGAACACAAAGACAGAAAACAATCACCCACAAACCAACAGTGCAAACAGGCTACCTTAATATGGTTCCCAATCAGAGACAATGCAAAACACCTGCCTCTGATTGAGAACCATATTAGGCCAAACAACAAACCCAACATAGAAACACAAAACATAGACTACACCCACCCAGCTCACGTCCTGACCAACTAAACAAAGACTAAACAAAGGAAATAAGGTCAGGAACGTGACAGCATGTGTGAACCCCCCCTGAGACACCCTCAGAGAGTTGGGACACGGCCAGGGTCTGCCATTATCAACTGCGACCATGGAGCAATAAGAGTTAAGTCCCTTGCCCAAGGGCACATCGACCAATTTGTCACTTTGTCGGCTCGGGGATTCGAACTAGCGACTGTTACTGGCCCAATGCTCTAACCGCTAGGATACCTGCCGCCCCTGTGTGTATGTCTTGCTGTCTGTGTGCTCTCTTATAGATATGAGGCTTAACACCCTTGACAATGTTTTAGCTCTGACACAATGGGGCAGTGAAAATGGATTAAACAGATTTTGCTCAATTACTCTTCGGTTTAAAAGACTGCATTGTCAAAACCTCAACTGGATTACGTATTAGTATGAATATGTGGGTGTGTGTTTGTGTATATCTGTGTGGAGAGAGAGAGCGAGAGTGTGTGTGTGTGTGAGAGAGAGGCAGAGAGAGAGAGAGAGAGAGAGAGAGAGAGAGAGTGAGTGAGTGAGTGAGTGAGTGAGTGAGTGAGTGAGTGAGTGAGAGAGAGAGAGAGAGAGAGAGAGAGAGAGAGAGAGAGAGAGAGAGAGAGAGAGAGAGAGAGAGAGAGAAAGAGAGAGAGAGAGAGAGAGAGAGAGAGAGAGAGAGAGAGAGAGCAAGAGTGAGAATGTGTGTAATACAGAGTGAGAAATAAAAGATGAGTGACGAGGGGATAAAGTCAAAGTAGCTTAGAGCGGTGAATAAGAATGCAAATAGCCTCATAAAATGAATGTTCAAACAATCAAACAGGACTTTCAAATCATAACTGTCCTCTGCAGATCTATGCTGATCTATGTCCCAAATGGAACCCAATTCTCTACATAGTGCACTACTTCAGACCAAAAGTAGTCAAAACCTCAGACTTATCTCTTTTAAGCCTGGTCAAAGGACAAGGAGTACACAGGATAACACAATGAACTATACAAACACAGGTTCTGGTGCAGGGTCGTCATGCAACTGTCACGCCCTCACCATAGAGAGCCTTGTTATTCTCTCTTTTGGTTAGGTCGGGGTGTGACTAGGGGGGGTGTTCCTATCTAGGTTAAGTATTTCTATGTTGGCCTGGTATGGTTCCCAATCAGAGGCAGCTGTTTATCGTTGTCTCTGATTGGGGATCATATTTAGGCAGCCATTTCCCCACTGGTTTTTGTGGGATCTTGTTTTTGTTTTTTTGTAGTTACCTGTGAGCACTGCTTGGACTTCACGTTTCGTTTCCTGTTTATTGTTTTTGTGAGTTTCCTTTATTAAACATGTGCAACCCAAATCACGCTGCACATTGGTCTGAGTATATTTCCAGTTCGTACGACGAACGTGACAGCAACATGTCATTAGTTCGTTTGAAAGTTACTGTTCACTGACACGACCAGGGCAACTTAACTGTAAAGAAAAATCCAACTCCACAGCAACACAACTCCACAGATAAGAAGTTACATAGCCTCTAGCCTATATGAAAATGAAGATGCAAGAGCCCAAAAAATGGACCTGTAGAATGGAATAAATTTATAAGACTTCTATGATTAATTTCATTTTGTCAGTTCTACCAGCTAATGGTATATTTTTAGATCACATAACAATCTAACCACAAAGCTGGCCATCTTTTCTCCTCTCTTTCTGGCTGGTGTTCCCTTCTAGGTTCAAGTTCAGGTTTGTTTATTTGTCATATCTTTATTTAACAAGGAAATTCAGTTAAGGCCAAACCCTAAACCGGACGATGCTGGGCCAATTGTGTGCCGCCCTATGGGACTCCCAATCACGGCCGGCAGCCTGGAATCGAACGAGGGGCTGTAGTGACGCCTCAAGCACTGAGATGCAGTGCCTTAGACCACTGCGCGAGAGCTCGGTTTATTGTTTTGGAAAGTTTTGAAAGCCTCTGAAAAAGTGTTCTATTGAAAAAGTTTGGTTACTTTTAAATTTGGATCATGTGACGCGGTTGGCATCAGTTGCTGGGACCGCTGCTATCTGTCCAGGGATGCTGCCGACCAAAGGTCTGATAAGCTTACAATCTGTAGGTCATTGAGAGAGGACATCAGTTCTGTATGTGAAACCATGATAGGAATGACGAAGGAATCCAATTATCTTGAGGGACAATCAAGGCGGAACAACATTGCTGTGGACGGAATTGCAGAATCTCCACATGATACCTGGACGGAGTCTGAGGACAAAATTAGGGAAATGATCTCGGAAAAACTAAAGATGGACCACAGGAAGATTGAGGTGGAACGTGTCCACAGGACTGGAAAACCAACCACCGGCCCAGGTGACATGCCCAGACCAATAGTGGTCAAGTTCCTGAGGTTCAAGAACAAGGTAGCTGTTATGGAAAAAGCAAAGAACTTGAAAGGAACGTACATTTTCCTCAACAAGGACTATCCTGAAGCTGTGTGCCAGAAGAGAAAATAACTTATCCCGGCAATGAAACTGCCAGAGCGCATGGGGACATTGCTTACATCCGCTATGCCAGGCTCATTGTCCACCCTCCCGCCCAAAAGCCTGGAAGGGATGAGCAAGCCAAGCCTATGGGTTCGTAGCTTCAACCCCGCAGCACACTCACACACACTTACACACACCAACTGATTAATGATGATAATGATTAATTAACATCTATGGAAGAGACAGGACTGCTTATAGGAGAGGTGTTGCTATAGATATTCATAGCCATATCCCTGTAATGCTTAGAGAAGATCTCATGTCAAGTGTTATTGAAGCGCTGTGGTTCCAGGTTCACCTGCCTCATCTAAAGCCTATTATTTGGGGTGTTGCTATAGGCCACCAAGTGCTAACAGTCAGTATCTAAATAATGTGTGTGAAAAGCTTGATAATGTATGTGATGTAAACAGAGAGTTATTCTTTCTTTGGGACCTGAATATTGACTGATTCTCATAAAGCTGTCCTCTCAAGAGGAAGCATCTGTCGCGACCTTCGCCGAAGTCGGTCCCTCTCCTTGTGCGGGCAGCGGGCAGCGTTTGGCGGTCGACGTCACCGGTCTTCTAGCCATCGCCGATCCACCTTTCATTTTCCATTTGTTTTGT
Organism: Salvelinus alpinus; assembly: GCF_045679555.1. Lineage (NCBI taxonomy): Eukaryota > Metazoa > Chordata > Actinopteri > Salmoniformes > Salmonidae > Salvelinus > Salvelinus alpinus. The sequence continues at coordinate 66,018,574 of NC_092090.1, forward strand.
CTTGTTTTCCTACACACCTGGTATTCATTCCCTCATTACATGTCGTGTATTTAACCCTCTGTTCCCCCCATGTCTGTGTGTGTAATTGTCAGGTTGGCACTCTTCCGGCTGGTTTGCGCCGGGTTATATTTTACACCCGTGCTTTTTGACAGCCTGTACTTTGTACCTTGTTATTTTTGTACTTGGTGCTGCCTCACTTGTTCTGAGGACATTTGTTTTTGTGACGCGGTTGCGTTCTATTCATATATTGCCTCAGTAAAGTGCCTTGTCCACTCATCTATGCTTTCCTGCGCCTGACTTCCAATGCACCAGCTACACCCACACCTTGACAGCATCTCACTGTAACCAGTGCCTGTAATCTGGTTCAGGCTATTAATCAACCTACCAGGGTGTTTGCAAACACTACAGGAACAAGATCATACACATATATTGATCACATTTTTACTAATACTGTAGATCTTTGTTATAAAGCTGTATCCATTGGATGCAGTGATCACAATATAGTGGATATATCTGGGCCTAAAATAGAGTATAAAAAGATTTTGCTGTGACTCTTATGTTGATGTTTCAAATATTTTTGGGTCTGATGTGATTAATAAGGAGCAATCTAGACGCTGCACTTGATGAATTCATGAAATTGCTTTTTCCAATTATTGATAAACATGCACCTGTAAAGAAATTGTGTCAGAATTGTTAAGGCTCCATAGATTGAGGAGGAATTGAACAACTGTACGGTTGAAAGAGATGGGGCAAAAGGAGTGGCTAATAAGTCTGGCTACACATCTGACTGGCTCTACAAAAAGAAGAAGCAACTGTATTATGAAGCCAAGATCAATGATATAAAGAATGATGGGAAAAAAACTTTGGAGTACTTTAAATTAAATTATGGGCAGAAACACACATTCAACTCCATCTTTCATCGAATCAGATGGCTTATTCAATACAAAACCATTTGATGTAACCATTTATTTTAAGGCCAGACACCACATGCAAAAATTTTGCTTTTGCTTCCATCTGTCAATTTTTTCGATTTTGGGATATTTTGCAAAAATAACTTCCCTATTTTCATAAAATGTACAAATAAATCGTCAATAATGTATATAAATACTTGATTTGTATAATTTTATCCCAGCTCTGTCAGCTACACCTGTCATACATTTTGTTCTTGATAGCATGTTTAATGTAGAACTTCAACCTCTATTTTTAAAACTCTCCATGTTGAATCATATTTCATTCAAAGCTTGTTTTCCAGAGCATATTGTTAGCTAGTCCATACATGGCTATTTGTAGACGTAGTGCTTCGTGCTGAAAGATGAGTAATTTCCTGACATCTGATTGGTTACTGGCATTTAAAGGCCCTTTCCGGCAACCTGATTGGTTAAAATGCACTTCCTTGTTTGAAAATATCTCCTGTGAAGAATTCCCGTAAAGAGAGACAAAATGAAAAATCTTGAAGAATATACCTACAGTATGTGAATAAAAATAAGCAAACTCAGTTATCCAATGTGAGAAAAGCAGTGAATGAAATATTTTTTTTTGCTTGATCTACTGATCAAGGCAGCCAGTGGCAGTACAGGTTGAGGAGGAAAATGAGGTAGCTGGCAGCAGCGCGTCGAGATGCAAATTAGTTGAGATGAAGATGAGAGCTAGCAGCGATCATCCAGACAGCAGCTGTTGACATTACTCAGCTGAGCCTTGCTGTCACATGATTGCAAAATCCAAGATGGCAGCATGTCAAGTCTAGTAGATTTTAACCTACTAATAACCTATTCATTTATGGTTGAGTAAATCCACAATTTCCTTGTTGTGTAGTGCAAACTATTTTGTTTTGCGGGTGTAAAGATCACGGGTCTCCCTCAACTCGTTAAAAAAAAAAATCTCTCTATTTGCACTTCTTTACTTGAAGTTTACCAAAGTAACCCTATCTCTGGTTGGCCTGAGTTCTTTCTTCAGCTTTCCCTCCACGGAGTGTCTCGTCCAAGCTGCTCCTCTTCGCTCTCCGCCTGGCTGTCAGAGGCAGCTCAACGATCCCCAACCAGTTCTCTCAATCGACCCCAACACCCAATCTAATCACATGCGTACACACTCACATACAGACTCATACATAGACACGGTCCCTCTCTCCCCTTATCTTTCCTTGGACTCTATTTCTTACATCTCTCAGAGAAAATGACAATTTTCGTGGTTTTGCTTTGTGCACTGACTTTACTGAACTCTGGAGAAAACGAACATTGTCGCTGGGTGAGTACATCTGACAATGTGCTCTCCCGTCCATTAGACATTTTGTCTGCAGGAACTCGCTCTTTTTCACTCGGTCCACTCGTCCAAGGGCTGATGCATTTGTGGTATGATGTGAACAGTACGAACTTGTGCACTACCAATGTCTAATGGCTTTAAATGACTGTTTGTATGGTCTGGAAACTCACTTGTAGAATCTTAAAATAGAGAAGTCGTGCAAGGTTATTAAACAGAGGTGCCTTGTTATTCTTCTTTTGTTGATATCAGGTAACGTGCAACCTAACCCTGGCCCTGATATGCAATGTCTCCAAACCCCCTCTGATTTTAAATCTACATCTGGATTTGGTATTTAAATGGACGCAGCCTGTTGTCAAAAATTGATGGGGTTAGGATTTGGGCTAAATCAACAGATGCTGATGTAATTGTGTTTTCTGAACACCTTACAAGATACTTTTAAACTGGAAGAACTTGTTCGGATTGGTGTTTTTAAATCACTGATGAAGGATTTTGAGACTGATTCCCTGACCTGTCAATGTTTTTAATTTGCTGTTTAATGATTTTGTTATACTCTTGTGAATTCTATGGTTTTTACTAGATTACTTGTAGTTTTTCATGTTGTCTGTCAGTAATTGTGTAATGATTTGGTGCTGCCTATCTTGGCCAGGACGCTCTTGAAAAAGAGATTTCAAATCTCAATGAGCCCTTCCTGGTTAAATAAAGGTTAAATAAAAAAAGTTTTAAAAATTGGCTTCCGGTTAAGTCCTGATTTCAAGGTTTAACTGCTAACCTACAGTACAAAGCATTACATGGGCTTGCTCCTACCTGTCTCTCCGATTTGGTCCTGCTGTACATACCTACATGTACGCTACGGTCACAAGACACAGGCCTCTTCAATGTCCCTAGAATGTTTAAGCAAACAGCTGGAGGCAGGGCTTTCTCCTATAGAGCTCCATTTTTATGGAATGGCCTGCCTATCGATGTAAGAGACACAGACTCGGTCTCAACCTTCATTAAGTCATTACTGAAGACTCATCTCTTCAGTAGGTCCTATGATTGAGTGTTGTCTGGCTCAGAGTTGTGAAGGCAAACGGCAAGGCACTGGAGCGACGAACCGCCCTTGCTGTCTCTGCCTGGCTGGCTCCCCTCTCTCCACTGTGATTCTTTGCCTCTGACCGTATTACGGGGGCCGAGTCACTGGCTTACTAGTGCTCTTCCATGCGTTACTTGAGTGGGTTGAGTCAGACTTGATATTCCTGTCCGGTTTTGCGGTGGAGGAGATCTTTGTGTCAGGGTAGTAAGTTGGTGGTCTGTTGATATCCCTCTAGTGGTGTGGGGGCTGTGCTTTGGCAAAGTGGGTGGGGTTATATCCTGCCTGGTTGGCCCTGTCCGGGGGTATTGTCGGACGTGGCCACAGTGTCCCCAGACCCACCCCTGTCTCAGTCTCCACTATCTATGCTACAATAGTCCATGTGGTGTAATTCTCCTGTCATATCTGGTGTCCTGTGTGAATTTAAGTATGCTCCCTCTAATTCCCTCTCTCTCGCCCCTCCCAGAGGACCTGAGCCCTAGGATCATACCTCAGGACTACATGGCCTGATGACTCCTGTCTGTCCCCAGTCCACCTGATCGTGCTGCTGCTCCAGTAGCAACAATTCTGCCTGCAGCTAGGGAACCCTGACCTGTTCACCGGGCGTGCTACCTTGTCCCGGACCTGCTGTTTTTGATTCTCTCTACCGCACCTTCTGTCTCGACCTTTGAATGCTCGGCTATGAAAAGCCAACTGACATTTACTCCTGAGGTACTGACCTGTTGTACCCTCTACAACCAATTATTATTATTTGACCCTGCTGGTCATCTATGAACGTTTGAACATCTTGAAGAACAATCTGGCCTTAAATGGCCATGTACTCTTATAATCTACACCCGGCACAGCCAAAAGAGGACTGGCCACCCCTCACAGCCTGGTTCCTTTCTCAGTTTCTTCCTAGGTTCCTGCCTTCCTAGAGAGCTTTTGCTAGCCACAGTGCTTCTACATCTGCATTGCTTGCTGTTTGAGGTTTTTCGCTGGGTTTCTGTGTCACGCCCTGATCTGTTTCACCTGTTCTTGTGATTGTCTCCACCTCCTCCAGGTGTCACTTATTTTCCCCAGTGTATTTATCCCAGTGTTTCCTGTCTCTCTGTGCCAGTTCGTCTTGTATGTTTTCAAGTCAACCAGCGTGTTTTCCCGTGCTCCTATTTTATTTTTTTCTAGTCTTCCTGGTTTTGACCCTTGCCTGTTTTTTCTGGACTCTGTACCCGCCTGCCCGACCCTTCTGCCTGCCCTGACATCGAGCCTGCCACTCTTTACCTCTTGGACTCAGAATCTGGTTTTGACCTTTTGCCTGTCCACAACCATTCTTTTGCCTACTCCTTTTGGATTATAAATAAACTACAAAGACTCTACCATCTGCCTCCTGTGTCTGCATCTGGGTCTCGCCTTGTGCCCTGACATTCTGTATAGCACTTTGTGACATCTGCTGATGTAAAAAGGGCTTTATAAATACATTTGGTTGATTGATTGATTGCTTATTTTCTTTAGAGCTGCATAACCAAGTCAAAGTCCTAGGGATTCCTTTCTTGCTTATGTGCTTCTCAGCGTATATCACGTAATTAATATCAGATAAATAAAAAGGGAAAGTAGCCCATTATTGTCTGGTGACTTGCTGTGTATAAATAATATTTATTTCCTTGCTTCAGAAAATGTATTCAAAGTGAATAAAAAGAGTGATAGGAAAATGTAACTATATAATGAGACTGTCTCATAGGCATACAGTACAGTATCATAGCGCTGTAGCCTACTGTCAGTGGTATAAAGTACTTTTTTTATTAATCCTTTATTTAACCAGGAAGGGCTCGTTGAGATTTGAAATCCCTTTTTCAAGAGAATCCTGGCCAAGATAGGCAGCATCAAGTCATTATACAATTACGGCTCTCGTTTGTCGAAGGAAGAGTGGACCAAAGCGCAGCGTGGAAAGTGTTCATGATTCCTTTATTTCAAAAACACTCAAACAAAATAACAAACGTGAAAGCGCACAGTTCTGTCAGACAGAAAACAAGATCCCACAAAACCCAAAAGGAAAATGACAACTTACGTATGATCCCCAATCAGAGACAACGATAGACAGCTGCCTCTGATTGGGAAACAGACGGCCAAAAAACAATAAAAATAGAAAACATAGACTTTCCCACCCGAGTCACACCCTGACCTAACCAAACATAGAAAATAATAAGGAACTCTAAGGTCAGGGCGTGACAATTACAGACAGACAACATGAAAAACTACAAGTAATCTAGTAAAAACCATAGAATTCACAAGAGTATAACAAAATCATTAAACAGCAAAAAAATAACATTGACAGGTCAGGGAATCAGACTCAAAATCCATCATCAGTAATTTAAAAACACCAATCGGGACAAGTTCTTCCAGTTTACAAGTATTTTGTAAGGCGTTCCAAGCCGATAGCGCAGAGTACATGTAAGCCCTTTTACCAAATTCAGTTCGGACAGTTGGAACAGTTAACAGGATAAAGTCTTGCGAACAAGGAGTCCTGCGAACCCACTACATTTATGAACAATAAAAATGCCCAAATAAAATGGTAGTAAACCCAAAATGGCTTTGTAAATAAAAGTATACCAGTGACTGAGCCTACGAGTGATTAGAGAAGGCCAGCCAACCCTGGTATATAAAGTGCAGTGTTGCGTAAGGGTTTTGCAGTTAACACTAAATGTCAATTCTCCATGGTAAAGGGTGTCAATTGATCTCACACACTGAGCGGAAGCATTCATATATAAAATATCCCCATAGTCTAGTAAAGGCATAAATGTACAGTCGTGGCCAAAAGTTTTGAGAATGACACAAATATACATTTTCACAAAGTCTGCTGCCTCAGTTTGTATGATGGCAATTTGCATATACTCCAGAATGTTATGAAGAGTGATCAGATGAATTGTAATTAATTGCAAAGTCCCTATTTGCCATGCAAATGAACTGAATCCCACAAAAACATTTCCACTGCATTTCAGCCCTGCCACAAAAGGACCAGCTGACATCATGTCAGTGATTCCCTCGTTAACACAGGTGTGAGTGTTGACGAGGAAAAGGCTGGAGATCACACTGTCATGCTGATTGAGTTCGAATAGCAGACTGGAAGCTTCAAAAGGAGGGTGGTGCTTGGAATCATTGTTCTTCCTCTGTCGACCATGGCTACCTGCAAGGAAACACGTGCCGTCATCATTGCTTTGCACAAAAAGGGCTTCACAGGCAAGGATATTGCTGCCAGTAAGATTGCACCTAAATCAACCATTTATCGGATCATCAAGAACTTCAAGGAGAGCGGTTCAATTGTTGTGAAGAAGGCTTCAGGGTGCCCAAGAAAGTCCAGCAAGCACCAGGACCGTCTCCTAAAGTTGATTCAGCTGCGGGATCGGGGCACCACCAGTACAGAGCTTGCTCAGGAATAGCAGCAGGCAGGTGTGAGTGCATCTGCACGCACAGTGAGGCAAAGACTTTTGGTGGATGCCTTGGTGTCAAGAAGGGCAGCAAAGAAGTCACTTCTCTCCAGGAAAAACATCAGGGACTAACTGATATTCTGCAAAAGGTACAGGGATTGGACTGCTGAGGACTGGGGTAAAGTCATTTTCTCTGATGAATCCCCTTTCCGATTGTTTGGGGCATCTGGAAAAAAGCTTGTCCGGAGAAGACAAGGTGAGCGCTACCATCAGTCCTGTGTCATGCCAACAGTAAAGTATCCTGAGACCATTCATGTGTGGGGTTGCTTCTCAGCCAAGGTAGTGGGCTCACTCACAATTTTGCCTAAGAACACAGCCATGAATAAAGAATGGTACCAACACATCCTCTGAGAGCAACTTCTCCCAACCATCCAGGAACAGTTTGGTGACGAACAATGCCTTTTCCATCATAATGGAGCACCTTGCCATAAGGCAAAAGTGATAATTAAGTGGCTCGGGGAACAAAACATCGACATTTTGGGTCCATGGCCAGGAAACTCCCCAGACTTTAATCCCATTGAGAACTTGTGGTCAATCCTCAAAATGCGGGTGGACAAACAAAAACCCACAAAAACAAAAACCCACAAATTCTGACAAACTCCAAGCATTGATTATGCAAGAATTGGCTTCCATCAGTCAGGATGTGGCCCAGAAGTTCATTGACAGCATGCCAGGGCGGATTGCAGAAGTCTTGAAAAAGAAGGGTCAACACTACAAATATTGACTCTTTGCATCAACTCTCAACATCAACATCAAAAAGCCTTTGACAGTTAGAAAATGCTTGTAATTACACTTCAGTATTCCATAGTAACATCTGACAAAAATATCTAATGACACTGAAGCAGCAAACTTTGTGGAAATTAATATTTGTGTCATTCTCAAAACATTTGGCCATGACTGTAGGTGATACTAGCCTCCTTCTGGCTTCAAAATAAAAACAGGCCTTATTCCTAAAATAAAATCCAAACTTCAGCTTACATTTTTTTGTAAGTTGTTGAATATGCAATTTAAAAGAGAGGCTGTCATCAATTAAAATTCCAAGATATTTATATGAGGTTACAGTCTCAATCTCATTGCCCTGACAGGTAGTAATAGGTGAAAGGTTCAGAGGTCTATTTCTTGCTTTAGAAAACACCATTAGTTTAGTTTTATCAGTATTGAGGATCAGCTTCAATTGACACAAGGTATGTTGAACAGTATAAAAAGCAGTTTGCAAGTTCTGGAAAGCTTTTGTGAGAGACGAGGCACAACAATAAATAACAGTATCATCAGCATAAAAGTGAAGTTGCGCATTTTGCACATTTTTGTCTAAATTATTTATATAAATAGTGAATAAGAGGGGACCAAGTACAGAGCCATGGTGCACACCATTACAGACAGACAATTTAACAGATATGAGCCCATCAAATTGAGTGCACTGAGTTCTATCAGACAATTAGTTAGCAAACCATGCAACTGCATGCTCCGAAAGACCTACACTCGACAATCTCTGCCTAAGTATAGCATGATCAACTGTATCAAAAGCCTTAGAGAGATCAATAAAAAGTGAGACACAGTGCTGTTTTTTGTCAAGGGCTTCAGTGATATCATTTAAAACCTTCATGGCTGCTGTAATTGTGCTATGCTTCTTCCTGAAGCCCGATTGGTACATTGATAAAATAGAGTTAGTATATAAAAACTATTTTAGCTGTTCACTCACAAGGGTTTCAAGTATTTTTATCAGGGGTGACAGCTTTGAGATTGGCCTATAATTATTTAAAAGAGTTGGATGTCCCCCTTTTAAAAGTGGTAGGACAAATGCTGATTTCCAGATCTTTGGAATTTCATTACATTCCAGGGTTAGATTGAACAGATATGTAAGTGGTTCAGCTATGAAATCAGCTGCCAGATTTAAAAAGCAGGGATCAAGAAAATCCGGACCTGTAGGCTTTCTCTGATCTAAGGATTTTAGGGCTTTATGTGCCTCCTGCACTGAGAATGGCAAAAGCTAAAAGTTTGACCAGCTCTCACTGGTTCATCCACACAGGGTTGTACAGAGACAGAAGACACTGAATCAAACAGCCTACCAGATGATACAAAGTGCTCATTGAAACAATTCAGCATTTCAGTTTTGTCATACACAGCGTCAAAGTCCTTCAATACACCCAACGGTAATTCATTAACATTACTGTTTCCAGACATAGACTTAATAGCCTTCCAAAACTTTCTAGGGTCATTCAGGTTATCAGTGGTAACAGACATAAAATATTCAGACTTGGCCTTCCTGAGAAGAAAAGAACACTTGCTTCGTAACTGCCTAAAAAGAAGCCAATCAGCATCAGAACATGATTTCCTTGCTTTAGCCCAGGCTAGATTACGTTCGTGAATAATACAAGACAGCTCAGAAGAAAACCATTGATTATCCCGCCCTTTAACTCTGAACCTGCGGAATGGGGCATGTTTGTTGACTATTCGGAAAAAAACATCATGAAAGAATTTCCAGGCAGTTTCCACATCAGGAATAAGCTCAACCTTGCTCCAGTCAAAATAAATCAAATCATGAAAGAAAGCCTGCTCATTGAAACTCTTCAAATTTCTCTTACAGATAAAGGGTGGGTTTGTATTAATTAAGAACCTTAATATTTCTAACAGCAACAATAGCACAATGGTCACTTACAGTGGGGCAAAAAAGTATTTAGTCAGCCACCAATTGTGCAAGTTCTCCCACTTAAAAAGATGAGAGAGGCCTGTAATTTTCATCATAGGTACACTTCAACTATGACAGACAAAATGAGAAAAAAAATCCAGAAAATCACATTGTAGGATTTTTAATGAATTTATTTGCAAATTATGGTGGAAAATAAGTATTTGGTCACCTACAAACAAGCAAGATTTCTGGCTCTCACAGACCTGTAACTTCTTCTTTAAGAGGCTCCTCTGTCCTCCACTCGTTACCTGTATTAATGGCACCTGTTTGAACTTGTTATCAGTATAAAAGACACCTGTCCACAACCTCAAACAGTCACACTCCAAACTCCACTATGGCCAAGACCAAAGAGCTGTCAAAGGACACCAGAAACAAAATTGTAGACCTGCACCAGGCTGGTAAGACTGAATCTGCAATAGGTAAGCAGCTTGGTTTGAAGAAATCAACTGTGGGAGCAATTATTAGGAAATGGAAGACATACAAGACCACTGATAATCTCCCTCGATCTGGGGCTCCACGCAAGATCTCACCCCGTGGGGTCAAAATGATCACAAGAACGGTGAGCAAAAATCCCAGAACCACACGGGGGGACCTAGTGAATGACCTGCAGAGAGCTGGGACCAAAGAAACAAAGCCTACCATCAGTAACACACTACGCCGCCAGGGACTCAAATCCTGCAGTGCCAGACGTGTCCCCTTGCTTAAGCCAGTACATGTCCAGGCCCGTCTGAAGTTTGCTAGAGAGCATTTGGATGATCCAGAAGAAAATTTGGAGAATGTCATATGGTCAGATGAAACCAAAATATAACTTTTTGGTAAAAACTCAACTCGTCGTGTTTGGAGGACAAAGAATGCTGAGTTGCATCCAAAGAACACCATACCTACTGTGAAGCATGGGGGTGGAAACATCATGCTTTGGGGCTGTTTTTCTGCAAAGGGACCAGGAAGACTGATCCGTGTAAAGGAAAGAATGAATGGGGCCATGTATCGTAAGATTTTGAGTGAAAACCTCCTTCCATCAGCAAGGGCATTGAAGATGAAACGTGGCTGGGTCTTTCAGCATGACAATGATCCCAAACACACCGCCCGGGCAATGAAGGAGTGGCTTCGTAAGAAGCATTTCAAGGTCCTGGAGTAGCCTAGCCAGTCTCCAGATCTCAACCCCATAGAAAATCTTTGGAGGGAGTTGAAAGTCCGTGTTGCCCAGCAACAGCCCCAAAACATCACTGCTCTAGAGGAGATCTGCATGGAGGAATGGGCCAAAATACCAGCAACAGTGTGTGAAAACCTTGTGAAGACTTACAGAAAACGTTTGACCTCTGTCATTGCCAACAAAGGGTAAATAACAAAGTATTGAGATAAACTTTTGTTATTGACCAAATACTTATTTTCCACCATATTTTGCAAATAAATTCATTAAAAATCCTACAATGTGATTTTCTGGATTTTCTTTTCTCATTTTGTCTGTCATAGTTGAAGTGTACCTATGATGAAAATTACAGGCCTCTCTCATCTTTTTAAGTGGGAGAACTTGCACAATTGGTGGCTGACTAAATACTTTTTTGCCCCACTGTAAATCATTACAAAAAACACCAACAGCAGAATATTTATGTGGAACATTTGTCAATATCAAATCAATCAGGGTAGATTTATCTGGACATTTGAGATTTGGGCGAGTGAGTGAGTTAATCAACTGGGTAAGATTCATAGAATTACAAAACATTTTAAAATCATCAGACACCGGCTTTAACCAACACCAGTTGAGATCCCCCAATCAAGATCGTTTCACTGTAAAGAAGTTTAGACATAAGGTGCATCAGAGAAGAAAATGCATCACAGAGAGCAGAGGGGGGTCTAAAGCAGCCAATCACAGGTATAGAGAGACCCTTTGAAACCTTAATATTCAAAGCAAGAAATTCCAACTGTTTACAAATAGTTTCAGACTTTGCCACACTTACAAGGAATTTAGTCTTTACATATATAGCCACACCCCCACCTTTCTTAACTCGATCAGTGCGATACACATTGTAACCATTTATACAAATATCCTTATCAAGATCAGACTTGCTGAGCCATGTTTCAGAAAACACAATTACATCAGCATCTGTTGATTTAGCCCAAATCCTAACCCCATCAATTTTTGACAACAGGCTGCGTCCATTTAAATGAAAAATACCAAAACCAGATCTAGATTTAAAATCAGAGGGGGTTTGGAGACATTGCATATCAGGGCCACGGTTAGGTTGCAAGTTACCAAAAAAGTGCTACTTAAGTAGTTTTGGGAGGTATCTGTACTTCACTATTTATATTTTTGACAACTTTTACTTCACTACATTCCTAAAGAATATTATGCACTTTTTACTCCATACATTTTCCCTGACACCCAAAACTGTCTTTGTGGGCAGAAGCTGCATTGACGCAGCAGTCAGTATGGCAGTAGCCACGTTCAATGAGGGAGCCACTGCTATATCAAATGTGATGGACAAATTGTGGTTTGACACCACTTTGGTAACACTGGAAGCAATCAGAGAGGAGGATGCGAGGCGTGTTGTGAGACCTGATGCTGCTTCAATGGGGTGTGCCAAGCGTAGGCGCAGGTCCCATGACACAGTCAAAAGAAAGTAAAGAGGCACCAGCAACAACTCAAAGAGGGCCTTACATATGGGACAGGCATAGCTGATTAATGTTCAGCACATTTCAACAACATACAAAAGCCTTGTATGTGAAAAATGTAGCAAATTATATGATAATTTGCCCAAAACAGCAGATTTGCCTAACAGACCGGTATATAAAGCATATGCTCTATTGCATGAAACACATTTATTGAATGTGCTAATGTATTTGTAAAAGGTATATTTGATGTTTATTTGTCAGTTTAGAAGTGATATGTGAATAAGATATTCATTAATGTGACTTAAATGGTCATATTTATGGAAAATACATTTTAATTTCATTAGCCTGTCTTTATCGGCCATTTTCTCAAAATGACATGTTTCCCGTGCACCAATACATTTTTCTCAGTCTTCAAAGGACGTACATTCACATTATTCCACACACAGGTTATTAGGTCTTATAGTCAGACTTTTACAGATACTTTTTTTTATGTCTTGTGTCGTTTTGATTTTAAGTGTCATTTTATCTGTAAATATATGCAAAATATGCATCCGTCATACATGTGAATAGTGTTTTTTAAATAATTCCATGAAATGACAATATTTTGATAAACTGTTCTGCAAAAGTCTGACCATTGAGTGTCTTATCACAATAAAACACAATAAATAATTCTGAAGCTGTCACAGCCTGCCTGCCATCCGTTACTGTTGCCCCACCTCTGGTTTACTGACCCCTGCCTGCCTTGACCTGTCTATTGCCTGCCCCTGTTGGATTATTAAACCATTGTTAATTTGACGTGTCTGCATCTGGGTCTTACCTTGATTCCTGATAGTACAAACCATGACTGACCCAGCAGACCCGGGCCAGCTGCGTAACGCCATCTCGACCCAAGGAGCCACCATAGGTAGGCACGAGGAATTGCTTCGTGGACTTGTGGAGGGGGTCCAAACGTTTGCTGAATGCCATGACCGGATGATTGACAGTTTGCTGGAGCAATTCCACGGGTTGTCTGGGAGGCCGCCTACCATGGTGATAACCCCTCAGCTGCTAGCAGCGCCGTCTCATCGGTCACTTCATCTTCTTGTGAGACCCACTTACCTCCTCCGGTACACTTCAATGGCGAGCCGAGCACCTGTCGGACGTTCCTTCGAGCTTCAGCCCTCCTCCTTCCCGTCAGATTGCTCCAAGATGGCTTACCTCATCACACTGATGTCCGGGAGGACTTTCACCTGGGCTACTGCCGTGTGGGAACAACAGCCGACCATATGCTCTAGTCTGGAGGGGTTCGTGGGAGAAGTGAGGAAGATTTTTGATGCCCCATTCTCTGGGAGAGAGGCTGCCCGGAAGCTAATCCAGGTTTGGCAGGACTTCCGCAGTGTAGCTGATTATGCGGTGGATTTCCGCACGTTGGCAGCAGAGAGTGCTTGGAACCAAAATATGTTCCTGCACGGCGTCTCGGAGGAGGTCAAGGACGAGCTCGCTTCCCGGGAGTTACCTACGGAGCTCGATTCTCTCATTGCTTTGACCATCCGTATCGATGGGCGATTACGTAAACGACAGTGGGAGAGAAAATTGGATTTCGCTCGCACGCCCAGGGATCCCACCTTGCCTCCGAGTCAGCTCCCGACGGTCACCCACAACACCACTCCCATCAACCTGCGTGTGTCAGGGAACCACAGCGAGGCTATCCAGTTCCTGCTCATCATGTCCCCTCAGATTCCCATGGTATTGGGATTCTCCTGGCTCCAGCGACACAATCCCCTCATTCACTGGTCTACTGGTGCCATCATGGGCTGGAGCCCGTTCTGCCACGCCCATTGCCTGAAGTCAGCACAACCTAGGGGCTCAGAAGGTGCCATGGACCTCTTAGCCATTCTCGCGGAGTACCAGGACCTCCGGGAGGTGTTCAGCAAGGCCCAGGGCACTTTGCTCCCGCCGCACTGACCTTATGCCTGCACGATTGACCTTCTCTCTAGCACGACTGTACACTCTGTCGAGACCAGAGACCAAGGCCGATGGAGACCTATATTGGGGACTCCCTTCCTGCAGGATTCATCCGTCCTTCTTCTTCTCCCACCGGCACAGGGTTGTTCTTTGTGGAGAAGAAGGACAAGACCCTGCGCCCATGCATCGACTACTGAGGTTTCAACGGCATAATGCTGAAGAACCGCTACCTGCTACCACTCATCTCCTCGGCCTTCGAGCCGCTCCAGGGGGCCACCGTGTTTTCCAAGCAGGATCTACGGAACGCCTACCACCTGGTGAGGATACGGGAAGGGGACGAGTGGAAGACCGCCTTCATCACGGACAGCGGTCACTACGAGTATCTGGACATGCCATTTGGCCTTACCAATGCCCCTGCTGTGTTCCAGGCTCTGGTCAATGATGTTCTCCGTGACATGTTGAACCGGTTCATCTTTGTCTACCTAGATGACATCCTCATCTTCTCTCATTCCACCCAAGAACATGTGCGCCACGTCCAACGCCAACGCCTCCTGGCCGAGAAGCAGAGAAGTGCAAGTTCCATTGTTCTACCATTCTTTTTCTGGGTTTCATCATCGCGGCAGGGAGTGAATGGATCCCGGGAAGGTGAGAGCGGTGGTGGATTGGCCCCAGCCTACTTCCAGTGTACAGCTGCAATGCTTCCTGGGGTTCGTCAACTTCTATCGCCGCTTAATCCGGGGTTACAGCACCCTGGATTCCCCCCCTGTCCTCACTCACCTCGCCCAAGGTTCCGTTCATGTGGTCTCCAGCTGCTGACCGGGCGTTCCGGGACCTCAAACATCACTTCACCACAGCTCCCATCTTGGTTCATCTGGACCCTTCCCATCAGTTCGTGGTGGAGGCCGATGCTTTGAATGTCGGAGTAGGGGTGGTCCTGTCCCAGCGTTCTGCCCTGGGCCTCAAGCTACATCCCTGTGCCTTCTTCTCCCACCGCCTCAACCAGAAAAGAACTACGATGTGGGGAATCATGAGCTTCTTGCGGTGAATGGAGGCACTGGCTGGAGGGGGCGGAACATCCATTCATTGTGTGAACCGACCACAAGAACCTGCAGTATCTCCCCCCGCCAAGCGCTTCAACTCCAGGCAAGCCAGATGGGCCCTGCTGTTCACACGGTTCAACTTCCCCCTCTCGTACTGGCTGGGATCCAAGAATGTCAAGCCGGATGCACTGTCCTGCCGCTATAGCCCCACGGGTACCACCCCGGAGCCCGAGACCATCCTTCCCACCTCGTGCCTGGTGACGACACTCAACTGGGGTATAGGGAAACAGGTCCAGGAGGCGCAGCGGTCCCAGCCGAACCCTGGGGGGGCCCTGATAATCGGGCCCCCGATTGTCTCCGCCTGCACGGTCTGTGCTCAGAATAAGACTCCTCGGCAAGCTCCAGCTGGTCTTCTGCAACCACTGCCTGTCCCTCACCGTCCCACATATCCCAGGATTTCGTCACGGATCTTCCCTCGTCTGAGGGCAACACTGCCGTCCTGACTGTGGTCGACCGGTTTTCCAAGGCCACTCACTTCATTCCTCTCCCCAAACTACCCTCGGCCAAGGAGACGGCCCAGCTCATGGTGCAGCACGTCTTCCGGATCCATGGACTGCCCGTGGACATGGTCTCCAACCGGAGGCCTCGGTTCTCGTCCCGGTTCTAGAAGTTGTTCTGCGCCCTCATTGGGTCATCAGCCAGCCTGTCCTCTGGGTTCCAATGGCCAGTCGAAGCGAGCCAACCAGGATCTTGAAACTACTCTGCGCTGCCTGGTCTCTGCCAACCCCACCTCCTGGAGCCAGCAGATGGTGTGGGTCGAATACGCCCGCAACACCCTTCCCTGCTCTGCCACGGGCCTATCTCCGTTTGAGTGTTCCCTGGGGTATCAGTCCCCGCTCTTCCCCGAGCAGGAGGAAGAGGTCGGCGTACCTACTGCCCAGATGTTTGTCCGCCACAGACATCTGACATTTGTCCACCACAGACATCTGTGGCATTGTGTTGTGTGACAAAACTGCACATTTTGAGTGGCCTTTTATTGTCCCCAGCACAAGGTGCACCTGTGTAATGATCATGCTGTTTAAATCAGCTTATTGATATGCCACACCTGTCAGGTGGGTGGATTATCTTGGCAAAGGACACATGCTCACTAACAGGGATGTTAACAAATTTGTGCACAAAAACTGTGAGAAATAAGCTTTTTGTGTATATGGAACATTTCTGGGATCTTTTATTTCAGCTCATGAAACTTGGGACCAACACTTTACATGTTGTGTTCATATTTTCGTTCTGTGTAGATTCAATGGTTGTAAAGATGGGGAGAGGTCTGTCCATAATAAAGAGATGATCAGCTTTCTTGACACCACACCTGCAGGCTCATGTTTTGTCTTATCTTGATTATTGTCCAGCCAAATCAAATCAAATTTTATTAGTCACATACCACGAATACAACAGGTGTAGACCTTACAGTGAAATGCTTACCTACGAGCCCTTAACCAACAACGCAGTTCCAAAAAAATACGGATGAGAATAAGAGATAAAAGTAACAAGTAAAATAACAATAGCAAGACTATATACAGGGGGGTATCGATACAGAGTCAATGTGCGGGGGCACCGGTTAGTTGAGGTAGTATGTACATATAGGTAGAGTTATTAAAGGGACTATGCATAGATGACAGCAGAGAGTAGCAGTGGTGTAAAGAGAGAGGTGGGGCAATGCAAATAGTCTGGGTAGCCATTTAACTAGATGTTCAGGAGTCTTATGGCTTGGGGGTAGAAGCTGTTTAGAAGCCTCTTGGACCGAGACTTGGCGCTCCGGTACCACTTGCCGTGCGGTAGCAGAGAGAACAGTCTATGAATAGGGTGGCTGGAGTCTTTGACTATTTTTAGGTTCTTCCTCTGACACCGCCTGGTATAGAGGTCCTGGATGGCAGGAAGCTTGGCCCCAGTGATGTACTGAGCCGTTCGCACTACCCTCGGTAGTGCCTTGATAAAAGTAATAATAATGTTCTTTTTGAGGGGACCATGAAAATGTTTGGGCTGGACCAAAAACACCCGGGACTGAAGCCCCGGAGGCCTAATGACACCACTGGTTGCTTCATGACATGGGCAGGTAGGGTAAAACAAAAATTGGTGAGAAGATGGATGTGCTTTGCCTTTGGGAGATGGGCTATTCGCCTCTTATTGTGAGCTGGGTCAGTCAAGATGCTGAAGATGACTAGATTAGAATCTTGATGTTGTTATGGACTGGCTGTCTGGGCAGCAGAGATGAACTGGTGGAAGATGAGTGGGAGGGAGAGCAAATTAGTGAGAGCGAGCGAGAGAGAGAGAGAAAGGGAGAGAGACAGATAAAGAGAGAGAGCGAGAGCGAGACAGATAAAGAGAGAGAGCGAGAGAGAGAGCGAGAGAGAGCGAGAGAGAGCGAGAGAGAGCGAGAGCGAGAGAGAGAGAGAGAGAGAGAGAGAGAGAGAGAGAGAGAGAGAGAGAAAAAGAAAGAAGAGGCAGGGAAACAGTGAGTGACATAATGACAGATATTGAGAGAAGAGAGAAAAACAGAGAGAGAGCGAGAATGAGAACGGTAAATTTGTTTTCAGATTATCTCTTCCATGAGCCTGACGTGAGCCTGGCCATCCATCAGACTCTATCAGCCTTGGCCATCCATAACACTTAGCACCTGTCAGTCATGATGCAGGTGAAGAGGCTAATCCTCCGACTTCAACGGGCTCTCCCCGTTATCTGTGTAATACACTCTTCCCGTGAATGTCCAAAATAGCAACCTATTTTCTATGTAGTGCATTACCTTTGACCAAGGCTCTGGTCAAAAATAGTGCACTATGTAGGGAATAGAGTGCAATTTGGGATGCACCTCTGACCCCACTCCGGATTTCATCAGCGCCCAGAAGGGATGGGAAAAATTACACTCAGCATGAGAACGAATGGTAAGATAGTAGGATAGCTCAGAGAAAATATCAGGCTTAACATGCACTTTAGGCTGAAGGGAAAGCAGGGAATCCAGGGATATAGGATTCAGTGGACCAGCACAGTGACTATATGTGGTTGTCAATTCATTGGAGAATTTGAGTGCCAGTGTGTGAATTTGTTTGTTGTAGTTGTTGGGAACCAAGCCAATTTCTGATTAGAGTACAACAGTTTGCCTAATCAGAGTTTCTGCAGTTTATGTGTATAAAGAACCATGTCAATAGCTTTCTTTATCACAGCAACAGCCATGGTTCCCCTCAAAGCAGGGTAACCCTGCGAAGTGAACTCACATTAGCCAATAATCCAAACCCAGTGGGCAACATTTGGCATCACTGCAGGGGAAAAGTGGTGGAATTCTCCTCATCTTTCCTTTTTGACAGAACAATCTTCCTTCTGTGTGATCAAGTTGACAGCTTCCAGGAGCTGTCAACTTGAGATTATAGCAGGGTGAGGTGTCTCTGTCCTGCCATCTCCAGTCTGACAGAGCAGCCTTCACAAATGAAAAGTAGGGCCGCTGACAAATAAATGCATCAGGCAAGACAAACCAGCCACAGTGCCCGGGGCGCAGGGAGTAAAGGGAGTAAAAAAGAGGGTGATGGATAATGAGAGATTGAGCGATTGCATTCACAAGCAGCCAGCACAAATGTCGAGAAGGTGGGCCGCAATATTCTCACATTAATAACCAGACCGCAATATGAATCCAAGACCTGATAAGTAGGTAGTGGGCAAGAGAGGGATAAGAGAGAGCGAGAGAGAGAGAGAGAGAGAAGGATGAGACAGACAAATGCAGCCATCATTAGGATGCACCTTATGGTAAGAGAGATACATAAAGAGGGGGCAGTGGTGTTATTATGAGCAGATCATGTGATTAGCTATAGGTCAATAACCCAAACAAGCCCCCAACTCTCTATAATCACATCTCTCATCACGTCTGCTCTCTGGAGCTCAAATCAGGGTCTTTTTCAACTCATTGCCCTCCATTAAGTAGCTCAGATCTATTAAGAAAAGCTCTCATGTACCTTTGATGAAGGACTTTGTTCCTTCTCTTGATTTCTGTGTGTGCTCCCGCAACCCCAAGGTTCAAGAACTGCATACTAAAGTCTAATCTACTGGTCAGTTCAGCAGTAGGGAGAGCTTGATGGGTGCACGCATGAGGATCCCTCTATACCTAACCTCTGGCCTAAATGCAGTCTGCTCTGCCACTCGATTTGCTCACATTCTGGAGAATTCCACTGGTCTGACTCTGGGAGTGATTGAGGTGAGAAGCCTTTCCACACACCCACTGTAATCAAAGAACATTGAAAAAGCTCCCCTCCAGCCAGGCACAACTGGAAAGAAAACTACATGAGCAGGTATGGGATGCATCCCAAATGGCACCCTATTCCCTATGTAGTGCACTACTTTTGACCAGAGCCCATAGGGCTGTGGTCAAAACTAGTGCACTATATAGGGAATAGGGTGCCACTTGGGACACCGATGTGGAGACGGAGAGACTCCTCAGTATGTTGGAGGAGAAAGCAAAGGTGAATGTTTCAGAAAGTACAGAGCAACAACAGTCCTCTGACCGACCATCTGTCTTCCCTTACAGAGTCTTATTATTAACAGAGAGGATGATTTACACAAATTAAACCCTGCTGCTAGCAAAAAGAATGAGACACACACTATTTTCTTTCCCACAAATTAATTAATCAGCACATGAGCACTCTATGGGCCCTGGTTAAAAGTAGTGTACTATATAGGACATATGATGCCATTTGGGACAGTACAGATCTCTCATTGAAAGGTTAAGGAGCTGAGAAAATGTCTGGTGCTCCACACAGAGCAGACTGTAACAGACCTGTCGATTAAGGATTTTTACTGCCATTTCCGAGTAGTGTCTAGAGACTGACTGATCTTCATTCATTGAAACCCTCAACTCTTATAGAGCAAGACCATCAGTGTACTCCTGGCTTTATCATTAAGTGCATCGAGGACGTCGTCCCCACAGTGACTGTACGTACATACCCCAACCAGAAGCCATGGATTACAGGCAAAATTCGCACTGTGCTAAAGGGTAGAGCTGCCGCTTTCAAGGTGCGGGACTCTAACCTGGAAGCTTATAAGAAATCCTGCTATGCCCTCCGACGAACCATCAAACAGGCAAAGCGTCAATATAGGGCTAAGATTGAATCGTACTACACCGGCTCCGACGCTCGCCTTATGTAGCAGGGCTTACAAACTATTACAGACTACAAAGGCCAGTGACACGAGCCTACCAGATGAGCTAAATCACTTCTATGCTCGCTTCAAGGCAAGCAACACTGAGGCATGCATGAGAGCATCAGCTGTTCCGGACGACTGTGTGATCATGCTCTCCGTAGCCGACGTGAGTAAGACCTTTAAACAGGTCAACATTCACAAGGCCGCGGGGCCAGACGGATTACCAGGACATGTGCTCCGGGAATGTGCTGACCAACTGGCAGGTGTCTTCACTGACATTTTCAACATGTCCCTGATTGAGTCTGTAATACCAACAGGTTTTAAGCAGACCACCATAGTCCCTGTGCCCAAGAACACAAAGGCAACCTTCCTAAATGACTACAGACCCGTAGCACTCACGTCAGACATGAAGTGCTTTGAAAGGTTGCTAATGGCTCACATCAACACCATTATCCCAGAAACCGTAAACCCACTCCAATTTGCATACTGCCCAAACAGATCCACAGATGATGCAATCTCTATTGCACTCCACACTGCCCTTTCCCACCTGGACAAAAGGAACACCTACGTGAGTATGCTATTCATTGACTACAGCTCAGTGTTCAACATCATAGTACCCTCAAAGCTCATCACTAAGTTAAGGATCCTGGGACTAAACACCTCCCTCTGCAACTGGATCCTGGACTTCCTGACGGGCCGCCCCTAGGTCGTGAGGGTAGGAAGCAACACATCTGCCACGCTGATCCTCAACACTGGAGCCCCTCAGGGGCACGTGCTCAGTCCCCCTCCTGTACTCCCTGTTCACCCACGACTACGTGGCCAGGCATGACTCCAACACCATCATTAAGTTTGCAGACGACACAACAGTGGCAGGCCTGATCACCGACAACGACAAGACAGCCTATAGGGAGGAGGTCAGAGACCTGGCCTGGTGGTGCCAGAATAACGACCTATCCCTCAATGTAACCAAGACTAAGGAGATGATTGTGGACTACAGGAAAAGGAGGATCAAGCACACCCCCATTCTCATCGACGGGGCTGTAGTGGAGCAGGTTGAGAGCTTCAAGTTCCTTGGTGTCCACATCACCAACAAACTAGGATGGTCCAAACACACCAAGACAGTCGTAAAGAGGGCACGATAAAGCATATTCCCCCTCAGGAAACTAAAAAGATTTCGCATGGGTCCTCAGATCCTCAAAAGGTTCTACAGCTGCAACATCAAGAGCATCCTGACTGGTTGCATCACTGCCTGGTACGGCAACTGCTCGGTCTCAACCGCAAGGCACTACAGAGGGTAGTGGGTATGGCCCAGTACATCACTGGGGCCAAGCTGCCTGCCCTCCAGGACCTCTATACCAGGCGGTGTGAGAGGAAGGCCCTAAATATTGTCAAAGACCCCAGCCACCCCAGTCATAGACTGTTCTCTCTACTACCGCATGGCAAGCGGTACCGGAGCGCCAAGTCTAGGACCAAAAGGCTTTTCAACAGCTTTTAACCCCAAGCCATAAGACTCCTGAACAGGTAATCAAATGGCTACCCAGACTATTTGCATTGTGTGTGTGTGTGTCCCTCTTTTACACTGCTGCTACTCTCTGTTTATCATATAAGCATAGTCACTTTCACAATACATTCATGTACATACTACCTCAATTAGCCCGACTAACTGGTGCCCCCGCACATTGGCTACCCGGACTATCTGTATTGTGTCCCGCCACCTAACACCCGCCAACCCATCTTTTACGCTACTGCTGCTCTCTGTTTATTGTATATGCATAGTCTCTTTAACCATACCTACATGTACATACTACCTCAATTAGCCCAACTAACCAGTGCCTGTTTACAGCCTCGCTACTGTTATAGCCTCTTATTTATTTGCCTTTTATGTCTTTACTTATCTATTGTCTTTACTTATCTAATTACTTACATATTTTTTACTTTAAAATTGCCCTGTTAGAGCATGTAAGTAAGCATTTTACTGTACGTCCTGTTGTATTCGGCGCACGTGACAAATAAACTTTGATTTGATTTGATCAGCTGCTTCACATAAAGCTCCCCTCCAGCCAGGCACCATAGGAAAGCAAACCACACAACAGATTACCAACAATGACAAGACAGCCTACAAGGAGGAGGTGAGGGCCCTGGGAGATTGGTGCCAGGAAAATAACCTCTCACTCATTGTCAACAAAACAAAGGAGCTGATCATGGACTTCATGAAACAGCAGAGGGAGCACGCCCCCTATCCACATCGATGGGACCACAGTGGAGAAGGTGGAAAACTTCAAGTTCCTCGGCGTACATATCACTGACGATCTGAAATGGTCCACCCACACAGATAGTGTGGTGAAGAAGGCTTGGCCCCTAAAACCCTCACAAACTTTTACAGATGCACAATTGAGACCAACTGCACTGCCACAACCGCAGGGCTCTCCAGAGGTTGGTGCAGTCTGCCCAACGAGTCACCGGGGGCAAACTACCTGCCCTCCAGGACAGCTACAGCACCCGATGTCACAGGAAGGCCAAAAAGATAATCATGGACATCAACCACCCGAGGGTCAGTACAGGTGCATCAAAGCTGGGACAGAGAGACTGAAAAACAGCTTCTATCTCAAGGCCATCAGACTGTTAAAATAGCCATCACTAGCCGGCTTCCACCCGGTTACGTAACCCTGCACCTTAGAGGCTGCTCCCCTATATACATAGACTTGGAATCACTACCCACTTTAATAATGGAACACGAGTCACTTTAATAATGTTTAAATAATGTTTACATACTGCTTTACTCATCTCATACAGTATGTATATACTGTATTCTATTCTACTGTATTTTAGTCAATGCCACTCTGACATTGCTCAATCTAATATTTATATATTTCTTAATTCCATTATTTTACTTTTAGATTAGTGTGTATTACATTTATGGTGTAATGGCGCTTCTAGTCCTCAGGAAACTTTGCAGTATTTTGTTTTTTTATGTGTTATTTCTTACATTGTTAGCCCAGAAAATCTTAAGTGTTATTACACACAGCCGGGAAGAACTATTGGATATCAGAGCGACGTCAACTTACCAGCACTGCGACCGGGAATACAACTTTCACGAAGCAGATCCTGTGTCCGAACCACCCAAGGCATTTGAACTGATTCCAGAGGCTGACCCAAAACAACGTCGCCACAGAAGAGGTAGACAGAGCGGCCATCTGCTCTGACTTTGGAGGCGCGCACACCACCCACCGCTTCTGAGTATATTACTCGCTAATGTCCATTCTCTAGATAACAAGATAGACAAAATTAGGGCAAGGGTTGCTTTCCAGAGAGACATCAGGGACTATAACATACTCTGTTTCACTGAAACATGGCTCTCTCGGTATATGCTGTCGGAGTCAGTACAGCCACCAGGATTCTTTGTGCGTCGCGCCGACAGAAGTAAGCATCTCTCCGTGAAGAAGAAGGGCGGGGGTGTATGTTTCATGATTAACGACTCATCATGTAATTGTAACAACATACAGGAACTCAAGTCCCTTTGTTAACCTAACCTAGAATTCCTCACAATCAAATACCGACCGTATTATCTCCCAAGATAATTCTCGTTGGTTATTCTCACAGCCGTGTATATCCCCCCTCAAGCCGATACCACAACGGCCCTCAAGGAACTTCACTGGACTTTATGCAAACCATATATCCTGAGGCTGCATTTATTTTAGCTGGGGATTTTAACAAAGCAAATTTGAGAACAAGGCAACCTAAATTCTATCTGCATATTGATTGTAGCACTCGCGCTGGCAAAACACTGGATCACTGCTACTATAACTTCCGCTATGCATACAAGGCCCTCCTCCACAATCCCTTTGGCAAATCTGACCACAACTCCATTTGCTTCTTTCTTCCTACAGGCAGAAACTCAAACAGGATGTACCCGTGATAAGGACTATTAAACGCTGGTCTGACCAATCGGAATCCACGCTTCAAGATTGTTTTGATTACGCGGACTAGGACATGTTCCGGGTAGCCTCAGCGAATAATATTGATTTATACGCTTATTCGGTGAGTGAGTTTATAAGGAAGTACATAGGAGATGTTGTACCCACTGTGACTATTAAAACCTACCCTAACCAGAAACCGTGGATAGATGGCGGAATTCGCACAAAACTGAACGTGCGAACAACCGCATTTAAGCATGGAAAGGTGACTGGGAATATGGCAGAATACAAACAGTGTAGTTATTCCCTCCTCAAGGCAATCAAACAAGCGAAATGTCAGTATAGAGACAAAGTGGAGTCGCAAATCAACAGCTCAGACACGAGACGTATGTGGCGGCGTCTACAGACAATCACGGACTACAAAAAGAAAACCAGCCATGCCACGGACACCGACGTCTTGCTTCTAGACAAACTAAACACCTGCTTTGCCTGCTTGAGGATAATACAGTGCCACCGACGCGGCCCGCTACCAAGGACTGTGGGCTCTCCTTCTCCGTGACCGACATGAGTAAGTCATTTAAATGTGTTAACCCTCGCAAGGCTGCCGGCCCAGACCACATCCCTTGCTGCATCCTCAGAGAATGTGCAGACCAGCTGGCTGGTGTTTTTACGGACAGAGTCAATCTCTCCCTATCCCAGTCTGCTGTCCCCAAATGCTTCAAGATGGCCACCATTGTTCCTGTACCCAAGAAGGCAAAGGTAACCTAACTAAATGACTACCGCCCCGTAGCACTCACTTCTGTCATCATGAAGTGCATTGAGAGACTAGTCAAGGATCATATCACCTCCACCTTACCTGTCACCCTAGACCCACTTCAATTTGCATACCGCCCCAATAGGTCCACAGACAATGCAATCGCCATCACACCGCACACTGCCCAACCCATCTGGACAAGAGGAATACCTATGTTGAATGCTGTTCATTGACTCAGCTCAGCATTCAACGCCATAGCACCCTCCAAGCTCATCATAAAGCTTGAGGCCCTGGGTCTCAACCCCGCCCTGTGCAATTTGGTCCTGGACCTTCTGACGGGCCGCCCCCAGTTGGTGAAGGTATGAAACAACATCTCCAATTCGCTGATCCTCAACACTGGGGCTTCACAAGGGTGCGTGCTCAGCCCCCTCCTGTACTTCCTGTTCACCCATGACTGCGTGGCCATGCACGCCTCCAACTCAATCATCAAGTTTGTAGACGACACAACAGTAGTAGGCTTAATTACCAACAACGACGAGACAGCCTATAGGGAGGAGGTGACGGCACTCGGAGTGTGGTGTCAGGAAAACAACCTCTCACTCAACGTCAACAAAACAAATGAGATGATCGTGGACTTCAGGAAACAGCAGAGGGAACATCCCCCTATCCACATCAACGGGACAGCAAGTTCCTTTGCGTACACATCACGGACAAACTGAATTGGTCCACCCACACAGACAGTGTGGTGAAGAAGGCGCAACCCTCACAAACTTTTACAGATGCACAATTGAGAGCATCCTGTCGGGCTGCATCACCGCCTGGTACGGCAACTGCACCGCCCATAACCGCAGGGCTCTCCAAAGGGTGGTGCTGTCTGCACAACGCATCACCGGGGGCAAACTACCTGCCCTCAACCACCTGAGCCACAGAAGGCGAGGTCAGTACAGGTGCATCAAAGCTAGCAGCACATGTGCATCAGTACAGGTACAAAGCAGTACAGGTGCATCAAAATAGCTTCTATTTCAAGGCCATCAGACTGTTAAACAGCCATCACTAACACAGAGAGGCTGCTGCCTGTACATACAGCCTTGAAGTCATTGGCCACTTAAATAAATGGATCACAAGTCACTTTAATAATGCCACTTGAATAATGTTTACATATCTTTCATTACTCATCTCATATGTTTATACTGTATTTTATACCATCTACTGCATTTTGCCTATGCCGCTCGGTCATTGCTCATCCATATACAGTGGGGAGAACAAGTATTTGATACACTGCCGATTTTGCAGGTTTTCCTACTTACAAAGCATGTAGAGGTCTGTAATTTTTATCATAGGTACACTTCAACTATGAGAGACGGAATCTAAAACAAAAATCCATAAAATCACATTGTATGATTTTTAAGTAATTAATTTGCATTTTATTGCATGACATAAGTATTTGATACATCAGAAAAGCAGAACTTAATATTTGGTACAGAAACCTTTGTTTGCAATTACAGAGATCATACGTTTCCTGTAGTTCTTGACTAGGTTTGCACACACTGCAGCAGGGATTTTGGCCCACTCCTCCCTACAGATCTTCTCCAGATCCTTCAGGTTTCGGGGCTGTCGCTGGGCAATACGGACGTTCAGCTCCCTCCAAAGATTTTCTATTGGGTTCAGGTCTGGAGACTGGCTAGGCCACTCCAGGACCTTGAGATGCTTCTTACGGAGCCACTCCTTAGTTGCCATGGCTGTGTGCTTCGTGTCGTTGTCATGCTGGAAGACCCAGCCACGACCCATCTTCAATGCTCTTACTGAGGGAAGGAGGTTGTTGGCCAAGATCTCGCGATACATGGCCAAATCCATCCTCCCCTCAATACGGTGCAGTCGTCCTGTCCCCTTTGCAGAAAAGCATCCCCAAAGAATGATGTTTCCACCTCCATGCTTCACGGTTGGGATGGTGTTCTTGGGGTTGTACTCATACTTCTTCTTCCTCCAAACACGGTGAGTGGAGTTAGACCAAAAAGCTCTATTTTTGTCTCATCAGACCACATGACCTTCTCCCATTCCTCCTCTGGATCATCCAGATGGTCATTGGCAAACTTCAGACAGGCCTGGACATGCACTGGCTTAAGCAGGGGGACCTTGCGTGCGCTGCAGGATTTTAATCCATGACGGCGTAGTGTGTTACTAATGGTTTTCTTTGAGACTGTGGTCCCAGCTCTCTTCAGGTCATTGACCAGGTCCTGCCGTGTAGTTCTGGGCTGATCCCTCACCTTCCTCATGATCATTGATGCCCCACGAGGTGAAATCTTGCATGGAGCCCCAGACCGAGGGTGATTGACCGTCATCTTGAACTTCTTCCATTTTCTAATAATTGCGCCAACAGTTGTTTCCTTCTCACCAAGCTGCTTGCCTATTGTCCTGTAGCCCATCCCAGCCTTGTGCAGGTCTACAATTGTATCCCTGATGTCCTTACACAGCTCTCTGGTCTTGGCCATTGTGGAGAGGTTGGAATCTGTTTGATTGAGTGTGTGGACAGGTGTCTTTTATACAGGTAACGAGTTCAAACAGGTGCAGTTAATACAGGTAATGAGTGGAGAACAGGAGGGCTTCTTAAAGAAAAACTAACAGGTCTGTGAGAGCCGGAATTCTTACTGGTTGGTAGGTGATCAAATACTTATGTCATGCAATAAAATGCTAATTAATTATTTAAAAATCATACAATGTGATTTTCTGGATTTTTGTTTTAGATTCCGTCTCTCACAGTTGAAGTGTACCTATGATAAAAATTACAGACCTCTACATGCTTTGTAAGTAGGAAAACCTGCAAAATCGGCAGTGTATCAAATACTTGTTCTCCCCACTGTATTTATATGTACATGATATATTCTTACTCCATTCCTTTACTTAGATTTGTGTGTATTAGGTAGTTGCTGTGGAATTGTTAGATTACTTGTTAGATATTGCTGCACTGTCGGAACTAGAAGCACAAGCATTTCGCTACACCCGCAATAACATCTGCTAAATATGTGTGTGACCAATCAAATTTGATTTGATTTGATTTAACATCCTCATCCTCTCTCAAACTATAAGCAATACACCTCTCTACAGTATAAAGGATTTCCTCTGGTTTGTCTATCCATTCATTAACCACGGCCTGAGATCTAGAGGTGAAGGATGGGATATTCATACTAGGCTTCCTGTTCTTCCAAAACAGAATCGCAGGCAAGCGGACATAGCACATAGGCTACATACAACATGACACGTTCTTTCATGAATACATGGCAGGCAGAACATTAAACCGACGGTCGCCTACCTACACAACAGACCAAAGAGAATCTCCGCTGTAAATAACTGCTTTGTTTGGTTGCGTCGCAAAGTTAATACGAGAGGTTGACTAAATAAATAAAACCTTATGGGTCCTGGTCAAAAGTGGTGCACTAGGGAATAGGGTGCCATTTGAGACATAACCTAGCTCAATACAGCTATGATGGCATAGTTAAACATGTCAGTAGCAAAAGCTCCTTTGATTTGTTGAAACGTATTGTTTGAGGAGGGAAGGCACCATTAAAAGATCAAGACCTGAAATCCC
Source organism: Salvelinus alpinus (assembly GCF_045679555.1). Classification (NCBI taxonomy): domain Eukaryota; kingdom Metazoa; phylum Chordata; class Actinopteri; order Salmoniformes; family Salmonidae; genus Salvelinus; species Salvelinus alpinus. Next base: position 66,047,069 of record NC_092090.1, read on the forward strand.
ACTTTGAATTAATCTGACACCCACTGAATGCTGATGCTGCTGACAGAGGCTGCTGCTTATTTACTCTTATTTACGAGGCAATTTGTGCTGTAATTTATTCTCTTGAGGAAACCATACTTGATGAACCACATACACACACACATACACACACACACACAGCTTAATCAACCACTGTCAACAGGAGCGGACTGGGATCAAAAATGGCCCTGGCTTTTCTAACACACCGGGCCCATTTTTTCCCTCGAGGCCCACACACCGCCGATTTTTCCCCCTGAGGCCCCCATTATTAGCTAGATAATGGTCATTTTGCATAAAATACACAAGTGAGACAGGATCACTGGGCTAAAACTGGACCAGGCCATCTGGCATAAGTCTGAAATGCCAGATGGCCAGTCCATCCCTGACTGTCAATCTCTCTGGGTGTACTACCTAAATGGAAACAAAACTGCCATTGGAGGCTTTGGGTATATGTTCCCTGGTAACTGGTTATACAAACCTGTACCATAAACACCATGACAATGATAAGGACACTACACCCAGAGGTTTTCCATATCACCACCAAAGTCCTTTTAACATCTGCCATTTTGATTTATTCCCTCCTTATGTAGTAACGTGCATGCTCCGACCACCTGAGGATCTGTCTTTTTCAGCCATCCATTTCCTGTGTTTGAGGGGTGCAAAATCCACTTGTAACTTAAATCTCACTGGATCGATTGCTTTCATTTTACTCCTGAGACTCTCTCATACTCTTGCCTGTTGTTTTTTCCTGTTAACGTTACGACCACAGAAATGTTAGTAATGACCTGTCAAACACACCCTGGTAATGGCAGTGGTGGAAAAAGTACCCAATTGTCATACTTGAGTAAAAGTAAAAATGAAAGTCACCCAGTAAAATACTACTTGAGTAAATGTCTAAAATATACTTTGTATCAAAAGTAAATGTAATTGCTAAAGTATACTTACAGTGCCTTTAGAAAGTAAACACACCCCTTGACTTTTTCCACATTTTTTTGTTGTGTTACAGCCTGAATTTTAAATTGATTACATTTAGATGTTTTGTCACTGGTCTACACACAATAATCCAAATCGTCAAAGTGGAAATATGTTCACAAATTTGTACAAATTAATTAAAAATGAAAATCTGAAATGAGTCAATAAGTATAAAAAAAGTTCAAGAGTAAAAATGTGCTTTACAAGTCATATAATAGTTTACGTGGAATTTTAACAGGATTTTTGAATGACTACCTCATCTCTGTGCCCCACACATACAATTATCTTTTGATGGTATATCAATACACCCAGTCACTACAAAGATACAGGCGTCCTTCCTAACTCGGTGGCCGGAGAGGAAGGAAACCGCTCAGGGATTTCACTATGAGGCCAATGGTGACTTTAAAACAGTTACAGAGTTTAATGGCTGTGATAGGAGAAAACTGAGGATGGATCAACAACATTGTAGTTACTCCACAATACTAACCTAATTGACAGAGTGAAAAGAAGGAAGCCTGTACAGAATACAAATATTCCAAAACATACATCCTGTTTGCAACAAAGCACAAACTAATAATACAAAAAATGTGGCAAAGAAATTAACTTTATGTCCTGAATACAAAGCGTAACGGGAGATGAATTCACCTTTCACCAGGTCAATAACCTAAAACACAAGGGCAATGTATCAGGGAGTTGAATACTTATCTAATCAAGATGTAAAATATATATATATTTATATATAAATGGATCTAATTGTCATTTGTTTGTCAAAGATCTACACAAAATACTTGAATGTCAAAATGAAAGAAAAATTCTAACACTTAGATATATATATTCAAGTATTTTGTGTAGATCTTTGACAAACAAATGACAATTAGGTCCATTTTAATCCCACTTTGTAACACAACAAAATGTGGAAAAAGTCAAGGGGTGTGAATACTTTCTGAAGGCACTGTAAGTATCAAAAGTAACATAAAGTATAAATCATTTCAAATTCCTTATATTAAGCAAACTAGAAAGCACAAATGTTTATTTTTTACGTATAGCCACTTAAACACATAATTTACAAACGAAGCATGTGTGTTTAGTGAGTCTGCCAGATCACAGGCAGTAAGGATGACCAGGGTTGTGTTCTCTTAATAAGTGTGTGAATATTACAATTTTCCTGTCCTGCTAAGCATTCAAAATGTAATCAACACTTTTGGGTGTCAGGGAAAATGTATGGAGTAAAAAGTACATTATTTTCTTTAGTAAAAGTTGTCAAAAATATAAATACTAAAGTACAGATACCCCCAAAAACGATTTAAGTAGTCATTTTAAGTATTTTTACTTAAGTACTTTACACCACTGGGTAATGGCTGAAATAGTGATATTATGTCTGATCTGACAAACAATGCAAAGTATGTATAGATAGGTGTAATCTAGGCGCCAGGCGTGTTGAATTTTAATCCGAGGGTATCCTGCTGTTGACACACTTGTTTAATTATGCAACAGAACGTGACAACAACAGTAATTATTGGGGCAGTCTAGACAGCGCAGGTGAGTGCAGGTAGCCTAGACAGAGCACGTTTTTGGTGGTTGCAGCCCGCTCTACGGAAATAAAACACAGGATAAAAGTTGTAATGGTAGCAACACAACAATGCATGCAAGCCCTTTTGTGATTAAAACTGCTCTCTGGCGAACAAGACAAAGGCATTGTTTTTGTCCATGGCTGTGGCTCCACACAAGCCAGCTGTTCCATTGTGTCTCTCTCTCTCCCTCCCTCCCCTCTTATCTCCTCTCTCTCTCTTGCTCTCTCCTCCCTATCTTCTCTCTCTCTCTCCCTCGCTTGCTCACTCGCTCACTCTCCCTCTCTCTCACTGTCTCTCCTCCTTATCTCTCTCTCGCTCTCTCTCTCTCTCACTCTCTCCTCCTTATCTCTCTCTCGCTCTCTCTCTCTCTCACTCTCTCCTCCTTATCTCTCTCTCGCTCTCTCTCTTCACCTCCTCTTCAGCTGTGAAATACATTCAATCATTGTTAAATTCCAAAACCAACAGGCAGGGGAGTCAGATTCCTAGTGTGCAATTATGGATCTTAGCAAAGCAACATAGAGTAGCAGGACAGCTAGGCTACATTCTTATGTGAGTGTTAAGTAAACCAGCTGTTTATCTTTGATACTACATGATTATGTTGACATGACAACATCGATGATAATCTAAACACATCAGTGTGGATGGAGTGGTCTGGAGGCAATTGACGTTGGTGACTTTCCGGCTAAAAAAGGATTTAGCCTCACACAGAGTACAGACACAGGCTTTATATCCCATATAGAGTATTGATTTCTATCACGTCTGTCATAAAATCAACAACTCTGACACCCTGAAGGCCCATATCTTCTAGCCTGGAGCTAGCCAATAAGGAAGATCTAGTGTGCTCTCCTGGGCTCCCATAGTAAATAAGTGGATGTCAGTCTTGCTAATCACACATTTCTTAACTAATCTGTCAATTAAATCAATATTTCAAGTCCCACCTGCTCAGTAAAAGCTATCAGCATTCATATATTTGCCACAAAAAGACCCAATATTATCTGTGTGTCAACCTTTACACGGTCAACAAAGGTGATTGGAGTGTTCCACAGGTCATTTGTTACAGATGAAACAATGACAGGAGAGAAGAGGATAAAAATTGATATAATGGAGATAACAAGTATCTGGTAGTCAATTCATGGTTTTCACCGAGCTCCACTGTGACCTTTTTTTGTATATGTATAGGGGGTGGATCAGCTTTAATATTGCAGATAGATTGTAGCTTCCATCAATGTAATTGTCTGCATCATTTCTTATCTCCTATATACTTGGGGTAAATATAAATAAATATATATACAGTTGAAGTCAGAAGTTTACATACACCTTAGCCAAATACATTTAAACTCAGTTTCACAATTCCTGACATTTAATCTGAGTAAAAATTCCCTGTTTTAGGTCAGTTAGGATCACCAATTTATTTTAAGAATGTGAAATGTCAGAATAATAGTAGAGAGAATGATTTATTTCAGCTTTTATTTCTTTCATCACATTCCCAGTGGGTCAGAAGTTTACATACACTCAATTAGTATTTGGTAGCATTGCCTTTAAATTGTTTAACTTGGGTCAAACATTTTGGGTAGCCTTCCACAAGCTTCCCACAATAAGTTGGGTGAATTTTGGCCCATTCCTCCTGACAGAGCAGGTGTAACTGAGTCAGGTTTGTCGGACTCCTAGCTCGCACACGCTTTTTCAAATCAAATCAATGTTTATTTGTCATGTGCTCCGAATACAACAGGTTTACAGTGAAATGGTTACTTACAGGCTCTAACCAATAGTGCAAAAAAGGTATTAGGTGATCAATAGGTAAGTAAAGAAATAAAACAACAGTAAAAAGACAGTGAAAAATAACAGTAGCGAGTCTATATACAGTAGCGAGGCTATAAAAGTAGTGAGGCTACATACAGACACCGGTTAGTCAGACTGATTTAGGTAATTTGTACATGTAGATATGGTTAAAGTGACTATGCATATATGATGAACAGAGAGTAGCAGTAGCGTAAAATAGGGGTTGGTGGGTGGTGGGTGGTGGTGGGTGGGTGGTGGGTGGCGGGTGGCGGGACACAATGCAGGTTAGCCAATGTGCGGGAGCACTGGTTGGTCGGCCCAATTGAGGTAATATGTACATGAATGTGTAGTTAAAGTGACTATGCATATATGATAAACAGAGAGTAGCAGCAGCGTAAAAAGAGGGGTTGGGGGGGCACAATGCAAATAGTCCGGGTAGCCATTTGATTACCTGTTCAGGAGTCTTATGGCTTGGGGGTAAAAACTGTTGAGAAGCATTTTTGTCCAAGACCTGGCACTCTGGTGCCAAGTTCTCAGTTCTGCCCACAAATCTTCTATAGGATTGAGGTCAGGGCTTTGTGATGGCCACTCTAATACCTTGACTTTGTTGTCCTTAAGCCATTTTGCCACAACTTTGGAAGTATGCTTGAGGTCATTGTCCATTTGGAAGACCCATTTGCGACCAAGCTTTAACTTCCTAACTGATGTCTTGAGATGTTGCTTCAATATATCCACATAATTTCCTTCCTCAATAAGCAATCTATTTTGTGAAGTGCACCAGTCCCTCCTGCAGCAAAGCACCCCCTCCAAACATAATGATGGTCATTACGGCCAAACAGTTCTATTTTTGTTTCATCAGACCAGAGGACATTTCTCCAAAAAGTATGATCTTTGTCCACGTGTGCAGTTGCAAACTGTAGTCTGGCTTTTTATGGCGGTTTTGGAGCAGTGACTTCTTCCTTGCTGAGCAGCCTTTCAGGTTATGTCGATATAGAACTCGTTTTACTGTGGATATAGATACTTTTGTACCTGTTTCCTCCAGCATCTTCACAAGGTCCTTTGCTGTTGTTCTGGGATTGATTTGCACTTTTCGCACCAAAGTACATTAATCTCTAGGAGACAGAACGCGTCTCATTCCTGAGCGGTTTAACGGCTGCGTGGTCCCATGGTGTTTGTACTTGCGTACTATTGTTTGTACAGATGAACGTGGTACCCTCAGGCATTTGGAAATTGCTCCCAAGGATGAACCAGACTTGTGGAGGTCTAAAAAAAAAAATCTGAGGTCTTGGCTGATTTCTTTTGATTTTCCCATGATGTCAAGCAAAGAGGCACTGAGTTTTTATTTATTTTTTATTTCACCTTTATTTAACCAGGTAGGCAAATTGAGAACACGTTCTCATTTACAATTGCGACCTGGCCAAGATAAAGCAAAGCAGTTCGACACATACAACAACACATAGTTACACATGGAGTAAAACAAACATACAGTCAATAATACAGTGAAAAATAAGTCTATATACAATATGAGCAAGTGAGGTGAGATAAGGGAGATGAAGGCAAACAAAATATATATATAAATAAATAAAAATATAAAAAGGCCATGGTGGCGAAGTAAATACAATATAGCAAGTTAAAAAAAAAAGTAGAGTAGAGATAGTAGAGATAGAAAAAGTAGAGATAGAAATAATGGGGTGCAAAGGAGCAAAATAAATAAATAAATACAGTAGGTAAAGAGGTAGTTGTTTGGGCTAAATTATAGATGGGCTATGTACAGGTGCAGTAATCTATGAGCTGCTCTGACAGCTGGTGCTTAAAGCTAGTGAGGGAGATAAGTGTTTCCAGTTTCAGAGATTTTTGTAGTTCGTTCCAGTCATTGGCAGCAGAGAACTGGAAGGAGAGGCGGCCAAAGGAAGAATTGGTTTTGGGGGTGACCAGAGAGATATACCTCCTGGAGCGCGTGCTACAGGTAGGTGCTGCTATGGTGACCAGCGAGCTGAGATAAGGGGGGACTTTACCTAGCAGGGTCTTGTAGATGACCTGGAGCCAGTGGGTTTGGCGACGAGTATGAAGCGAGGGCCAGCCAACGAGAGTGTACAGGTCGCAGTGGTGGGTAGTATATGGGGCTTTGGTGACAAAACGGATGGCACTGTGATAGACTGCATCCAATTTATTGAGTAGGGTTTTGGAGGCTATTTTGTAAATGACATCACTGAAGTCGAGGATTGGTAGGATGGTCAGTTTTACAAGGGTATGTTTGGCAGCATGAGTGAAGGATGCTTTGTTGCGGAATAGGAAGCCAATTCTAGATTTAACTTTGGATTGGAGATGTTTGATGTGAGTCTGGAAGGAGAGTTTACAGTCTAACCAGACACCTAGGTATTTGTAGTTATCCACATATTCTAAGTCAGAGCCGTCCAGAGTAGTGATGTTGGACAGGCGGGCAGGTGCAGGCAGCGATCGGTTGAAGAGCATGCATTTAGTTTTACTTGTATTTAAGAGCAAATGGAGGCCACGGAAGGAGAGTTGTATGGCATTGAAGCTCGCCTGGAGGGTTGTTAACACAGTGTCAAAAGAAGGGCCAGAAGTATACAGAATAGTGTCGTCTGCGTAGAGATGGATCAGAGAATCACCAGCAGCAAGAGCGACATCATTGATGTATACAGAGAAGAGAGTCGGTCCAAGAATTGAACGCTGCGGCACCCCCATAGAGACTGCCAGAGGCCCGGACAACAGACCCTCCGATTTGACACACTGAACTCGATCAGAGAAGTAGTTGGTGAACCAGGCGAGGCAATCATTAGAGAAACCAAGGCTGTCGAGTCTGCCGATGAGGATGTGGTGATTGACAGAGTCAAAAGCCTTGGCCAGGTCAATGAATACGGCTGCACAGTATTGTTTCCTATCGATGGCGGTTAAGATATCGTTTATGACCTTGAGCGTGGCTGAGGTGCACCCATGACCAGCTCTGAAACCAGATTGCATAGCGGAGAAGGTATGGTGGGATTCGAAAAGGTCGGTAATCTGTTTGTTGACTTGGCTTTCGAAGACCTTAGAAAGGCAGGGTAGGATAGATATAGGTCTGTAGCTGTTAGGGTCAAGAGTGTCCCCCCCTTTGAAGAGGGGGATAACCGCAGCTGCTTTCCAATCTTTGGGAATCTCAGACGACACGAAAGAGAGGTTGAAAAGGCTAGTAATAGGGGTGGCAACAATTTCAGCAGATAGTTTTAGAAAGAAAGGGTCCAGAATATCTAGCCCGGCTGATTTGTAAGGGTCCAGATTTTGCAGCTCTTTCAGAACATCAGCTGACTGTATTTGGGAGAAAGAGAAATGGGGAAGGCTTGGGCGAGTAGCAGAGGGGAGGGCAGTGCTGTTGACCGGGGTAGGGGTAGCCAGGTGGTAAGCATGGCCAGCCGTAGAAAAATGCTTATTGAAATTCTCAATTATAGTGGATTTGTCGGTGGTGACAGTGTTTCCTATCTTCAGTGCAGTTGGAAGCTGGGAGGAGGTGTTCTTATTCTCCATGGACTTTACAGTGTCCCAGAACTTTTTTGAATTTGTGTTGCAGGAAGCAAATTTCTGCTTGAAAAAGCTAGCCTTGGCTTTTCTAACTGCCTGTGTATATTGGTTTCTAGCTTCCCTGAAAAGTTGCATATCACGGGGGCTGTTCGATGCTAATGCAGAACGCCATAGGATGTTTTTCTGTTGGTTAAGGGCAGTCAGGTCAGGAGAGAACCAAGGGCTATATCTGTTCCTGGTTCTAAATTTCTTGAATGGGGCATGCTTATTCAAGATGGTGAGGAAGGCATTTAAAAAAAATATCCAGGCATCCTCTACTGACGGGATGAGATCAATATCCTTCCAGGATACCTCGGCCAGGTCGATTAGAAAGGCCTGCTCGCTGAAGTGTTTCAGGGAGCGTTTGACAGTGATGAGTGGAGGTCGTTTGACCGCTGACCCATTACGGATGCAGGCAATGAGGCAGTGATCGCTGAGATCTTGGTTGAAAACAGCAGAGGTGTATTTGGAGGGCAAGTTGGTTAGGATGATATCTATGAGGGTACCCGTGTTTACGGAATTGGGGTGGTACCTGGTAGGTTCATTGATAATTTGTGTGAGATTGAGGGCATCAAGCTTAGATTGTAGGATGGCTGGGGTGTTAAGCATGTTCCAATTTAGGTCGCCTAGCAGCACGAGCTCTGAAGATAGATGGGGGGCAATCAGTTCACATATGGTGTCCAGAGCACAGCTGGGGGCAGAGGGTGGTCTATAGCAGGCGGCAACGGTGAGAGACTTGTTTTTAGAGAGGTGGATTTTTAAAAGTAGAAGTTCAAATTGTTTGGGAACAGACCTGGATAGTAAAACAGAACTCTGCAGGCAATCTTTGCAGTAGATTGCAACACCGCCCCCTTTGGCCGTTCTATCTTGTTAGAAAATCTTGTAGTTGGGGATGAAAATGTCAGAATTTTTGGTGGTCTTTCTAAGCCAGGATTCAGACACGGCTAAAACATCCGGGTTGGCAGAGTGTGCTAAAGCAGTGAACAAAACAAACTTAGGGAGGAGGCTTCTAATGTTAACATGCATGAAACCAAGGCTATTACGGTTACAGAAGTCATCAAAAGAGAGCGCCTGGGGAATAGGAGTGGAGCTAGGTACTGCAGGGCCTGGATTCACCTCTACATCACCAGAGGAACAGAGGAGGAGTAGGATAAGGGTACGGCTAAAAGCTATGAGAATTGGTCGTCTAGAACGTCTAGAACAGAGAGTAAAAGGATGTTTCATGGGGCGATAAAATAGCTTCAAGGAATAATGTACAGACAAAGGTATGGTAGGATGTGAATACAGTGGAGGTAAACCTAGGTATTGAGTGATGATGAGAGAGATATTGTCTCTAGAAACATCATTGAAACCAGGTGATGTCATCGCATATGTGGGTGGTGGAACTGAAAGGTTGGATATGGTATAGTGAGCAGGGCTAGAGGCCCTACAGTGAAATAAGCCAATAAACACTAACCAGAACAGCAATGGACAAGGCATATTTACATTAAGGAGAGGCATGCTTAATCGAGTGATCAATAAGGGTCCAGTGAGTAGAGGTTGGTTGGGGTCACGGCGATCCAGACAGCTGGCCGGGTAGATGGCTATCGGTAGCAAGATAGCATAGGATGGAGGTCTATTTTTAGACACCTCGTGCGTTTCCGTCGGTAGATTAGTGGGGTTCCGTGTGGTAGAGGGGATCAATCCAATTGGCAAAAAAGATATAGTGACCCAAGAAAATAAATTGTCCGATATACTTATTCAGATAGCAGCCGATAAGTAAGGTAGCCGCAGGTAGCCGCAGGTAACGTTGCGACGGAGGTGCCAGTTGGATAACTCCCTCGGGCAGATAACGTCGGCAGTCAGTCGTGAAGGCCCGGTGGGGCTCCGTATCTGCAGCAAAAAAAATATAAAAAATAAAAATTTAAAATAAAACCGGGTCCGGATAGGTGACTGTAGCCCAGGAATGGTTGATGGAACTCCTCAGCTGGCTAGCTCCGGAATAATTTAAGTTTGCTCCGGGATCGACGTAAGCCAATAGTCACACGGTTTGCAGCTAGCTAGCTGCGAAATCAAGGTGCAAATGTCCAGAGCCTGCGGCTGAAATCCGGGGAAACTGAGAGAGAAAAAAAAAAAAAAAAGGCCCGGTATGCTCCGGTCCGAGTCGCGTTGCACAAAAGTGCCGGTAGATTATCGAGCTAAAGGAATAGCTGATGACCACAAAACGTGGGCAGCTGAAACACCAACGCTAGCCAGCAAACCGGCTAACTTCTGGGCAGCTTCAGATTAGCTTTCGGCTAGCTTCTGGTTAGCTTTCTGGCTAGCTTCTGATTAGCCCCTGGCTAGCTTCCACTGTGGATTTTCAGATTTGAGGTAAATAATACTTTTTTTTTGTAATTGGTGAGGCGGGTTGCAGGAAAGCTTTTGCAGGAAAGCTTTTGTAGTTGAGTTCTTGGATAATAAAATATATAAAAGATATGCGAAGAAGGTGTAAATATATATATATACAGGACAAGACAGTACGAGGACAAAAATGACGTCTGAACTGCTAAGCCATCTTGGAACAGTTTGAAGGTAGGCCTTGAAATACATCCACAGGTACACCTCCAATTGACTCAAATGATGTCAATTAGCATATCAGAAGCTTCTAACCGACTTGCCAAAATTATAGTTTGTTAACAAGAAATTTGTGGTGGTTGAAAAACTAGTTTTAATGACTCCAACCTAAGTGTATGTAAACTTCCGACTGCAACTGTTCTATACAGTGGGGCAAAAAAGTATTTAGTCAGCCACCAATTGTGCAAGTTCTCCCACTTAAAAAGATGAGAGAGGCCTGTAATTTTCATCATAGGTACAATTCAACTTTGACAGACAAAATGATAAAAAAAATCCAGAAAATCACATTGTAGGATTTTTTATGAATTTATTTGCAAATTATGGTGGAAAATAAGTATTTGGTCACCTACAAACAAGCAAGATTTCTGGCTCTCACATACATGTAACTTCTTATTTAAGAGGCTCCTCTGTCCTCCACTCTTTACCTGTATTAATGGCACCTGTTTGAACTTGTTATCAGTATAAAAGACACCTGTCCACAACCTCAAACAGTCACACTCCAAACTCCACTATGGCCAAGACCAAAGAGCTGTCAAAGGACACCAGAAACAAAATTGTAGACCTGCACCAGGCTGGGAAGACTGAATCTGCAATAGGTAAGCAGCTTGGTTTGAAGAAATCAACTGTGGGAGCAATTATTAGGAAATGGAAGACATACAAGACCACTGATAATCTCCTTCGATCTGGGGCTCCACGCAAGATCTCACCCCGTGGGGTCAAAATGATCACAAGAACGGTGAGCAAAAATCCCAGAACCACACGGGGGGACCTAGTGAATGACCTGCAGAGAGCTGGGACCAAAGTAACAAAGCCTACCATCAGTAACACACTACGCCGCCAGGGACTCAAATCCTGCAGTGCCAGACGTGTCCCCCTGCTTAAGCCAGTACATGTCCAGGCCCGTCTGAAGTTTGCTAGAGAGCATTTGGACTATCCAGAAGAAGATTGGGAGAATGTCATATGGTCAGATGAAACCAAAATATAACTTTTTGGTAAAAACTCAACTCGTCGTGTTTGGAGGACAAAGAATGCTGAGTTGCATCCAAAGAACACCATACCTACTGTGAAGCATGGGGTTGGAAACATCATGCTTTGGGGCTGTTTTTCTGCAAAGGGACCAGGACGACTGATCCGTGTAAAGGAAAGAATGAATGGGGCCATGTATCGTGAGATTTTGAGTGAAAACCTCCTTCCATCAGCAAGGGCATTGAAGGTGAAACGTGGCTGGGTCTTTCAGCATGACAATGATCCCAAACACACCGCCCGGGCAACGAAGTAGTGGCTTCGTAAGAAGCATTTCAAGGTCCTGGAGTGGCCTAGCCAGTCTCCAGATCTCAACCCCATAGAAAATTTTTGGAGGGAGTTGAAAGTCCGTGTTGCCCAGCAACAGCCCCAAAACATCACTGCTCTAGAGGAGATCTGCATGGAGGAATGGGCCAAAATACCAGCAACAGTGTGTGAAAAGCTTGTGAAGACTTACAGAAAACGTTTGACCTCTGTCATTGCCAACAAAGGGTATATAACAAAGTATTGAGATAAACTTTTGTTATTGACCAAATACTTATTTTCCACCATAATTTGCAAATAAATTCATTAAAAATCCTACAATGTGATTGTCTGGATTTTTGTTTCTCATTTTGTCTGTCATAGTTGAAGTGTACCTATGATGAAAATTACAGGCCTCTCTCATCTTTTTAAGTGGGAGAACTTGCACAATTGGTGGCTGACTAAATACTTTTTTGCCCCACTGTATATATATACATATACATACAAATATACACATATATATATATATATACACACGTTTTTTAAACAGAATTTCCTTTATTATTCCCCGCAAACTCTACAACCCCTCCCTTAATTGGAGTAAACTAATAAACAATAACACTTAGGCTTCTACTTCCAGCTTATACCTACTTAATACATTTCACAGACACAATCTATTTTAAAACAGTTATATTTTGTTTGTTTTTAGTCCTGGCCTTCCTCTATTTCTGATGTTTATCCAGTTTGATTTCTGAGATGCCATATGGCACCCTATTCCCTATATTTTGCATTACTTTTTACCAGGGCCCATAAAATTTGTGCACATTTGGGAAGCAACAAACTGTTGCTCCTATGGCTGCCCTCACAACACCCACAACAGATCCCAGACCTTCAACTTACAATACATACACAGTACAAAGTCATTACCAATTCATAGTCCAGGCCAATTTTGAAATTTGATTGGAAGTAATAGAGTAAAGTGCCAGCGTCCCCGTTGCTGTTGGTTAACCTGTTTGGGGGGCAGTCAGTGAACGATGTCAAAATGATGAACTACTGTGATGAAAGAGTTGTACAGAGACAGGGATGGTCGACAGACCTATCGGTGCTTGTAATCACTATACGAACTCCCAACAAAGAACAACAACACATAATAATAACAGGGGTAGACTCAAATATGGTGGGCCTCCTGTCAGAAAGATAAATGGTTTATTTTCTCCCCCCTCAATCCATCCTCCCAGGCACTCTTTCTGTTTTCTACTCATGGTGTGTGTGTGTGTGTTTATTTTCCGGTTTCCTCTATAGACCATAACCATATATCATTGGGGCACTTCTCTGCAGAAGCATTAGCCAGATGATACATCACATCACTACAGGAGCAAGGACAGGAGGGAAGTAGTGCAGGCCAGGGCATTTAGACTGAACATGGGAGTGAAAAACAGAGTCCTCAACGCAGGTATTTAAGGAATAGGTAAGCTTTAGCAGAGAAAGAAAAACATAAAGAGAGGGCACTAGGCCAGGTCAGCATAGATACAATTTAAATGAGAATAGACTACATAATGGTGAGACCCAAAGACAGGAAATAGAGTTTTTTGAAAGAGTACATATATGAAATGGTTGTATGTTTATTCATAAGTGGAGAAAAGTTCAAACCAAATATCTGTGCAGACAATTTCACTGTCAAACAATACTTACGGCATCCTAATACACAGTCCTGATCACCATTTAATACGGAACGCTAAAATACACATATTGGAATGGGCCACAAACTTACCCAATGCAATGCATGGATTCTGTTCTCTTATAATACTGCCATCTAGTGTAAGATATGGATAAAATATTTAATATCAGTACTGTATTTGAGGATGTTTGAATTAATTGAGCAATTCTTTCACAGGTTACCACCATATGTTTGTATGATGGAAATAGAGAAATTATTTTAATAGCCTAACCTAAATTCAATTAGCTACAAAGGATAGGTTAGGTCCCTGGGTAGAGGCCATAACCTTGTATTTTCAAAAATAGGCTATTACTCTGGGCCAGCTCATGTTTTCTATGAACATTTACTTCATATATGAATGTGGGTAAAACTAACCACGACTTCACAACAGAGCATTTAGATAGTTCACAGCAAAACAAATGCATCACCTTGAGTGAAAACCTTTGATGAACCCAATGATACACTAGATGACTGTCAAGAGGCACTGTTTTAAAGCCATTGCACCTCCATTTTGTACTACTCCTCCATTGTATAAAAGATTTTGGAAGCTATAGAAATGCATTTACTAATGTCTACATTTGTTTATGCCACATTTATTCTACTACATACCCATGAATGCATACTTATTATATTATATTGTGTGAGGTAAACATAACAATAACATTTTTCATAAAGTAGAATTGTTAGAGTACTTAAGTTACTTTCCCCTCTAGAACAAAAAAATATTATATTATATGTAATTTTGTCCTTGAAACATTTCATTGAAATATTGTAGAATTCCATTAATTCCCATGGATGTCTGCTCCTTCTGCGGAGTGCCACAGAACGTGACATTATGATCCATACATACATACGGTGTGCTACAGCAGAAACGACAACACAATATACAGAAAATAAGCCACTTACTTTGATAGGAACGCACACATATCCAAAGTCCAATTTGTAAGGAAAATAACAATGAAGGCAATGCGGGCGCCAGCCAGAAAATGTGCTGGGGGAAAACCTTTGTACAAGGCCTGTTCTGACTAGAGATGCGCAATGTCGTCAATCTTGATCTCGGGAAAAACTAGGGAAGTGCTTGGGCTCTCGAAGTTTGTCTGGCTCAGTAAAGCTTCAAACATAAATGATCCGCAACAGTGAAATGGGCTACTTCTTATGTGAATTAACGAGGAGGCAGAACACACCTCAATTCAAACTGTTGTTAGAAAATACAACTTGTTAGAAAATAATTTGAAATTGACAAGTTGAAACATAGCATATAGATAATTAGCAGGCAGCGTGCCTTGGTTTGAGGGCAGCGTGGGTAACTGTCCAGTTGCATAACAATCATACTTTGGAACAGTGAGAGCATTCTGACATCACGGGCATGAAAAAAACTCAAGCAGGGGCGACAGTTAGAGATATTTGGAACTTACTCGTAAAAAAGTTAGTAAACTTTAGGAAGAAATAGTGTTTGACCAGATACAATGCTATTTCACACTAAATAAATTAACAGATTTTCAGCACGCTTATAGAGAAGGGCATTCGACATGTACGGCACTTACACAAATGACTGATGATTGGCTGAGAGAAATGTATAATACAAATATTGTGGGAGCTGTTTTATTAGACTTCAGTGCAGCTTTTGACAGTATGAATCATAATCTGCTGCTGTGTTATGTGTTATGGCTTTACATCCCTTGCTATATTGTGGACCGAAAGTTACCTGTCTAACAAAACACAGAGAGTGTGCTTTAATGGAAGCCTCTCAAACATAATCGGGTAGAGTCAGAGTCTCGGCTCCTTACTGTTTTCAATATTTACTAATGACCTGCCTCTGGCTCTGTGTGTCTATGTATGCTGATGACTCAACAATATCCAGGCCAGCTACCACAGCAACCCCTTTGGCATCCACAGAAATCACTGAAACACTTAACAAAGAGATGCAGTCAGTTTAAGAATGGGTGGCAATAAATAACTTAGTCCTAAATATTTCAAAAACTCAAAACGTTGTATTTGGAACATGTCACGTTCTGACCATAGTTCTTTTGGGTTTTCTTTGTTTTAGTATGGTCAGGGCGTCAGTTGGGGTGGGCAGTCTATGTTTTCTGTTTCTATGTGGGGTTTCTTGTTTGGCCTGACATGGTTCTCAATCAGAGGCAGGTGTTAGTCATTGTCTCTGATTGGGAACCATATTAGGTAGCCTGTTTTGTAGTGTGTTTGGTGGGTGATTGTTCCTGTTCGTGTGTTCCTGTTTTGTCTGTGTTCACTAGTTCGGGACTGTAGCTTCGTTGGTTTTCGTCTGTTTATTGTTCATAATTGAAAAGTATTCAAATAAATATGGATACGTATCACGCTGCGCATTGGTCCTCCGATCCTTCTCGTTTCTCCTCGTCAGATGAGGAGGACGAAGACTGTCGTTACAGAACAAATCATTCACTAAACCCTAAACCTCATCTAAATCTTGTAAAGAATAATGTGGAAATTGAGCAAGTTGAGGATGCTAAATTGCTTGGAGCTACCCTGTCATGGTCAAAACATATTGACGCAACAGTAGCTAAGATAGGAAGATGTCTGTCCATAATAAAGCCGTGCTCTGCCAATCAACAAGGCAGGTCCTACAGGCCCTAGTATTGTTGCACTTGGACTACTGTCCAGTCGTGTGGTCAGGTGTCACAAAGAGGGACTTGGGAAAATTACAATTGGCCCAGAACAGGGCAGCATGGCTAGCCCCTAAATGTACACAGAGATGATAACAATAATAATAATAACAATATGCATGTCAATCTCTCCTGGCTCCAAGTAGAGGAGAGTGACTTCGTCAATACTTGTATTTGTGAGAAGTATTGACATGTTGAATGCACGGAGCTGTCCGTTTAAACTTCTAGCACACAGCTCAAACACCCATGCATACCTCACAAGACATGCCACCAGAGGCCTCTTAACAGTCCCCAAGTCCAGAAGAGACTATGGGAGGCACATAGTACTACATAAAGCAATGACTTCATGGAACTCTATTGCACATCAAGTAACTCATGCAGGCAGATTTAAAATCAGATTTAAAAAACAGATAAAAATACACCTTAAAAACAGCTGGGACTGTGAAGCTAACATTTAAGTTCCTTGCTCAGAACATGAGAACATATGAAAGCTGATGGTTCCTTTTAACATGAGACTTCAATATTCCAAGGTAAGAGGTTTCAGGTTGTAGTTAATATAGTATTTATAGGACTATTTCTCTCTATACCATATGTATTCCATATACCTTTGACTATTGAAGTCTCATGTTAAAAGGAACCACCAGCTTTCATATGTTCTCATGTTCTGAGCAAGGAACTTAAACGTTAGATTTTTTACATGGCACATATTGCACTTTTACTTTCTTCTCCAACACTTTGTTTTTGCATTATTTAAACCAAATTGAACATGTTTCATTATTTATTTGAGGCTAAATTGATTTTTATTTATGTATTATATTATGTTAAAATAAGTGTTCATTCAGTATTGTTGTAATTGTCATTATTACAAATAAATAAATAAAAATCGGCATCGACTTTTTTTGGTCCTCCAATAATCGGTATCGGCGTTGTAAAAGCATAATGTTCGACCTCTAATGCAGATCCTACGGCCACTGCAGCCCCTCATGAGTTCAGAGTTTTTTGTGCCACCACCCTCAAAGTTGTCCATTCCTGGTGTAAATTAATAATCCTGGCAATGAAACTTTGAGAGGGGAGATATAAATGCTCTTATCAAGTACAGTAGTTTGATACTCTATGTTCTCCAGTTATACTGTATGTTCATAAAAGTTTAAGATACAACCAATAAAGTATCAGATATGAATTATGCTACAGTTGTTTAACATGTTGATTATGCACTATTTATAAATGGTCCTTTTGAGGATGTATATAACATTTCTCAAGTAAGGTCAGCCTATGTTTTTTTTTTTAAATATATGTTTGAGTAATGAGTACCTTATCCAGTGGTGTAAAGTACTTAAGTAAAAATACTTTAAAGTTGTTTTTTGGGGTATCTGTACTTTAATTTTTCTTCCCTACAATCAAATCAAATGTGATTTGTCACATGAGCCAAATACAACCTTACAGTGAAATGCTTACTTACAAGCCCTTAACCAACAATGTAGTTTTAAGAAAAAGTACAAAATAGATAAGTTAAAAAAATTAAATTAAATAATTAAACAGCAGCAGTAAAATAACAATGGCAAAACTATATACAGAGGGTACCAGTACAGAGTCAATGTGCGGGGGCACCGGTTAGTCGAGATAATTGATGTAATATGTACATGTAGGTAGATAATAAACAGAGAGTAGCAGCAGTGTAAAAGAGGGGTCTGGGAAGCCCTTTGATTAGCTGTTAGTGTAACAGTATAGCTTCCGTCCCTCTCCTCGCCCCTACCTGGGCTCGAACCAGGGACCCTCTGCACACATCAACAACAGCCACCCTCGAAGCACCGATTGAACAGCTATTAGCGCGCACCACCACTAACTAGCTAGCCATTTCACATCGGTTACATTAGGTATATAAATAAATCCATACGTAATAGTGAAACTAACTTAATCCACCATAATAAAATAGTACATTGCCAAAAAGAAAAAACTACCACTTCTTCCTACTTTTAGTTCCCCATATCTCCCTTCTCAGGCTGTAGGACCTGAGAGGGTGGTTCGGCGTGTGCCAATATTGCATGCAAGTCCTTCGCTGATAAATCTTTCAGCTCCAGGAAACGCTCTGCCGCAATCACGATGATTTCTATCTTCCTGGACCTTCTCTCCACCTTGGCAGTGCCATTAATTACCATAGCTATAAATGCCACAAAGTCCACCTTCTTAACCTTTAAAATGTCAGGATCCTGCTGGTGAAAGGCAACCACTGTATCCTACAGTGTAGGCCTATCCACTACCATGGACTCTTCTGGTGCGCCATTCAAACCCTCAACCTTTTTCACAGCTGCTGCATATGAAATGCTCTGTAAAACCTTGACTTTGGCCACCTGATTCTCTTTCACCCTTATGCGGCATTCAGAAGACATGGCAACAAGTCACATATCCATCACTTTTATAACACATAATATGTTCCTTTCCACAACCTGGACTTCTCTGCTTCTCCCTTCTGTAAACATTTGCTACATGACCAACAGCTTTACACTGATCACACTGCATTGGTCTTTGGATAAATGCTCGGACTCTGTAGTTAATATATACTAACTTCACTTGAGTAGAGAGACTCCATATCAAAAAACAAAAGAACGATAGACTCTTCACCATTCACCACACGATTCGCCCGACGTGCTTCAATCACTCCAGGAATATTTTTAAACTCTTCAAAATCGACTGACCACGAGACGCCAGATATAACACCCTTGAGGGGTGCCCTGTTCCGAAGAGACACACACGACACTTCAAACGTATCAAAATACACAACGCACGTTCCTTCTGATCCGCAGAAGTTCAACAAAAATCAAAACAAGCCCGCCTCTCAAGATCCTTACAGACTTCACTTTACCCAGCACTCTCTCCATCAGTTAGATAACTCAAATGGGTTTTTTCAAGATTGGTACTCTGCTCAATCGCTACTCATTAACAAATCGTCCTCCTACTAGATACGAAAGGTCATTCTCATCACTGTACACTACTTTGCTCCGTTTTCCATTCTTTTGGACAATACTCCAATTCTCCTTGATTCTACTGCCATTGTATTCTGAACCTACTCATCCGCTTCCGCCATCTTGCGCTTGTCTTTACCTGTCTGCCTCATTCTCAGGAAAGTCACACAACTCTGGAAACGTTATGACCGGCTTTGGTCAAGGTGTGTCCTTTATGCCGCCCACACAGGAAATAAACTAAGGTGTTTGATTGGCTGCTTTGCACAATGACGCGTAAACTACGTTTTTTCTTTGACACCATATGAACAAGTATCAGATAACCTCGTTTAGTTGCGGAGAAGTCTTCACCTTTACTCCCTCGCCGGTGTATTTCAACGCCTTAATGCAAAGTAATTATGTTTAAAGATTTTACACCTTTCATTGATACCTTATGTAATGTACTGTAATATACACAAGAACAGGAGACGTTTCACTTTCAAATTCAAATTGGTAACGTTAACATTAATTTACGAGGTTACCTCTACATAACGTTATATATATATATATATATATATATATATATATATATATATATATATATATAGCTACCGTAAATTGTAAATTTGATAAGAGTAGCTAGCTAGCTAACTGAAAGTTAGCTACACAGACTTTGGTAACTAACGTACTAACGTTAGCTGGCTATTAACGTTAGCATACTAGCTAGTTATTTAGCTGGTGTTACATGTCATAATATCTAACAGTACTACTGTAAAAAGAAATGGCTAGCTACATTCACTATTGAACCACAGTTGATAGCAGGTTAACTAATTTAGTTGACTTAGATTATGGCTTGTCTCCTGTGTGGATTCAACTTTGGAACTTGTGTGTGTGTGATTAACTTCTTATTTTCTCTTTCAGTACAACTATAACAGTTAGGTGTTGTAAGAGTGATTGCGCTACTGAGACTGATGCCATGTCTGATTTGGTGGATGCCAAAGGGATAG
Source organism: Salvelinus alpinus (assembly GCF_045679555.1). Taxonomy (NCBI): domain Eukaryota; kingdom Metazoa; phylum Chordata; class Actinopteri; order Salmoniformes; family Salmonidae; genus Salvelinus; species Salvelinus alpinus. Next base: position 66,067,124 of record NC_092090.1, read on the forward strand.
CTGCACATGGGTAAGGCAATGCATTTCTCATGTCAACCCTATCAGCTACCCAAAGAATAGAGGGTGGGCATCAAAATCAAATGTACAGTACCTTCAGAAAGTATTAATACACCTTGACTTATTCCACATTTTGTTGTATTACAGGCCGAATTCAAAATGTATTATTTTTTGTCACCCATCTACACACAATGCCCCAAAAATGACAATGAAAACTTTATTTTTAATTTTATGTTTGCAAATTTACTGAAAATGAAATACAGAAATATCTAATTTACATATGTATTCACATCCCTGAGTCAATACTTTGTAGAAGCACCTTTAGCAGCGAATACAGCTGTGAATCTTTCTGGCTACATCTTAAGAACTTTCCACACCTGGATTGTGCAACATTTGCCTATTATTATTTTCAAAATTCTTCAAGATCTGTCAAATTGGTTGATGATAATTGCTAGACAACAATTTGCAGGTCTTACCATAGATTTTCAAGCAGATTTTAGTCAAGTGTAACTCAGCCACTCAGGAACATTCACTGACTTCTTGGTAAGTAACTCCACTGTAGATTTTGTGAATTTTTCTCCCAGTGTCTGGTGGAAAGCAGAATGAACCAGGTTTTCCTCTAGGATTTTGCCTGTGCTTAGCTACATTCCATTTATTTTTTATCCTGAAAACCTCCCGCGTCCTTAACGTTACAACCATACCGATAACATGATGCAGCCACCACTATGATTGAAGATATGGAGAGTGATACTCAGTAATGTGTTGTATTGGATTTTCCCCAAACATAACACTTTATATTCAGGACAAAAAGTGAATTGCTTTGCTACATTTTTTGCAATATTACTTTTTTGCCTTGTTGCAAACAGGAAGCATGTTTTGTAAATATTTGTATTCAGTACAGACTTCCTTCTTTTCACTCTGTCAATTAGGTCAGTATTGTGGAGTAGCTACCAATGTTTTTGATCCATCCTCAGTTTTTTCCCATCACAGCCATTGCCCTCATCCCTCATGGTGAAATCCCTAAGCAGTTTCCTACCTCTCTGGCAAATGAGTTAGGAAGGACGCCTGTATCTTTGTAGTGAAAGGGTGTATTGATACACCATCTAAAGTGTAATTAATAACTTCACCATGCTCAAAGGGATATTCAACGTCTGCTTTTTTTTTTTTTTTTTTTTTACCCATCTACCAATAGGTGCCCTTTGCAAGGCATTGGAAAACCTCCCTGGTCTTTGTGATTGAATCTGTGTTTTAAATGTACTGCTCGACTGAGGGACCTTACAGATAATTGTATGTGTGGGGTACAGAGATGAGGCAGTCATTTAAAAAAAAATCATGTTAAACACTATTATTGCACACAGTAAGTCCATGCAACTTATGTGACTTGTTAAGGAACATTTTTGAATACTTATTGACTCAAGACATTTCAGCTTTTCATATTTGATTAATTTGTACACGTTTTGAAAAACATCATACAATTTTGACATTATTGGGTATTGTGTGTAGGCCAGTGACAAAACATCTCAGTTCAATCTATTTTAAATTCATGCTGTAACCCAACAAAACGTGGAAAAGGTCAAGGGGTGCGAATAGTTTCTGAAGGCACTGTATTTTATTATATTAGTTTGCACTCTGATTTTTTATTTAGATACCCATTTGGGTGGCATGCACTGGGCGAGTGAGCCTCTTTTTACATAGTTCTATCAGCTGTCACATTCTGTGAAAGCATCTTTTAACGTCATTTTATCCTTGAATAGTGTCGGACAAAGTATTCTCTCAGCTGCATTAGAATGCAATGTGACATTGCGTGTCTGATCATAAGCCAAAACCTGCTGTCATTGTGCCTTCAAGCATGTCAGCTGGCTTCATTAGCCAAACAACATGCATTTTCAACGTACCTGTGCAGCCAGTTTAACATGGACAGTGAAAAGTGCGTGTAGACATTTTAATCACTCTGCGAGGACTTCTGCAATGTGTTATTGTCCGCCCACTGTGCCGCAGCCGATTCAGTGTTAAAAGGAACTTTTTCCTTTTGCTCCAGGCTGGGCAGTCCCTCAGTGCAAAGGTTTACGACAAAGAATCCTGAAGTAGACGCTAAGCCTCCGGCTGACATGTACACATATAAGATGAACTACCCCAGCCTTGGACAGTGTGTCATCATCAACAACAAGAACTTTGACAAGCACACAGGTAGCCCTAAGTTTGTACGATGTATTTTTGTCCATTTCACTTGTTCAGGTTATAATGGTATGTCCGATTTTTGTTATATACACTTCATTGGTTATTTCCCTTTAAAGGAATGAGCCTTCGCAATGGAACAGACGTGGATGCAGGACATGCGATCAAAGTGTTCTCGAGTTTGGGGTACAAAGTGAAGGTTGCCAATGACCAGACTGTGCAACAGATACAACAGCTGCTTTACAAAGGTAAGCTCAGCAGTTGTGATGTGAGTGTCCGAGTTAGATTGTCTTTTTTTGTGGAGTCATTTGAGAAGTTTCTTTCTGATTGTCTACAAATAAGTTGCACTAGTATTGGTAGTAGTGATGTGACATCTGGCAAAATTTGATCAACTGAAGGAAATCTCTTTTTAATGTTAAGTTTGATTGACTTCAAGAGCCACTGTGTGTGTGCGTGCGTGTGACATTTTCAGTGTCTCAAGACGACCACAGCCAGTCGGCCTCCTTTGTGTGTGTGATGCTGAGCCATGGAGACGAGGGGGTGTTTTATGGCACAGATGGCAACGTAGAACTCAAGAAGCTCACTGGCCTCTTTAGGGGGGACCGCTGCAAAACGCTGGTGGGCAAGCCCAAACTCTTCTTCATCCAGGTACTGTAAGGTTTTAGCTGCCTGTTCCACATTTCTGTACTGAAGTGATGAACATGTATTTGCATGACTGATATTCAGTGGTACATTGCTAAGTGTAGCCTATCTTCCCCTGACCCTTAACCCCTGATCCTTCCTGTGGACCTGGTGAGTAGGCGTGCCGTGGCAATGACCTGGATGGTGGCATAGAGACAGACGCCGTTGCTGATGACTCTCCAGAGAGGATTCCTGTTGAGGCAGACTTTCTCTACGCTTATTCTACAGCCCCAGGTAATAAACCCTGTTTTATTAATGCCCCACTTTGACACACTTTAAAGGCCCATGGCAGTCAAAAACGTGATTTTTTAATATTTATTTCCACACTGAGGTTGTAATAACTGAAATTGTGGAAATGATAATGCCTTTTTAGTGTAAGAGCTGTTTGAAACGTTTTGGTGGATAGAGTTTTGCCAGCCTAGTGACATCACCATTTTAATTGAAAACAATTGCAGTAAGTTACTTAATTGTTACCAAGAAATTATTTGGTATTGAGATTAAAAAAAACGTCTGCAGTCGTGCATACTACATATGTTACATTTACATGGTACATTGGTATGTTACATAGTACTTACAACTGATATATGTTATAACTTTTACATACAAACTGCAAACGGGTATGACAGTAGACTATAAGCCTACTACTATAGCCATGTATACTTGTATGGTAATTGCACTGTACCATGTACAAAAACGACCATGTACCACTGTATGTGCTTTAGAGAGGTTGTAGCAATGTACAACATTGCTACAGTGATTGATTGGTTTGTGACGTCCATGCCTCTCCATAGGCTACTACTCCTGGAGGAACACCCAGAAGGGCTCCTGGTTCATGCAGGCCCTCTGTGAGATGTTACAAAGGTATGGCAAACAGCTGGAGATCATGCAGATCATGACACGTGTCAACCACATGGTGGCACTTGACTTCGAGTCTTTCTCCAACATGCCCGGCTTTACTGCCAAAAAGCAGATCCCTTGCATTGTGTCTATGTTGACCAAAGATCTCTACTTTCCACATTGATTTGATATTGTTGTCTAGACATTACTATGACTTGATTGTGTATCCTGTGGCACCTTTTTAGGTATGTGCACAATGTTTACTGGACTTCTAAGTAGTGCTGAGCAATTAAACAACATTTCTAAATGACCAATTGACCAATGTCGGTTCAATATTTGAATTCCCTTTATGCACATTTTCTCTAGAGATAAACCAGATCAAGCCCGAACTGCAACGTAGGAGGGAGTTGTAGTTTCCAACAGGACAATATTCTACATGGTTTAGTGCAGAAAACGTGGTAATTAACTACCATGACCAAAATCCTACTTGAGAAAGAAGAACATGCAATCGAGAGGGATAGAGAGCAGTTGCTTCGCGAGGGATCTATCTGATAATACATTATCTAAGTGACTGGTATTCAGCAGCTACAAAAGTATGCCTTATTTACTTTGAAGAACTACTAAAATTGTTATTTTGTCAGACAGCATAGGCAGAAGCTCTGTAGAGAGGATGACTAATATATATTTTTTAAATTGTCATCAAATAAAAAAACTAAAAAGTAATCAAAATAAAACAAATGTAATATACACAACTCAAATATTTTTTTTAAGTAATGTGAATAAATGATGGTTAATAAGTGATGAGCAGTTATGGGCAGTCACTACCATCATGGGACTTTTAATGATTGTTTTATTTTGTGTTACCGCATTCAACCCACATAATGCATTAATGTATTATCGAAAACCGGGATTATTTTTTAAGAATTGAAATGAAACCGAACCGACCTCAAAAAGCACTAATCGCTCAGCACTACTTCTAAGTGGATACAAATTTAAATACTTGTATTCTTTTTGGGTTAAGTCTTAAAGAGAAAGCTAAAGGTTTGATTCGATTTACCTTGGACTCGGAGGCCTAAAAGGCATGATGTTGGACCAAAGAGAATGCATTTTTAATGGGGGAAGGCAGGCATTAAGCAACGATTATGCAATATGAAACACGCTTTCAGATAGCAATAATGTAATGAATCAATCACTCAGGCTTTAAAACTATTGAAAAATGTGCCATGTCTTTTTAGAAATGATAACTGTCTTACCTGTGGGATGGTTTGTTTTTTTCATTTGCACATTGTACATTCAAATAGCTTACTACATGAAATATAAACTTGAATAAACTAGCTTTTATCCTTGATTCAATTGTTATCCTATTATTTTCCAAGAAACCAAACATTTCTGTGAATGGGATTTTAATAAATATATACAGTACCAGTCAAAAATTTGGACACACTTACTCATTCCAGGGTTTTTCTTTATTTGTACTATATTCAACATTGTAGAATAATAGTGAGGACATCAACACTGAAATAACACATATGGAATTATGTATTAATCAAAATCGTGTTAAACAGATTAAAATATATTTGAGATTCTTCAAAGTAGCCAACCTTTGCCTTAATGACTGATTTGCACACGCAAAAATATATTTTGATTTGTTCAACACTTTTTTGGTTACTACATGATTCCATGTGTGTTATTTCATAGTTTTGATGTCTTCACTATTATTCTACAATGTAGAAAATAGTAAAAATAAAGAAAAACCATTGAATGAGTAGGTGTGTACAAACTTTTAACAGGTACTGTAAGTAATTTTTTTTAAATGTTACAGTCTGGTGGTGCAAGATAATGTCTCCCACAACATTGTGAAATAACTAACGAGAAAATTCTTATAAGACCAATGTGATGTTGTATGGCGGCAGATAGCCTAGCGGTTAGAGTGTTGGGCCAGTAACTGAGGGCACATCGGCAAGGCTCTGTCGATGTGCCCTTGAGCAACGTACTTAACCCTAATTGCTCCTGTACATCGCTCTGGATTGTCTGCTAAATGCCTAAAATGTAAAATGGTTGCCAAATCTTTCACTTCTAAAGAAAATACTGGTCTGTAAAGGTTGTCATCAACCATGAATGCCTGATTCAGTATTCTGTATGAAAATCTAACATACCATGGGTTATTCAAAACTATAATGTCATTATCCAATATATGATGGGCAGCATAATGGCCTGCTCGTCTCTGCAGTCTCACATCTTATCTGAGGCCACACACTCTGCATGCAGTGTGTGGCCTCAGATAAGACGCGTGACTGCAGAGAGGAGCAGACTCATGGCTCTTGGATTTCCAGATTATTTCCTGTGGTAGGGGCCAGGGAAGCCTCTCTGCTTTGTCTTTCTGACAAGAAACTACAATAGGTTTTACTTTCATTCAGTTTAAATAAAGAGAGGGTACAGTGCATTTAATCATGACATAGGCAACAATTATATTATTTTATAATAGATATTGTGAAAAGGGAGCAGGAAAATAGGATTTAACAGAAGATCAGAGTGGGTCTTCTGCCTCCCAGAAAAAATATTCTGCCCCTCCAAAAAAGGCACCTGTCCCACAGAAAAAAATATTCTGCCACCCAGACAAAGGCACCTGTCAGAAAGGAACTGGAGCAGATGACTCGGTATGACATTTATCCCCACATTCAGTAGCATGTTGCTAAGAGCAGTGTTACGTTATGTTGCCTGCTGAGCCGAAACATGTCATCCAATTATTGCTTGATAATACGAGGAGGAGGATATTTAGGCGTGTGCTACGGTAATCGACCTGTTCAAATAAAACAGTCAGATCCCCTGTCTTCAGAGGATCTGACTGATGAGGACGTTAGTTAAAATGGAAGTTTACCAAAATTTACCAAGCGATTCCATACATCGAAACTAGGTAGTTGGAGTTTGCCTTTTGATGCCCCGTGTACACTAGCACGCGGTGCCGCGCGGTGAAACACTGCTTCCCATTCATTTTCAATGGAGGAAAGGGTGGAGGAGCGGAGAGTGCGGGTGACGTGGCATGTTCACTAGCAAGCGGTAAATTGCCGCGTGCCACTTAGGCCGCCCGTTGTGACTCGCTTGTGCCAGCATGTTCGCTTGTGCCAGCATGTTCGATTGTGCGTCAAGAATTCCGCATAGCAAGTTTGTATGAAGGTCTGGTTATTAAATGGGTAAATAGTTCAATAGTAATATGCTCTAAAACGCTCTGGTGACAAACAAACTTTGCTGCCCTGTTTCCAATTGTCCATATGGCTGGGAGAACCTATTCAAGTAAGTAAATACATTTTGAAAATTTATTTTTTTAAATGTATTATTAGCTAACTAGCTACAGTGCAGGCTAACTCAAATGAGCAGCTAAATGAACTAGCTAGTCAACTTTACATACTGTATAGCTAGCTAAGGGAATTAAATAGCACCAGCTACCTAACTTAATTTTAGCTAACTATCTTGATGTGTTTATAGGTAGCTAGCTAACAGCCATGGAGGAAGGTGAAAGGATAATGTTAGCAGCCCCAACTTTCAAAGTGAGAGAGTAGGCTATTCTAAATAGGGCAGGTACTTTTGTGTAGTTCCAGTCCCTAGAAGTGAGGAAGATAATAGTAACATAATATTCAGTGCAGTGTAATTTCAGTATAATGAAGTCTGTTTGTGAGGTTTTCTGTCCTCAGATTAAGAGAGCTATGAAAGCCAGTCTACATATGAAGAGGTCCCAATGAAGAGCAGTGGTTCTCTGTCCTGGTCCTGGGGACTCAAAGGGGTGCACATTTTTGTTTTTGCCTTAGCACTGCACTGCTGATTCAAATGATCAACTCATCATCAAGCTTCAAGTGGTATTTATGTATTCATTTGTGATGCTATCCTTGAAATGATCCTGTTATTGTCACATGCTACACATGCACGTGTGTGCCCATGCATCTATCAATCCAATGTTATTATGATTTGTTATAAGGGATATTACACTTTAGTAATCCACAATGACCTGGTGATGTAAAAGTCTAATAATAACATTATCTTCCATATTCCTAGATACCTTGTAACTGGAGATTCCTTCAAAACGATTGCCTACAGTTACCGCGTAGGGCACAGCAAGGTTGGGTGACCAGGGCCATCTGGGATTGCCTCCTGGAGAAATTCCGGCATGTGAAGGCTACCTGTGTCCTGCATAACTTCATGAGGATGGACACGGGGGCCAGGAGGGGATATGCAGCCGACGTGTGCCAGAGGAGAAGTCTGTTGCTCTGCAGGATGTTTCAAGGTTGGGGTCCAGCAACGCAGCATGAGAGGCAATCCGTGTGCTGGGGATCTTCACCTCCTACTTCTTCAAAGAGAGTGCTGTTCCCAGGCAACACCATAGACTACACTATGCACAACCAAAGGCTATTTTAAGAGCCATCCACATTGCAATAAGAGTATTCTTCCATTTACTTAGCTATGTCAACTGCAGTTATTAAATTCCCCGTTTCTCTCCCTTTGATTTCTACTTCTCAGGTGAGGGTGCTGTTTAGATAAGGGTGTGATGTCTGTACAAAAACAAAACAGGCGATTTTAAGTCACCCATATTGAAAAAATGTAGAACAATTAGACACCCTATAACCCACACCTACACACCCATGTATCAATCTGATTGATGGATTGTGTTGTGTTGTGCAGTAAGCAGGCTCAGGTGTATAACTATGACTCCTTCCACCTTCAAAGAACAGGCAAGAGGGCCAACCATGGAGAATAGTAAAACACTTCATTATTTCTATAACTACGCTATATTGTTTGTCCTCATGTGTCCGTTCATGTTTTTCAGCTACTTAGTGTGGACACCAGGTGAGGCCACACACACAGATTCCTGTTGAACACTTATTAACCTCTACAGGACCAAATTAATTTTGGATTGAAGATGTTTGATGTGAGTCTGGAAGGAGAGTTTACAATCTAACCAGACACCTAGAAATGTGTAGTTGTACACATATTCTAAGTCAGAGCCATCCAGAGTAGTGATGTTGGGCAGGTGCAGGCAGCGATCGGTTGAAGAGCATGCATTTAGTTTTACTTGTATTTAAGAGCAATTGGAGGCCACGGAAGGAGAGTTGTATGGCATTGAAGCTTGCCTGGAGGGTTAACACAGTGTCCAAAGAAGGGCCAGAAGTATACAGAATGGTGTTGTCTGCGTAGAGGTGGATCAGAGACTCACCAGCAGCAAGAACAACATCATTGATGTATACAGAGAAGAGAGTCGGTCCAAAAATTGAACCCTGTGGCACCCTCATAGAGACTGCCAGAGGCCCGGACAACAGACCCTCCGATTTGACACACTGAACTCTATCAGAGAAGTAGTTGGTGAACCAGGCAAGGCAATCATTTGAGAAACCAAGGAGGATGTGGTGATTGAAAGCCTTGGCCAGGTCAATGAATACGGCTGCTCAGTATTGTTTCTTATCGATGGCGGTTAAGATATCGTTTAGGACCTTGAGCGTGGCTGAGGTGCACCCATGACCAGCTCTGAAACCAGATTGCATAGTGGATAAGGTATGGTGGGATTCGAAATGGTCGGTAATCTGTTTGTTGACTTGGCTTTCGAAGACCTTAGAAAGGCAGGGTAGGATAGATATAGGTCTGTAGCAGTTTGGGTCAAGAGTGTCCCCCCCTTTGAAGAGGGGGATGACCGCAGCTGCTTTCCAATCTTTGGGAATCTCAGACGACACGAAAGAGAGGTTGACCAGGCTAGTAATAGGGGTGGCAACAATTTCATCAGATAATTTTAGAAAGAAAGGGTCCAGATTATCTAGCCCGGCTGATTTGTAGGGGTCCAGATTTTGCAGCTCTTTCAGAACATCAGCTGACTGAATTTGGGAGAAGGAGAAATGGGGAAGGCTTGGGCGAGTTGCTGTGGGGGGGTGCAGTGCTGTTGACCGGGGTAGGGGTAGCCAGGTGGAAAGCATGGCCAGCCGTAGAAAAATGCTTATTGAAATTCTCAATTATAGTGGATTTATCGGTGGTGACAGTGTTTCCGATCTTCAGTGCAGTGGGCAGCTGGGAGGAGATGTTCTTATTCTCCATGGACTTTACAGTGTCCCAGAACTTTTTTGAATTTGTGTTGCAGGAAGCACATTTCTGCTTGAAAAAGCTAGCCTTGGCTTTTCTAACTGCCTGTGTATATTGGTTTCTAGCTTCCCTGAAAAGTTGCATATCACGGGGGCTGTTCGATGCTAATGCAGAACGCCATAGGATGTTTTTGTGTTGGTTAAGGGCAGTCAGGTCTGGAGAGAACCAAGGGCTATATCTGTTCCTGGTTCTACATTTCTTGAATGGGGCATGCTTATTTAAGATGGTGAGGAAGGCATTCTTAAAAAAATAACCAGGCATCCTCTACTGACGGGATGAGATCAATATCCTTCCAGGATACCCTGGCCAGGTCGATTAGAAAGGCCTGCTCGCTGAAGTGTTTCAGGGAGCGTTTGACAGTGATGAGTGGATGTCGTTTGACCGCTGACCCATTACGGATGCAGGCAATGAGGCAGTGACCGCTGAGATCTTGGTTGAAAACAGCAGAGGTGTATTTAGAGGGCAAGTTGGTTAGGATGATATCCATGAGGGTACCCGTGTTTACGGAATTGGGGTGGTACCTGGTAGGTTCATTGATAATTTGTGTGAGATTGAGGGCATCAAGCTTAGATTGTAGGATGGCTGGGGTGTTAAGCATGTTCCAGTTTAGGTCGCCTAGCAGCACGAGCTCTGAAGATAGATGGGGGGCAATCAGTTCACATATGGTGTCCAGAGCACAGCTGGGGGCAGAGGGTGGTCTATAGCAGGCTGCAACGGTGAGACTTGTTTTTAGAGAGTTGGATTTTTAAAAGTAGAAGTTCAAATTGTTTGGGTACAGACCTGGATAGCCTGCAGAGTTCTGTCCTACTATCTTTGCAGTAGATTGCAACACTGCCCCCTTTGGCCGTTCTATCTTGTCTGAAAATGTTGTAGTTAGGGATGAACATTTCAGAATTTTTGGTGGTCTTCCTAAGCCAGGATTCAGACACGGCTAGAACATCCGGGTTTGCAGAGTGTGCTAAAGGAGTGAATAAAACAAACTGGAGGCTTCTAATGTTAACATGCATGAAACCAAGGCTATTACGGTTACAGAAGTCATCAAAAGAGAGCGCCTGGGGAATAGGAGTGGAGCTAGGCACTGCAGGGCCTGGATTCACCTCTACATCACCAGAGGAACAGAGGAGGAGTAGGATAAGAGTACGGCTAAAAGCTATGAGAATTGGTCGTCTAGAACAGAGAGTAAAAGGACGTTTCTGGGGGCGATAAAATAGTTAAGGTATAATGTACAGACAAAGGTATGGTAGGATGTGAATACAGTGGAGGTAAACCTAGGTATTGAGTGATGATGAGAGAGATATTGTCTCTAGAAACATCATTGAAACCAGGTGATGTCATCGCATGCGTGGGTGGTGGAACTGAAAGGTTGGATAAGGTATAGTGAGCAGGGCTAGAAGATCTACAGTGAAATAAGCCAATAAACACTAACCAGAAAAGCAATGGACAAGGCATATTGACATTAAGGAGAGGCATGCTTAGTCGAGTGATCATAAGGGTCCAGTGAGTAGAGGTTGGTTGGGGTCACGGCGATTCAGACAGCTAGCCGGGCCATCGGTAGCAAGGTAGCATAGGATGGAGGTCTGTTTTTAGCCACCTCGTGCGTTTCCGTCGGTAGATTAGTGGGGTTCCGTGTGGTAGAGGGGATCAATCCAATTGGCAAAATAGATATAGTTATAGTGACCCAAGAAAAGAAAAATAAATAAAAATATTTAAAAATAATTGTCCGATAGACTTATTCAGATAGCAGCCGATAAGACAGCTAACGATTAGCGGGCCGCAGATTGGCGTTCAGGTAACGTCGCACGGAGGTGCCAGTTGGATAACTCCCTCGGGCAGATAACATCAGTAGTCCAGTCGTGAAGGCCCGGTGGGGCTCCGCATTGGCAGTAAAACGGGTCCGGATAGGTGATTGTAGCCCAGGAGTGGCTGATGGAACTCTTCAGCTGGCTAGCTCCGGAATAATTGATGAATGCTCCGGGATCGGCATAAGCCAATAGACACACGGGTAGCAGCTAACTAGCTGCGAAATACAGGTGTAAATGTCCAGAGCTTGTGGTTGAAATCCGGGGATATGGAGAAAAATAGGTCCGGTATGTTCTGGTCTGAGTTGCGTTGTACAAAAGTGGCGATAGATTTTCGAGCTAAAGGAATAGCTGATGACCACAAACCGTGGTTAGTTGAAATACTAACGTTAGCCAGTAAACTGGCTAGCTTCTGGCTAGCTTCAATTGTGGATTTCAGATTTGAGGTAAATAATATATATATATTTTTTTTTTAATTGGTGAGGCGGGTTGCAGGAAAGTGTTTTGAAGTTGAGTTTTTGGAAAATAAAATATATAAAAGATATGCGAAGAAAGGTGTAAATATATATATATATATATACGGGACAAGACGAGGACAAAAAGACGTCTAACTGCTATGCCATCTTGGACGGAGAAAAAAAAAAGTGTATGCTAATGTGATTAGCATGAGGTTGTAAGAAACAAGAAAATTTCCCAGGACATAGACATATCTGATATGGGCAGAAAGCTTAAATTCTTGTTAATCTAACTGCACTGTCCAATTTACAGTAGCTATTACAGTAAAATAATACCATGCTATTGTTTGAGGAGAGTGCACAGTTATAAACTTAAATGTATGAATAAACCAATTAGGCACATTTATGCAGTCTTGATGCATATATGTTCCAAATTTTGTAATGGTTCATTGGATCAGTCAAACTTTGCACATATACTGCTGCCATCTAGTGGCCAAAGTCTAAATAATGTGCCTGTACTGGAATAATATATTATGGCCTTACTCTTGAATTTCAAAGATAATGGCACAAAAAAATTACAAAAAAAACATGTTTTTCTCTATGTATTATCTTTTACCAGATCTAATGTGTTATATTCTCCTACATTAATTTCACATTTCCACAAACTTCAAAGTGTTTCCTTTCAAATGGTATCAAGAATATGTATATCCTTGCTTCAGGTCCTGAGCTACAGGTATCATCAGCAGTAAAACAATCAGGGCACGGCAGAGGACAGGTAGAGCTCTGCAGTGTTGATTTATGACATTTGAATGTGCATTAGATGGCAACAAGATCATATTGTACAGCAATTTCATCAGGTAACATGAATGCAAAGCCGGCGAGAGGTGGTTAGAATAGGATGAGAGGCCAAGTGTCCGTGAAACCAATAGAGAAGAGTCCCGAGTGTGGGAACAAACATAGTCTGTCCCACGGTCGGGTAAACAAGCAAGTTCATAGTCAACAAAGCCCGCAGGAGTCATGAGGTAAATAGCATAAAGCACATGAAAAATATTTTTATACTATGTGTTAAGCACATCTTTACTCTTGAATATATTTAGGCATGCCATAATAAAGGGGTTGAATACTTATATATTTTTTTATATGAATTTGTCAAATAAATTTTGACATTATGGGGTATTGTGTGTAGGCCAGTGACACAAAATCTCAATTTAGTCCATTTTAAATTCAGGCTGTAACACATTTTTTTAAAGTCAAGGGGTGTGAATACTTTCTGAAGGCACTGTATCACACCTGTACATCACACTTTGAATACATTATGTCTATCATAATATAAAGAACCACCTTTCCTGTTACAACATAAACTAACTGTAATTTGAGAATAAGTGTGTGTGTCTGCCATGTAAACATGTCTAACTGCACTCTGAATTAATTATTTTTGCAGTCGCAGTACCTAAACTGACACATCACAGGCTGGAAGCAGCATAAATCTGTAACTTTGACTATTCACAAGTGCTGGGAGTCTTCCACTTCCTGAAAACCATTGTAGATGATGGATATTTGGCTCAGATGGTGTTTACCATGTAGGATGGGGAAATAATCCTGACTCCTAGACCCAGTGTCTCACCGCGGAGGACCCACTCCAAAATTATGAGGTATAAGAACTGTCTGGAATGACAATTATACACTGAACATAAAAATAAATGCAACAATTTCAAAGATTTCACCAAGTTACAGTTAATATATAACTGACTAGGTATCTCCCTTTCGTTTCACTTGTTAAGGAAATCAGTCAATTGAAATGAATTAATTTGGCCCTAATCTATGGATTTCACATGACTGGAAATACAGATATGCATCTGTTTGTCACAGATACCTTAAAAGAAAAGGTAGGGGTGTGTATCAGAAAACCAGTCAGTGTCTGGTGTGACCGCCATTTGCCTTATGCAGCGCATAAAGTTGATCAAGCTGTTGATTGTGGTCTGTGGAATGTTGTTCCACTCTTCAATGGCTGTGTGAAGTTGCTGGAAATTGTCAGGAACTGGAACATGCTATCGTACACATCGATCCAGAGCATCCCAAACATGTCTGGTGAGTATGCAGGCCATGGAAGAACTGGAACATTTTCAGCTTCCAGGAATTGTGTACAGATCTTTGCGACATAGGGCCGTGCATTATCATGTTGAAACATGAGGTGATGGCAGCGGATGAAGGCCCGAAAATTGGCCTCAGGATCTCGTCACGGTATCTCTGTGCATTCAAATTGCCATAGATAAAATGCATTTGTCTTCGTTGTCCATAGCTTATGCCTGCCCATACCATAACCCCACCATGGGGCACTCTGTTCACAACGTTGACATCAGCAAACCACTTGCTCACATAACGCCATACACGCTGCCATCTGCCCGGTATAGTTGAAACTAGGATTCATCCGTGAAGACCACACTTCTCTAGCATGCCAGTGGCCAACGAAGGTGAGAATTTTCCCACTGAAGTCGGTTACGACGCCGTACTGCAGTCAGGTCAAAACCCTGGTGAGGACATTGAGCACGCAGATAAGCTTCCCTGAGACTGTTTCTGACAGTTTGTGCAGAAATTCTTCAGTTGTGCAAACCCACAGCTTCATCAGCTGTCCGGGTGGCTGGTCACAGACGATCCCACAGGTGAAGAAGCCGGATATAGAGGTCCTGTGCTGGCTTGGTTACACGTGGTCTGGGGTTGTGTAGCAGGTTGGATGTACTACCAAATTATCTAACGACATTGGATGCGGCTTATGGTAAACAAATTAACATTAAATTCTCTGGCAACAGCTCTGGTGGATATTTCTGCAGTTAGCATGCCAATTGCACACTTCCTCAAAACTTGAGACATCTGTGGCATTGTGTTGTGTGACATTTTAGTAGCCTTTATTACAACTGTGTAATGATCATGCTATTTAATCAGCTTCTTGATATGCCACACCTGTCAAGTGGATACATGATCTTGACAAAGGAGAAATGCTCAATAACAGGGATGTAAACAAAATTTCAGATAAATACTTTTGGTGGAAAAATTCTGGGATTATTTTAGTTGCGTTTTTATTTTGTTCAGTGTAGATTAAAGATTTGAGAATCTGGAGCAGCAGATTTACATTTTATTTTTTGACAATATAAGGTTCTTATTTTCTGTTATTAGATTTTGCTGTTATTTCAAGTTCAGTGTGTAGGCCTATGTTTTCTATATCCTACTGAAGTAAAATATGCCAAAAACATATCAGGGCAGTGTTTGGGCTAATCTAAAAACATAAACCCACAACGGTCCAGCTCATGGAGGTTTATGATAAGCGATCATTCAATAAAGTAAAGTTCAGATACTTAGTCGTCTGATAATTGTCCATTTGGCCCAGGTGGAATTGGGTAACGTCTCCAATTTCTTTTTGGGATACAGAATTTTCTTTACAGGACACCAGAGTTGATGTGGGCAAATCCCTGTGGTCGTGAAAGCAAACAAACTGCTCTTCATCATCAATAAGTTCCTGTCATGTAATTAAATTCTCTGTCGGTATTGGAGCCCAGTTAGCACAACTGCACCACCGATCTGTGTTCATCCTGGGGCTGGGGTCTCGGTGGCTACAGCAGTGGCTGCCATCTGAAGCTCAATTTGCCTAAATTCTTTGTCAGAATACTCAAGGTTCAAATACGGTTCGACGACACCACCGGCGCCCCTCCAGTAGTTTTCTTTATCACTGGCAAATATTGCCTAGTGTTACTAATCTGAAACACTAGGCTACTGTCTTCAGTTATCCCCCGAAAGAAATGTGCATCTGCGATTGTGAATAAGGGCCTTCTTCTTGGCGTTCGCAACAATTAAATGTGCATTCCACCACCTACTGTGCGGGTGGATAATAAGGATCCCAAAAAAGGAAAAAACATTTGGGTAAAAATAAATCATATAAAAAAAATATTAAATCAACCTGCTTTTCTGTAAAAACCTCATTCTAATCAGGTCCCAAAATAGTCTCAGAAGCCATTTCCTATTGACAAAAGTCCTTGTAGTGCTTCTGCCGTGAGGTCTTGGGGCCCAAAAAACTTCTCGGCTGCAGATATAATGATATCCAGATTCTTTGACTTAGACACTTGTGCTGTACAATGAATCACTGTGGCTATAAATGCCACAAAATCCACCTTCACAATGAGTGTAAAAAAATATTTATATGTTTTCAATAAGTAATGAGTGTATCCAGATCACCCGATTGACTTAAAACACTATCAACTGGTTGCAATCCATCCACCAACATATCTTCAACACTGTTGCCTCTTGCCCCTTCAACTCTCTTCACCGCCTCCACATAAGAGATCCACTGTGTGGCCCTGATCCTTGACACCTCGACCTCCTTCACCCTAACAGGGCACTCAAGGAAGTCCGAAGGATGATCCCCACCACAGTTGCAAAATTTTCCATTCACAGATTCTTCAATATTATACTTCTCCCGTCTGCAAACATTTGACATGTGACCATATCCTTTAAAATTTCCACACTGTAATGGTTTGGACACAAATGCTCTCACCACATACCTCACAGGTAGAGTCTCTTCAAACAACAATAATATCGACATGCTTTTCTCCTTTCTTCCATTTGCTATACAGTCAGGCGACGTACACTGACCACTAATGGGATTTTCTGATTAAGGTTCTCATCATCTATATCCAACGAGACTCCAGCAACAACTGCTTTAGCAGGCACCCTGCTCCGAAAATCAATACATGTTATTTCTGACGTGAACAATTTTGCCAGATCCAGTGCACGCTTCTTCTGTTCTTCATCAACACAATTAACCAAAACAAGCCCGTCACCTTGATTGAATCCACCTTTCCCACTGCTTTCTTCACAGTCCTCGATATTACAAATGCATTTCCCAATTGAATCTCCTTGTCCAAAAAACGCACCCCAATAAGAAATGCATTATTGGACCGACCCTTGTCTTCTACTACAACTTTTGCTTGTTTTGTTCCATTCTTTGATTTCACTATTTTCCATTCATTATCACACATCTCACTTGCCGCACTTTCGTAATTCAAGCACAGTTGCCTTTTCCTCTGACTTGCCGTCAACGTCAGCCGACCTATGGTTCGAATAAGGGCCTTACGTGCAGTTTTTTACGTAAAGGGATTTCCCCACGAGCTTGCACATGCACAGTTGTTACATATCTCTGCTGTTGTTGCGGTTGGCCACATAAAATTATGTTATAAAATAATTGCATTTGTTTTATGTGGAAAAGATAAAAAAATCCTGACCTATAGTACTTTTGATTAAAATAGCGAATTTGGCCGTACGCCATTAACACAAAGAATTTGGCTCTAATTAGCATATTTTCCAATCACTCTTTGACTGACAATGGAGCAGAGCTAGCAGTGCACAAAGAAACGTCACGAGTCACGTGACTCTGTTTTTGCAGCTTTCCAGTTCTAGACTAAAGGGAGAGAGAGGGGGAAAAGGCTAATTCCACCTAACTAGTTTCAATGTATGGAATCACTTGGGAAATGTTTTCATTTTAGGTCAACTTCCACTTTAAGAACATTAAGAACAGCCAGGATGGACCTGCCCCTCCCATTGACCAATGGGAAATGTTTTAGTCCTCTTCCTTTAGAGAACTGTAAAGTGTCCCTTTTTATTTGTGATATCTCAAGGTTTTCATCCATTCACAACTTTTTATGAGGATTTGTTGCCTTTTTCCTAAACACAGCAGCCCTTCAGATTGCCAATGAAAAAGGAAAACTTAACCAGCTCTCTCAACCATAGAATTCAAGTCAAAAGAAGGCAACACCAGACGATGTGGGAAAGCAAAGGATGTCCTTAGGTGACAGACAAAGGAAGTTCTCAGGAGTTTGCAGGGAGCGAGGAGCTTACATAGATGTACCTGTAGTAAGTGGACCTACTGTCGGGGGTGGTGCTTCTGATGGTCCTGGCATAGTTTCGAGGCCTGTTCAGAAATCTTGTGCTCATGAAGGTGCGGTTTCAAAGGACACTTTGATAATGCATAAAGTTGACTTCATAACTTTTATTGGTAAGGTTATCAATACGACTCGGGTTGTGGAAAGCAGAAATGCCAGGTTGAAGGTTATTGTGGAGATGGCAAAATAGATATTGGGAATAACAGATGTTACTGTAGAAATGGTTGTTGACGGGGACGCTGGTGAGCATCAACATGTGAAGCCGCGTTTTCTCGGTGCTCTGATCCAGGGCAAACAATTTAATATTAATACTTGACCAACACCTCCCCACGTGTTAATTTTGTAACATTTCAATTTACAAACCCAATTTACTAATCTGAAATTTTTGGCCTTTTAATCGTAAAATGTCGAGACAACAATGGCCGCGGGCCACAAAGGAGCAGGTCTCTGCTGAAGCTTCGGGCTCACCTGACACGGACTCTGATCCCTCCGAACTAGCCACAGTAATGGCGGCTATCATTAAATCTGAACAGACTGTCCTGGCTAAGGTGGACCTACACTGACCTACAGTTGAAGTCGGAAGTTTACATACACATAGGTTGGAGTCATTCAAACTTGTTTTTCAACCACTCCACCAATTTCTTGTTAAAAAACTATAGTTTTGGCAAGTCGATTAGGACATCTACTTTGTGCGTGACACAAGTAATTTTTCCCTTATAATTGTCACACCCTGACCAGAGTTTGCTTTGTATGGTTCTATGTTTTGTTTGGTCAGGGTGTGATGTGAGTGGGCATTCTATGTTGTATGTCTAGTTTGTCTGTTTCTATGTGTTTGGCCTGATATGGTTCTCAATCAGAGGCAGGTGTCAGTCGTTGTCTCTGATTCGGAGCCATATTTAGGTAGCCTGTTTTGTCATTGTGGGTTGTGGGTGATTGTTCCTGTTTCTTGTGTCTTTGTGTATGTCACCAGACAGGACTGTTTTGTTTTGTGTTATTCTCCCTTATAGTTATTTTGTTGTTTTGTTCGAGTATTCGGTTTTCATTAAAAGGAATATGAATACTCACCACGCTGCATCTTGGTCCTCCTCTCTTTCTCCTCACGATGAACATTACAATAATTCACTGTATCACAATTCCAGTGGTTCAGAAGTGTACATACACTAAGTTGACTGTGCCTTTAAACAGCTTGGAAAATTCCAGAAAATGATGTCATGGCTTTAGAAGCTTCTCATGGGCTAATTGACACCATTTGAGTCAATTGGAGGTGTACCTGTGGCAGTGGCGTGCCGTGGGCCTGGGGCCTGGGCCTTCAGTGAGGTACTACACAGTCCCGCCCGAATTAATCCACCTCTTATTACCATCATTATGATGCCATGACTCTAGACACTATACATTTAGACAGAAACGCAGTATAACCAGGCGTTGCGTCACCTTGAAATTGACAAATTGACATTTTTGGGTAAACAGTGTTTACCCAAAAACATGACACAATCAATGAGTCTTTTCAATATTTCCCTTCACCTTTTCATTGTGCAGCTCCGTTGCCCTGTGCGCTTGTTTTTTGAGCTGTAGATCCACTCCGGTGTCCCCAAAAGTTTTCAAAAGCACAATTGCTTGTAAGTGCCCAGCCGTACTTTGGAGTCTCGTTGCTGCCTTGGTTAGACAACTCAAGTTTGCAAAGCCAGTGTGGCTCCAAACACCAAATCGATCACTTGCAAATAATAGGCATTCCCAGCAGTACAGTTTGCAGTGCTTCTCGGAGCCTGTGAGCCATTGACAGCGCTCGTAGTTGAAACTTTGAAAGTGGCTTTCCCGCCTGTGACAGGCTTTGTGGCGTCGGGCAACCTCTCCTTACAATGTCTAACTTTTCTTGAAAAGTTAGTCTTGAGAATGGCGTTATAATTATATCCTCGACCAAATCGATATCTTCTCCTCCTTCCGCCATTGTGGGTTGAAAAAACAGCTTAGTAGTACGTGAATTAATTCGTAGCAGTGCTTCTCGGAGACCTCTCCTTACAATGTCTAACTTTTCTTGAAAAGTTAGTCTTGAGAATGGCGTTATAATTATATCCTCGACCAAATCGATACCTTGGTTAGACAACTCAAGTTTGCAAAGCCAGTGTGGCTCCAAACACCAAATCGATCACTTGCAAATAATAGGCATTCCCAGCAGTACAGTTTGCAGTGCTTCTCGGAGCCTGTGAGCCATTGACAGCGCTCGTAGTTGAAACTTTGAAAGTGGCTTTCCCGCCTGTGACAGGCTTTGTGGCGTCGGGCGATCTCTCCTTACAATGTCTAACTTTTCTTGAAAAGTTCGTCTTGAGAATGGCGTTATAATTATATCCTCGACCAAATCGATATCTTCTCCTCCTTCCGCCATTGTGGGTTGAAAAAACAGCTTAGTAGTACGTGAATTAATTCGTTTATCAAATTCAGT
The DNA here is from genome assembly GCF_045679555.1 of Salvelinus alpinus. Taxonomy (NCBI): domain Eukaryota; kingdom Metazoa; phylum Chordata; class Actinopteri; order Salmoniformes; family Salmonidae; genus Salvelinus; species Salvelinus alpinus. The sequence goes on from NC_092090.1 coordinate 66,087,546, forward strand.
TTCCTAGATCTGCATAGACCTGCCCATAGGACCTGCCTCTCAATATTGGTAATCCAATCAAAAGACGTGCACGCACTACGCCTGCTAGCTGGCTCCTGTGTAACACTGGAGCCAGCTAGCAGGCGTACAATAGCCAACTCTAAAGCTGATTGGTTGACACAAAATTTTCATTTCCATTCACTATAAGCTACAAGCGCCCGCACTGTTGATTCTGAAGGCCTGAGGGCAGATTTTAGACCCCTGGCAACACATGATGGCTGAATATGATTGGATAAAAGATCTAACATAAAGACCAGCCCTCCAAATCTCAACCTGGGGCTGGAAGCAGTGCAACCAAGAGGAAAGCTATGAAATGAAGAGTATAACTCTTACTCTGGGGAATAATTTAATACATATTTGTGGGAAAATATATTTAAAAAATATATAAATATTCTGATGATGTTTAGGCCAGCAGAGAAGGCCTTGCAGGCCCTGACGGCCCACCACTGACCTGTGGATGTATTTCATGGCCTACCTTCAAACTCAGTGCCTCTTTGCTTGACATCATGGAAAAATCAAAATAAATCAGTCAAGACCTCAGGAAAAAAAAGATTGTAGTCTGGTTCATCCTTGGGAGCAATTTCCAAACGCGTGAATTTGTCATTTGTACAAACAATAGTACGCAAGTACAAACACCATGGGACCACGCAGCCGTCATACCGCTCAGGAAGGAGACGCATTCTGTCTCCTAGAGATGAAGTACTTTGGTGCGAAAAGTGCAAATCAATCCCAGAACAACAGCAAAGGACCTTGTGAAGATTCTGGAGGAAACGGGTACAAAAGTATCATTATCCACAGTAAAACGCGTCCTATATCAACATAACCTGAAAGGCCGCTCAACAAGGAAGAAGCCACTGCTCCAAAACCTCCATAAAAAGCCAGACTACGGTTTGCAACTGCACATGGGGACAAAGATCGTACTGTTTGGAGAAATGTCTTCTGGTCTGATGAAAAAATAGAACTGTTTGGCCATAATGACAATTGTTATGTTTGGAGGAAAAAGGGGGATGCTTGCAAGCCGAAGAACACCATCCCAACCATGAAGCACGGGGGTGGCAGCATCATGTTGTGGGGGTGCTTTGCTGCAGGAGGGACTGGTGCACTTCACAAAATAGATGGCAACATGAGGAAGGAAATTATGTTGATATATTGAAGCAACATCTCAAGACATCAGTCAAGAAGTTAAAGCTTGGTCACAAATGGGTCTTCCAAATGGACAGTGACCTCAAGCATACTTCCAAAGTTGTGGCAAAATGGCTTCAGGACAACAAAGTCAAGGTATTGGAGTGACCATCACAAAGCCCTGACCTCAGTCCTATAGAATATTTGAGGGCAGTACTGAAAAAGTGTGTGCGAGCAAGGAGGCCTACAAACCTGACTCAGTTACACCAGCTCTGTCAGGGTGAATGGGCCAAAATTCCCCCAACTTATTGTGGGAAGTTGTGGAAGGCTACCCAAAACGTTTGACCCAAGTGAATCAATTTAAAGGCAATGCTACCAAATTCTAATTGAGCGTATGTAAACTTCTGACCCACTGGGAATGTGATGAAAGAAATGAAAGCTGAAATAAATCATTCTCTCTACTATTATTCTGACATTTCAAATTCTTAAAATAAACTGGTGTTCCTAACTGACCTAAGACAGGGAATTTTTACTCGGATTAAACGTCAGGAATTGTGATAAACGGAGTTGAAATGTATTTGACTAAGGTGTATGTAAACTTCCGACTTCAACTGTAGGTCAGTAACATTTTGGGTCTTGAGTGTCACCCCCTTTGAAGAGGAGGATGACCGCGGCAGCTTTCCAATTTTTAGGGATCTCGGACGATAGCAGAACCATATTGTGTTATTGACTGTTCCATGTGTAACTCTGTGTTGTTGTTTGTGTCGCACTGCTTTGCTTTATCTTGGCCAGTTCGCAGTTGTAAATGAGAACTTGTTCTCAACTGGCCTACCTGGTTAAATAAAATTTAAAAACAATTAATTTAAGCAATTCTATTTTGCTCTTTACTTGTCAGAGGCTCTTCCTGACACATCTTGCATGCATGCATTTCTAGACAATCTGGACATCCCCTGTCTCAATTCAGATGAACAAACCAACATGGATGCCTCAATAAGTGATGATGAAGCTACTCTGGCAATTGAGGCCATGCAGAGCGGTAAAGCCCCTGGGCCTGATGGCTTCCCTATTACATTTTATATAGCATTCTCCTCTAAATTATCCCCTATCCTCAGCTCAATGTACAATGAAATCCTTTCTAGTCAGAAACTGTCACAGACACTTACCCAGGCAACTATTTCGGTTTTGCTTAAAAAAGACAGGAATCCCCTAGACTGTGGCTCATATCACCCTATAAGCCTTTTGTGCTGCGATTAGAACTTTCTCACTAAGGTCCTCTCATGCCGTAGAGTTGGCTTAACCTGGTCACCATTAATACAATACATGGAGAGCCTGTCTTTTACTTAGTGTAACTTGCATAGTTTGGTAAGCAGTAATGTCTGTTCTAGTGGCCATTTGTGCAGATAAGCATTTTTATTTAACTTTTTCCCCCATTGTTTTTGTTTCTATTACTGTTTGTTTCTGTTTTTCATTCCCATTTGGGTATGGGCGGAGTTGGGTGTTTACGTTTTTGATTCCACGTGGTGACGCATACTCTCGTTACGTAAACCGTTCGGCGCAAAAATTCAAATGTTATCAGGAAGAAAAGTGCATCAGTACAAAGTAAAACACGCTTCATGTTAATTTAGGCAGTTTCATCTTTATATAAAGAAAGATACGTTCACTGTTGGATATAATCGAGGTAATGTATGAAATCGATCTACAGCTTTTTTGTTTTCATCCAGCATTCGTAGCTAGCTAGCGTAAGCTAAACATGTTCTGTAGGATAGCAAGTTAGCTAACGTTAGCTAGTTCACTCACTGATGTCAGATACCTATAGCAATTTAGCAAACTAATCCAGCGTGTCATGTCTTTAAGCTACATCGTTGGTTAGTTAACGATGGTATCACTGCTAACCGTAACAACAATAACAAACGATACCTTGCTCTATCAAGCTAACATTAGCTAGCTAGGCTGGATTTAGCTTGTGCAGCCCTGCTAACTAGCTACGGTTACTTGCCAAAAACAAAATGTTATTACTGATCTGATTGTCAAATCAAGCCTTCTTTGCCTGTGTAGTGTTAGCTAGGTTCCTATATCCAACTGTTGGATTTAACAGATAATGGCAACGGTAGCTAGTTACAGTATAACTTGTCTAAATGCAACTTTTGGAAGCAGAGAGGAATAGAGAACTGTGCATCACTGTGTCTGTTTCTCCCCCGGTCAGTCACGATGAGCGCATCCTCCACACCTATCTCCCGGGTGCGTCAGTGGGCCTCACCGTCCCTGAAGCACAAGGGCGCCTCTCCTGCCGCCATCAGCACACCGCTCCTCGCATCTTTCCCCGGCAACGATGATGAGCTGGAGCGGCGTCAGAGGCGCAGATCCCGGGTCATTGATCTGCAAGCCGCCGCTGACTCTTCATTTAATGAATCTACCTCTCATAGGTAGGGCACCCCAAACCCTATTTTTGCTAGTAATCAAGTTAACGAAATCTTGACAGGTATCATATTGATTTTTAGACCTTTGTATAAGATACAATCTGTGTTTGTATTCAGCACCACCGGGACCCCTGCCGCTGTGCCTAAACTGTCAAATGCACAGATCTCAGAGCATTACTCCACCTGCATCAAACTCTCCACTGAAAATGTAAGCAGAATGTCCATTCACATATTTACTATCTTTAACAGCCACTTCTAAGAGGGGCAGAATCCATCCCAAGGAAATGTTGTTGCTCTCCCTCCTCATTTCTTATTGCATCATATCTCCAACCATGCAAGTTATTAGAAACTGGCATCTCAGATGTACAAAGCCTTGTTGTTGTTCTATTTTTGTAGAAAATTACCACCAAGAATGCCTTTGGTCTCCACCTGATTGACTACATGGCTGACATCCTCAAACAGAAGGATTCTGAGCTCACAAATTTCAAGGTATGGCTTTAGACACAAATTATTCCATTGTTGTAGTTTCTGTTTATTTGTCTCTTTGAATTTCCTCTTTACACAAGGATTTCTTCAGATTTGTGCTACTGTTTACATTTACATTTAAGTCACTGTTGAGGAGATGAAAGTATAATCTGGTAATGGAGGGAGAAGAAATGCACTTATAGCCCAACCACTTAAGATATTCATTGTTTTTATAGGCCTACTCCAAATAATGAAGCTTATGATAGACTATTAATTTCACTTTACTGGCCTAGCGTCTGTTGGTTGTATGAGAGAGCAACCATCTAATACTGTTTCTCTCTGTCCCTGCCAAGGTGGCAGCAGGTACCTTGGACGCCAGCACCAAGATTTACGCGGTCAGAGTGGATGCTGTCCATGCTGATGCCTACAGAGTGCTGGGAGGACTGGGTGCTGAGACCAAGCCTGGGGAAGGTGAGCGCCTCTTAACTATAACATCTATAAACTGTCCCGTTTTTCCCAAATGACAAACTATTCCCCCTATAGTGCACTACATTTAACCAGGGTCCATAGGATAGTGCACTATATAGGGAATAGGGTGCAACACTGACTTTCTGTAATTTAATAAAAGATCAACAGCTTCTGTTTGAACCTTGTCTGTCTGTGTGCCTGTCTGTGTATAGAGCATGGAGCAGGGGTAGGAGGAGAGATGGAGGAGGGGGCTGAAGGTGAGCTGGCTGCTAAGCAGGTGGTGAAGAAGAAGAGGCCTCCCAAGAAGACTGTGGAGCAGAACCTGAGCAACATCAACAGCTCTGAGTCTGAGATGAAGTGTGAGGTAAGGGATGGTTTCCTGCTCCAGGACTGGCCTGAGTTAAAGGACCAGGCTATGCCTGTGTTTGTTGTGTTCATTGTGTATTCAGTTGGAAATCTTCGAGACTGGTAGCCAAACAGTGCTTGAGGTCCCAAATGGCACCCTCTTCCCTATATCAAATTTGATTGGTCACATACACATATATTGCTGGTGTAGCGAAATGCTACACCCGCAATATAGGGAAGGATCTGGTCAACAGTAGTGCACTATTTACGGAATAGGGTGCTCTTTGGGATGCAACCCAGGCTACACTTGTGGATTCACCCCAGGCTACACTTGTGGATTCACCTGGAAATCTTTGAGACTGATAGCCAGACACTGAATAGAGATGGAATTGATTAGGAATGCCTTGATTTAATGTGAGGACTTATTATCATATTTCCTGAGAGTATGGATCCAGCCTGGGTTGTGTGAGTTTCTACAAAGCTCATTCATGGTAAACTCACACATATTATCCCCCTCCTTGTTATTGTCCCTCCAACTCCAGGTGGACCCCATGTTCCAGCGCATGGCGTCGTCCTTCGATGAGAGCAGCACGGCAGGCGTCTTCCTGTCAGTGTTGTTCAGTGAGGACAGTCGCTGTGAGCTCCTCTTTCCCTCCCACATGACCCTGCTGCACTCCAGCTCCTCTTACTCCCAGCCTCCACCGCAGCACGTCCCTGCAACGCCCTTCACAGGTAACACTGACTGTGTTATCACACTTTGAGCCATATGTAGCAAGCGTCTCAGGGTAGAAGTGCTGATTTAGGATCAGTTTTTCCTTTTAAATAATATTATATGAATAAGGGGAGCCTGATATCATCAGCACTTCTAATCTTAGATGCATGATAAATACAGCCCCTGGGCTGTTTTTGTTCTGTACTAACCCCTAATGGACTAGCATAGTATCTCTTGATTTTAGCAGACACATCTGGTTCTACTGATCATTGAGTATTGGCAGTTGGCCTACATGTTCCGATAATAGTATCAAGCATGTAAAGATGTTGATTGTGTGATTGACAGGTGGTCTCCAGCAGATCCAGGAGAAGAGCTCTATCTGCCCTTCCCTGGCAGACTTCTCTTTCACCAGCTGGAACCCTGACCAGGTCAGAGCAACATATACACTGGCAATATACACAGCCTGTGTCTCAAATGGCATCCTTTTCCCTATATGGTGCACCACTTTTGACCAAGGCCTATAGAGCACTGTATAGGGTGCACTATATAGGGAATAGGGACACACATGTCTTTATTATTGTTTGGAAATGATACAGATGGTCAGATTGGATGTATAGTTTGAAATGGTAGCTATACAGCTTCAGAGTATCTTAACCACAGTCTCTATATAAACTCTTGTCCTATACAGACCATGAACCAGATGCTGGAGAAGATAAAGCAGGGGGATCACGTGTTTGACGTGAACGCGGAGGCAGACGAGGAGGAGTGTCAGGACTTTGGGGATGATTTTGATGGAGACTATGAGGAGGGTCAGGGGGACCATGGTGGCGAAGGCTCCAAGGAACACAAGGATCGCTGTGAGGCTGGAGGGCCCGGGAGAGGAAGGTGAGGATATTGAGTTTTTTTTTTTTTTTTTTTTTTTACAGGGTGTTAACAACCTAGGGGTAATGTACTGAGTATTTTTGAATTTGTTTTGGTACTCTGCGTGTCTATCCCTGTAGAGGATCCCAGGGATGTTTCATGAGGCACCAAGGGGTATTCCATTTCTAAATGGGTCAGGTAGCTTGAAGTGACTTTGATCTGTCTTGAGTTTTTACCATGATCTCCTGAGTGTTAAAACATTTTTTATGACACTCAGACCCAGTAAAGCGTCTATCAGCAGTTGAAACGATAACAAAAAGCTGAGGGATGAGGCTGGAGAAATGGAACCACTCTGAAATTCATAGAGAGAGCTATGGATGCAGGGACTGACCAGAAACATTTGTTTTAACCATGTTTTGAGGCTATTTTGTTTACAGACATTGGAGTTAAACAAGCGTATATTTAATGTTCTGATGGGCTATGACAGTTGAACTTAGCTCATGAGGCATTTATTAAGTTACGTTCTTCAAGATTCAATGGGTATACACTGGGTGTACAAAGCATTAGGAACACCTTCCTAATATTGCGTTGCAGCCCGTTCCACAGGGATGCTGGCCCATGTTGACTCCAATGCTTCCCACAGTTGTGTTAAGTTGTCTGGAGGTCCTTGGGGTGGTGGGACCATTCTTGATACACACTGAAAACTGTTGAGCATGAAAACTGCTTTGAAGACAACTTTGGAGTTCTTGACACAAACCGGTCCGCCTGGAACCTATTACTGACCCTGTTCAAAGGCACTTAAATATTTTGTCTTGCCCATTCACCCTCTGAATGGCACACACACAATCCATGTCTCAAGGCTGAACTTTTTTGTTGTTGACCCGTCTCCTCCCCTTCATCTACACTGATTTGAAGTGGATTTAACAAGTGACATCAATCAAATCAAATTTATTTATATAGCCCTTCTTACATCAGCTGATATCTCAAAGTGCTGTATAGATCCATCAATAATGGATCATAGCTTTCACCTGGTCTGTCTGTCATGAAAAGAGCAAGTGTTCCTAATGTTTTGTGCACTCAGTGTATATCATTCATTTATACGAAGAAAAAACAGTTGCCCCTTTTAAATATCCAGTTTAGATGTCAGGATGAAGGAAGAGACACCATTTGACTCTGGATAGAAACAGATCTACGACTGACTATGAGCTACTTAACTTCAGTCCAGACATAAAGCTTTAGAATTGAGTTACTTATCAGAGCAGAAGTAATTTGTCTTACAGAACTGATGACGTGTTAGTAAGTCAATTCGTTATTTTACACAAAAATTGGGTCATTATTTTTTTTCGGCCTAGACTTAATAAGAACTGATGTTTTGTCTTTTTATAATTAATCTCAAATGAATTTGAACATGGTTCTGTGATGTTATGTCTGTTCACAGGGATGTGATTCCCATCGGAGAGGGGGACATAGCCACCATGTGTCTGCAGCTGTCCGACCAGCCCAGAGAGTACTCCTACTTCAGCCCCAGGACCATGGCTACCTGGGCAGGCCCTGGCTACTGGCGCTTCAAGCCTCTGCACAAAAGTGAGTGGTGGTTGTACACAGAGTTGTTGTATATGTTGTTTACCTATGTTTGGGATATTCCCTTAACAGCATTGCCCTCCAAATATATCTTAATTCTTCCCTTCTTGCTCTCTGTCTCGCTTTGTGTGTTTAGAGGACAACGTGCCTGAGAAGGAGGGTCGCAAGAGAAAGCCAAAGAAGGCTTTTGAAATCGACTTTAATGACGATGTCAACTTTGACACCTACTTCCGCACCACTAGAGTAAGCCCTTGGTTGCCCCTCTAGTTCGCTGATGCAATCCCTCTCAATTCATCCTCATTGTTTGATCCGTAACCAAGAGCATCACTCACTAAGTGCCAGTTTTCTGAAGCATTGCCATTGTGACAATTACTGTATTATTCACTTGTGTAAATTTGTTTTGATGCTAATACGTGGGTCAAGTGTTTTAACAATCCCAGGCTGTGTGTGAGGCAGTTGTGCAGTTTCATGTTAGCCACTGCAACAGAGGAAGTGTGATTTTTAGTTGCTGATGGAGTTTTCCAACCATTCATATGAACTCAAACAGTTCTCTCACTTCTGTCTATTATGTTCCTTTCTGTTCTCCCAGGCCGCTACCACTAACACCAAGTCAGCCCTCAGCACAAGAAACAAGAAGACCACTCTGGCTGCAGACTTCCAGTTCCCCCCTGAGACCCTGTCCCAACTCAGCCTTAAGCCCGCCAGCACAGTAAGGTCTCCCTTACTCTTTATCCCAACAACCAGCGTGGAATAAACGGCCTAGAAATAAACGTACCGCACACCAGTTGACCCTGTCCTGCGTGTCTATGGCGATACAGAGGGACAGTGGTGTGCTAAAACAATGTGCAGCCGCCACCGGATACAATCAGACCTTCATCGCCGTAGCTGACTGGAACTGATATGCTGCTACAATGTTGTCCATTGTACTATTAACATCTTTGATTTGCACGCCGTCTCTCTCTTTTTCTCTCTGCCCTATTTATTACCCCTCTGACCTATCCCCCTCAATCCTATTATCTTTCTCTCACTGTTCTTACACACACACACACACACACACAAATGGAGGGGAAAATGACACATTTAATGTGGAACCTTGATGGTAAACATTGACTAATTAGAAGTGAGAATTGTGATGCCACTCACACACGTGATGTGCTCTATGTCAGTTAACTTGTGTGTTCTACATCAGTTATGTAAAGAGGGCCAGAAGAGGTTGTCTGGAGAGCTGGGGGAAGGCATCGGAGACTACGACTACAACAATGCCAATGACACAGCCAACTTCTGCCCCGGACTGCAGGTCTGAAACCACCCTACTGTCAATCTCACACTGTCTTTTTCAACGTTTCATTTCCCTCGGATACCTTTTTTTCACCTTGTAATAAGTAGCCATTATAACAGCATTTTTTTTTTCTCATCAATGCCACATTTTGGACCCTCAATTGTTTAGTAGCTGCTTCAAATAATGGGGTAATCTCTCTACATCTCTGTCAATCTATATATATATATAAGGGTGGTGAAAGTGATGATGATGGTGAAGGGTTCAGTGGGGGTACAGGTGACACCCAGCCTTCTGTGGATGGTAACCCCGCCTCCTCACAAGACCATGATGACGTGTCCACCTATGGGGAGGATGACCTGGTGCCAGAGCCATACAGGGTAAGACTGGAGGGAAGGGGAAGCCAATGTTAAGCAAGTGTGTTTTTGAAGACCGTGGCCAGATAAACAAGACCAAAGCATGTCTTGCTGTCTTACCTTGTCCATAGACTGCTTACATGGCAAGGAAACCAACATCTCGTTTTCTAATTTGGCTGAATTATCCCTTTAAATGTTAAGCCTAGCTTTACTTTTCATTTCAGGTGAACAAGATTGAGATAAACTACGCCAAGACAGCCAAGAAGATGGACATGAAGAGACTCAAGAACACCATGTGGAATCTTCTGACTGACAGTCTGGAAAAAACAGCCAAGGTCAATTTTAAGTCTTTCCAGGTTTCTTCCCCCCAGGTCTCATTGATTGTATTCTGTGGTCTGCAAATGTTTTTTTTTTTTTCTCCGTGCCTCTTCCTTACAGACCTGGGTTCAAATACTATTTAAAATCGTTCAAATACTTTAAGCGTTTGCTTAAGTCTGCCTGGAGTGCCAGGTGGGCAGTGTTTGCATTTTACTATTGGTACGATTGTAACGGGCAGGCGCAATCAAGCTCAGATAAAGTATTTGAACCCAGGACTGCTTCCTTGTGATTAACAGTGTTGTGTTCTCAGCAGGAGGTTGAAAATGTGGAGACTTCAGAAGTGTCTGGGGAGAAGGTCTTCAGCCAGACCACACAGACCCTGCGTCAAAGGTACCAAGCCTTAATATCAGCACTGGGCCCATTCTCAAATGGCTCTAGTGTTCTTTCTCAGCTGCCATTGGAGAACAATTTGGAAATTGTGGTGGATTTGCTTCTTCTTTTTTTTTCTTAAACTGGTAGCTAGATAGACATGAATAATTGATTTACACTGCTGCCAACTGAGGGCCTTTGGATGGTCCAAACATTCATTTGCTCAAATTGATGTAGTTAGGACATACATGCTGATAAATAATGTAATAAACTCCATGTCTTCTCCTTCCTCTCCTGTCACTTAAGCTTGCCCCCCAACATGGCTCAGAACCTGTCCGTGCCCCTGGCGTTCGTCGCCCTGCTGCACTTGGCCAATGAGAAGGTGAGTAGCTACTCCTCTGACTGCCAGCATCATAGCATTCCTAAAATAAGTTGGTTCTAGACATGGTTATTATGTTGACATATAACATGTAGTTGTACAAAGCTACATTATTAACAAACAAACCAATTATTTTGAGGTTTTATTAGTTGAGAGGGTTTGTGCAAGGAATCATGGTGTACTTTAATTGATCTTGGCTGTGCCAAAGAGGCTGCGTTTACACAGGCAACCCAATTCTGATATTCACTAAATTGGTCTTATGAAAATCTCATGTGATTGGTCATATCAGATCTTTTTCAGAGTATCTGATTGGTCAAACAAATATCATTATTGGGCTGCCTGTGTAAACACAGCCAAATAAACTTGAAATTAGTCTTTAATTTCAGATAGTCTTCGGTATCAACTGTTTTCACTTGGTGGTTGAGTGTGACGGAAGAGTTAATCACAGCACTCACTCATTCATTGTTTCATTCAACAGAATTTGGAGCTCATCAAGGTGGACGACATGTCAGATATCATCATCAAGCAAGGTCAATGAAAAGGGATAGACAATGGGACAGAGTTATTTCCTTTTCAATCTGTTTAATTTCACCTTTTCTATGTATACGATGAATTATGGGCCATTCATGTCAAGCAAAGGCACCCTCACATTTAGATTTTGAGCCTGTGAAAGATGTTATTTCTCAAATGTATAATAAGTGGCCCTTTTTAAAATGACTCATCTATTTTATTACCTGAAGTGTTTTAAACATTTACCTGTACTTTGTTTAATCTGTCCTTTTTTCTCCTCTACATCTATTGTGTGTAGATAATTTAAATCCTTCACTCCTGCCTTCCTCACAACGGTGGAATGTACATACATACCAAAACAAATAAAACATTTGTTTTCTAAATTACCTGGTTCCTGTGTACAAACAAAAGCAAACTGCAGGGTAGCAATTTTTTTGTGAATGGTTATTTATGCTGTACCTTATTCTACAGTAAACAGACGTCATTGGATCGTAGCGAACTCCCTGCAGCCTTGTCACAGAGAGGTTGTGTTCCAAATGGCACCCTTTTCCCTACATAGTGCACTACCTTTTACCAGAGCCTTAAGGCAATAGAGTGCCATTTGGTACGCAGACACATGGTTAAAACCGGTTGGTCAGGGTTAGCAGTGCAGATGGGCTGGGTGATACTGCATCAGCATGACTGGTACAGCAGGCGCGACTGGGCTGGGTCCAATCACGCACACATGGCTGGCTGTAGAGGGAGGTTTGCAAGGTTATATTCTGGCTAGTCTGAGAATATTTTGTATACATGTTACACTGCCTCAAACTATTCAACATGATTCTATATGGAATGATGAATGCAGTGCATCGCACACCCCATTCCTTACCTTGACTGACACACTACATTTGGAATTTAAAAGCAGATCATGACAAAGTGCATTGCAAAAATGTATGCACTGACTACTATAAAATCACTCTAGATAAGAGCCTCTGCTAAATGACAAATGTAAATGCAATAATTGCTTTCCATAGACCCACTCAGCATTAACAGGGTATCACATAATGTGCTGTATGAGGAGATTTAGCTTGACACTTGTCTGTAAGCATCAAAAGCTTACAGCAAACAGCCTACCAGTACCAGCACAAGACTGTCGACCTAAAAGCTTGTCTGAACCGCCATCAGATATAGTAGCCTATCTCAGCATGTGAGATCCATCCTTATCACTGGGATGTTAGGAGGAGTCATGCACCCCAGAAAATCAGAGGGGGCACATATGTGGGTATAACTGGGGGGTGGTCCAGAGGGCTAGCCCCCCCCCTGTCTGTAAATTGGAGAATTTAGCTTTTTTTCAAACACCTGAAAGTGTTTAACTGCAATCTAAAGCCATAATCATTATGGCTTTAGATTATCATTATACATAATCAATTGTATGTATAAAAAAAAGATATATATATATACAGTATATATTATGTAAATGTACCTGCATATCTAAGCATACCTCTTGAGCTGTCTGTATACTCCTGACTGGTGTTTTTGTTTTATTTTTGACTAAATATGCTTCTCTGCATCTGCTAAAAATCTTGGTAAAAGATTGAAAGGAATGTGAGTCTTATTTAGTACATTTAGTAATTGCTTACTTTTCTGAAATATACCAACCTTGCCAGCTAATAGTTAGACAAGCTAGCTACTCTAACTTGATTGATGGCCTGAAATAGCTCCTTGGTAGCTAGTTTGGAGGTTGGGAACCTATCTAGGCTAGCTAAAGCTAATATCATACAATTGCTAGGTGGCTAGTAGTATTACAGAGAAACCAGGGGTTGAAGCCAGTTCAGGGAACAGAACTGAAAATCTGAAAAATATAGAAATGTTTAATTCAAGGAACAGAAACGGAACCTTGAACGAAAGGGATCCATACTGTTCCGGAACAGAAACTTTATTTTAAAAGTATGGCAAACAGTTAATAATTGTATTTTACATTCCAGGCAAACAAAGCGCCTATGCAAAGCCATCACTCTGTCACTCAAAAATGTATTCCAGTCTCTGCCTGCAAGCTGAAAATCTATGCCTGTATGTGTTTAGGCTACCTGCCCCTCACCCCTCTGAAGCATAGGCCACTGACATTACATTTACGCTTGATTCAGAAGATAGGGAGAGATTTTTCATTAGCTATAGAAGAATGGAATAACTTTTTCAATGCTAGTTAAGGATACTATAGGCCTAGGTATCACGTAACTACAAAAATGTATGTTTTTAATTTGACCTTTAGGCAAGTCCGTTAAGAACAAATTCTTATTTTCAATAACGGCCTAGGAACAGTGGGTTAACTACCTTGTTCAGAAGGACAGATTTTTTTACCTTGTCAGCTCGGGGATTCGATCTTGCAACCTTTCGGTTACTAGTCCAACGCTCTAACCACTAGGCTACCTGCCACCCCTGTTTTTAATTCTGGTGCCGCTCTGCACACACAAGCTTGTCGGCTAGCTAGCTCAAGCTTGTTAGCTAGCTTGCTCAAAGGACATTAAAAGTTCCTCCATAGAAACCGCTCCTCCAAGGTATAATTCTGTGGACTTACAGTGCATTCGGAAAGTATTCAGACCTTCACTTTTTCCATATTTTGTTACGTTACAGCCTAATTCTAAAATAGATTACACTTTTCTCATCAATCTACACACAATACCGCATAGTGAAAGTGAAAACATGTTTTTAGAAAATTTTGTAAATGTATTAGAAATAAAAAACAAATACCTTATTTACATAAATATTCAGACCCTTTGCTATGACACTCGAAATTAAGCTCGGGTGCATCCTGTTACCACTGATCATCCTTGAGATGTTTCTACAACTTGGAGTCCACCTGTGGTAAATTCAATTGATTGGACATGATTTGGAAAGGCACACACCTGTCGAAGGTTCCACAGTTGACAATGCATGTCAGAACAAAAACCAAGCCATGAGGTCAAAGGACTTGTCCATAGAGCTCTGAGACAGGATTGTGTCAAGGCACAGATCTAGGGAAGGGTACCAAAACATCATTCTTAAATAGAAGTTTGGAACCACCAATACTCTTCCTAGAGCTGGCCGCCCGGCCAAACTGAGCAATCAAGGAAGAAGGGCCTTGGTCAGGGAGATGACCAAGAACCGGATGGTCACTCTGACAGAGCTCCAGAGTTCCTATGTGGAGAAGGGAGAACCTTCCAGTAGGACAACCATCTCTGCAGTACTCCAACAAATCAGGCCTTTATGGTAGAGGGTAGACAGAAGCCACTCCTCAGTAAAAGGCACATGACAGCCCACTTGGAGTTTGCAAAAGGCACCTAAAGGACTCAGACCATGATAAACAAGATTCTCTGGTCTGATGAAACCAAGATTGAACTCTTTGGCCTGAATGCTAAGCGTCACGTCTGGAGGAAACCTGGCACTATCCCTACGGTGAAGCATGGTGGTTGCAGCATCATGCTGTGTGGATGTTTTTCAGCGGCAGGGACTGAGAGAGTAGTCAGGATCGAGGGAAAAATTAACAGAGCAAAGGACGAGTGGCTTCGGGACAAGTCTCTGAATGTCCTTGAGTGGCTCAGGCAGAGCACGGACTTGAACCCAATCGAACATCTCTGGAGAGACCTGAAAATAGCGGTGCAGCGACGCTCCCCATCCAACCTGACAGAGCTTGAGAGGATCTGCAGAGAAGAATGGGAGAAACTCCCCAAATACAGGTGTGCCAAGCTTGTGTCATACCCAAGAAGAATCGAGGCTGTAATAGCTTCTAAAGGTACAAAGTACTGAGTAAAATGTCTGAATACTTAGTAAATGTGATATTTCAGTTTAGTATTTTTATACATTTGCTAAAATTTCAACAAATCCGTTTTTTTCTCTGTCATTATGGGGTATTGTGTGTCGTTTGATTAGGGGGGAAACTATTTAATCCATAGGGCTGTAATGTAACAAAATGTTGAAAAAGTGAAGGGGTCTGAATACTTATCCGAATGCACTGTAATCAGTGGTGTAAAGTACTTAAGTAGTACTTAAAAGTATTTTTGTTTAAGTAGTTTTTTGGGGGGTATTTGTACTTTACCTTACTATTCATATTTTTGCCAACTTTTACTTCACTGGAAAATAATGTACTTTTTACTCCATACATTTTCCCTGACACCCAAAAAAGTACTCATTTTGACAGGAAAATGGTCCAATTCACACACTTATCAAGAGAACATCTCTGGTCGTCCCTACTCCCTCTGATCTGGCGGACTCACTAAACACAAATGCTTCGTTTGTAAATTATGTCTGAGTGTTGGAGTGTGCCCCTGGCTATCCGCCAATAAAAAAAATTATGCCGTCTGGTTTGCATAATATAAGGAATTTGAAATGGTTTATACTTTAACTTTTGATACATAAGAACATTTTAGCAATTCTATTTACTTTTGATCCTTAAGTATATTTAAAAACAAATACTTTTAGACTTTTACTCAAGTAGTATTTTAATGGGTAACTCACTTTTACTTGAGTCATTTTCTATTAAGGTATCTTTACTTTTACTCAAGTATGGCAATTTAGTACTTTTTCCTCCACTGACTGTAATTCATTTAATGCATGTCATAACAAGATGCCCAGAGCTCCAAGCTTTCTTCTCAACACTCTCACTCTCCACACCTACAACATTTTTGTTTACGCATGTAACAACCAACTTGCCTGCTCCATCCTCACTGACTGGTGAAGCAATTTAATGAACTAAATGTAAAAACTGTTGATTTCACAGGTTAAAAAAGGAACAGAAAGGAAGGATATAAACCAGTACTTTTTTGGGGTTCGGGAACCAGTTCAGAACTTTATTTTTGCTAGTTGGAACAGTGGAACAAAACCCCAAAAATATTTTGGTTCCAAACCCTGAGAGAAACAGACAAAAATGTATATATTTTTTTAAATACGGTATATATTTTATTTTTGAAACAGGACAAATCTTATGGAGCACGTGCCCCCTACGGGCATGCCAGCTGATAGGGGTGAGATGTCAATCCACCTGCTGCTGTATGTTCTACAGTGCATGCACACAGATAAATTGCACACAGATAAAAAGGAAAATGTTCTTTACTGTAATCTCCAGGCCCCAGCATATGAACACATAACTATTATCAAGAATGCTGATGTTAAAGTGTGTGGGACAACCAGCATCAACGACATTCTCCTGAGTTGGGTCTACTTTTTCTTACTTGCTGCAGGTGGACGTTAGAACCCCGCGCTTTGACGCCCTCACGAGGAGGCAAGTAGAAGCAAAACATTCGAGCAGGGTCAAAGCGAAGCGATTCACTTTGAAGGAGAAAACAACAAACCAGGAAGTAGGTAGGAGGTAACGTAATCGGCTGTTGAACGGGGACCACAAACTCAATACAAAAGTTCGACACATTTGATGCATCAGGATTAAAGAAGTTATCACTCCGGTGGCAAAGGACTCCATTTTCCAACAACATGTATAATGATCTGGTAGGTGCTGGAACAATCGTTATTTTCTGATGTGCTTGAAATATTTTGATTAGAAAACAAAACATTACAGCGTTATAACCAGTCTCAGTCGAGTCCACACCGTCTATCTTTCTCACTTGAGAATCTAAATGCAACAGGTTGATCATTTCGTCTCCTGTTTGGGCTTCATATTATGTTATGAAAAAGTTCTGTTTTGCCCTCACCGCAAATTCTTTCTGACCAAGATGTCGCGGCAATGTCGCTTTTGAGGAAATGGACCAAAGTGTTGAAATTGTACATTTCTCTACTGGCGCCTGCGCAACAGTTGTTGCTTTTGGGTAGTATAGTTTGATTTGATAATCACACTTGAATGTAGCCAAATCTATTTATTAGATAACAACAATAAAGCTTGAAACAATATCTTGAACAATATTACAAGAAAACCTAGGATAGGATAAAGTAATCCTTCTAACCCCCCCCCCCCCCCCCCCCCCCCCCTTAGAGTTAGATGCACTATTGTAAAGTGGTTGTTCCACTGGACATCATAAGGTGAATGCACCAACTTGTAAGTCGCTCTGGATAAGAGCGTCTGCTAAATGACTTAAATGTAAATGTAAATGTAAAACTGTAATTAGTTAACACCTCAAAGACAACCTCGACATGAAGCTTCAACTGTGTAAATTTGAAGGAGATGATAGTCAAATATACAAGGCTAACTTAAATACTACACCTTACTCTTTATGGGCTCTATGGGAGAATACTGGAAAACCCCGTATGAACTTACTGTGGAATACTGTACTGTGCTTCCTCCTCAGGAGAGGATGTAATAAAGTCTTGAAGTTTACTGAACAAAAATATAAACGCAACATGTAAAGTGTCGGTTACATGAGATTAAAAAAAAGATCCCAGAAATGTTCCATGCGCACAACAAGCTTATTTCTCTTATTATGTGCAGACATTTGTTTACATCCCTGTTTGTGAGCATTTCTCCTTTGCCAAGATAAGGTGACAGGTGTGGCATATCAAGAAGCTGATTAAACATGATGATCATTACACATGTGCACCTTGTGCTGGGAATAATAGAAGGCCACTAAAATGTGCAGTGTTAACACACAACACAATGCCACAGATGTCTCATGTTTTGAGAGAGCGTGCAATTGGCATGTTGACTGCAGGAATGTCCACCAGAGCTGTTGCCAGAGAATTGAATGTTCATTTTTCTACCATAAGCCACTTCCAATGTCATTTTAGAAAATTTGGCAGTACATCCAACTGGCCTCACAACCGCAGAACACATGTAACCACGCCAGCCCAGGACCTCCACATCCAGCTTCTTCACCTGTGGGATCGTCTGAGACCAGCCACCTGGACAGCTAATGAAACTGTGGGTTTGCACAACCAAAGAATTTATGCACAAACTGTCAGAAACTGTTTCATTGTGTTCACCAGGGTCTTGACTGCAGTTGGGCATCCTAACCGACTTCAGTGGGCAAATTCTCACCTTCGATGGCCACTGGCACACTGGAGAAGTGTACTCTTCACAGATGAATCCTGGTTTCATATGTACCAGGCAGATGGCAGACAGACAGCGTGTATGGCGTTGTGTGGGCGAGCCGTTTGTTGATGTCAACGTTGTGAGCAGTGTCCCATGGTGGAAGTGGGGTTATGGTATGGGCAGGCATAAGCTATGGACAACGAACACAATTGCATTTTATCGATGGCAATTTGAATGCGCAGAGACACAGTGACCAGATCCTGAGGCCCATTGTCGTGCCTTTCAACTGCCGCCATCACCTCATGTTTCAGCATGATAATGCACGGCCCCATGTCACAAGGATCTGTACACAATTCCTGGAAGCTGAAAATGTTCCAGTTCTTCCATGGCCTGCATACTCACCAGACATGTCACCAATTGAGCATGTTTGGGTTGCTCTCGATCATCGTGTACGACAGCGTGTTCCGTTTCCTGTCAATTTCCAGCATCTTCGCACAGCCATTGAAGAGGAGTGGGACAACATTCCACAGGCCACAATCAACAACCCGATCAACTCTATGCGAAGGAGATGTGTCGGGCAGCATGAGGCAAATGGTGGTCACACCAGCTACTGACTGGCTTTCTGATCCATGACCCTTTTTTTAAGGTATGTGTGACCAACAGATGCATATCTGTATTCCCAGTCATGTGAAATTGACTGATTTTCTTTATATGAACTGTAACTCAGTAAAATATTTGAAATTGTTGCATGTTGCATTTATATTTTTGTTCAGTGTACAATTGACTAAAGGGATGATTCCTAAAAGGAAAAAAAATATTTTATTTGTATTTTCATTAAATATAATCCATAGAAGGGTCCTTTGGAAGAAAGATTGTTGACATATTTGACATTTGTATCTTAAAGCATAATTGGAAAAAATAATAAATTGAAGAGGTATATTTGTGACATTTTGGCTTTACCCTTTAAGACTACATAATTTTTCGTCTGTAGGTGCTACAAAGCGAAAATGTGTGTCATATGAAGCTTTACCGCTGACTCTGTAATATTAGTAGTATATTGAATATTGAAAATATATTAATGGATAAAATATGATATGGCAAATGTTCTACATATTGTTTAACATAATATACTCTACAGGCATATCCAAGTTCCTGAGTGGTATTTCTGCTACTTTTAGGCTTATGGTCCAATTTGTAAGCGTTACCAACATAGTCAATGTATACATGGATTCAAAATGGTAGCTCTCTGCTGGTTATTTGCAGGGTGTGCAATGGTACAAGTAAAAGAAGTGCTGTGATTGGTTACATTGCTTACTATGCCAATTTCTCTGTATAAAACGGGCCATAACCTTAAAACTAGCAGAGATCCCACTGGAACTTTGATATGCCCATAGATCAATTTATTATGTTAAACAATATGCACGTTTATATTTTTCAGTATTCATAAATTAATGTAAGACAATTGTTATTGAAATGAAAATACTACTCCTATTACAGAGCAAGCAGTAAAGATTCAAATGACAACAATTTTTGCTTTGTAGCACCTACAGATGAAACATTAGATCTGTAATTCATAGCGTTGAAACTGCCACGTTCGTTTGCGATATGACAACAACAAAGATGCTACTTCAAACAACAAACACTGTTTTTTTCTTTCGGACATCATTGCACCTATAATAGAACATCAGAGTATGTACACAGTAATTTTTTTTACCATGATGCTGAATGATCATTCCCTCAAAACAATAACAAATGCGCTTGGGGTGGCCAGTGGTGCTGTTTCGCCTATCGCGGATCTCAGCTTTAGAGAATGTCTGGGTAAGACCAAAATGTCACAAATGTTCCAACTTCAATTGATTATTCCTCAATTAAGCTTTAAGATACAAATGTCAAATATGCAGTACCAGTCAAAAGTTTGGACACACCTACTCATTCAAAGGTTTTTCTTTATTTTGACTATTTTCAACATTGTAGAATAATAGTGAAGACCTCAACTATGAAATAACACATATGGAATCATGTAGTAACCAAAAAGTGTTCAAATCAAAATATATTTTAGATTCTTCAAAGTAGCCACTGCCTTGATGACAGCTTTGCACACTCTTGGCATTCACTCAACCAGCTTCACCTGGAATGCTTTTCCAAAAGTCTTGAAGGAGTTCCCACATATGCTGAGTATTTATTGGATGCTTTTCCTTCACTCTGCGGTCCGACTCATCCCAAACCATCTCAATTGGGTTGAGGTCTGGTGATTTGTGGAGGCCAGGTCATCTGATGCAGCACTCCATCACTCCTTCTTGGTCAAATAGCCCTTACACAGCCTGGAGTTGTGTTGGGTCATTGTCCTTTTGAAAAACAAATGATAGTCCCACTAAGTGCAAACCAGATGGGATGGCGTATCGCTGCAGAATGCTGTGGTAGCCATGCTGGTTAAATGTGCCTTGAATTCTAAATAAATCACAGACAGTGTCACCAGCAAAGCACAATCCTCCATCACACCTCCTCCAGGCTTCACGGTGGGAACCACACATGCGGAGATTATCCGTTCACCTACTCTGCGTCTCACAAAGACACAGTGGTTGGAACCAAAAATCTCATATTTGGACTCATCAGACCAAAGACAGATTTCCACCAGTCTAATGTCCCATTGCTTGTGTTTCTTGGCCCAAGCAAGTCTCTTCTTATTATTGGTGTCCTTTAGTAGTGGTTTCTTTGCAGCAATTCGACCATGAAGGCCTGATTCACGCAGTCTCCTCTGAACAGTTAATTTTGAGATGTCTGTTACTTAAACTCTTTGAACATTTATTTGGGCTGCAATATGAGGTGTAGTTAACTCTAATGACCTTATCCTCTGCAGCAGCAGTAACTTTGGGTCTTCCTTTCCTGTGACAGTCCTCATGAGAGCCAGTTTCACCATAGCGCTTGATGGTTGTAACATTATAGCCTTATTCTAAAATCTACACACAATACCCCATAATGACAAAGTGAAAACAGGTTTTTTGAAATGTTTGCAAATCAATTTAAAATTAAAAACAGAAATACCTTATTTACATAAGTATTCAGACCCTTTGCTATGAGACTAGAAATTGAGCTAAGGTGCATCTTCTTTCCATTGATCATCCTTGAGATGTTTCTACAACTTGATTGGATTCCACCTGTGGTCAATTTAATTGATTGGACATTATTTGGAAAGACACACACCTGTCTATATAAGTTTCCACAGTTGACAGTGCATGTCAGAGCAAAAACCAAGCCACGAGGTTGAAGGAATTGCCCGTAGAGCTCCGAGTCTGAATTGTGTCGAGGCACAGATCTG
The DNA here is from genome assembly GCF_045679555.1 of Salvelinus alpinus. Taxonomy (NCBI): domain Eukaryota; kingdom Metazoa; phylum Chordata; class Actinopteri; order Salmoniformes; family Salmonidae; genus Salvelinus; species Salvelinus alpinus. The sequence continues at coordinate 66,109,008 of NC_092090.1, forward strand.
GGGAAGGGTACCAAAACATTTCTGCAGCATTGAAGGTCCCCAAGAACACAGTGGCCTCTAGCATTCAGAAATGGAAGAAGTTTGGAACCACCAAGACTCTTCCTACAGCTGGCTGCCCGGCCAAACTGAGCAATAAGGGAAGAAGGGCTTTGGTCAGGGAGATGGCCAAGAACCCGAGGGTCACTCTGACAGAGCTCCAGAGTTCCTCTGTGGAGATGGGAGAACCTTCCAGAAGGACAACTATCTCTGCAGCACTCCACCAATCAGGCCTTTTATGGTAGAGTGGCCAGACGGAAGCCACTCCTCAGTAAAAGGCACATGACAGCCCGCTTGGAGTTTCCTAAGGGCACCTAAAGTACTCTCAGACAATGAGAAATAAGATTCTCTGGTCTGATGAAACCAAGATTGAACTCTTTGGCCTGAATGTCAAGCGGCATGTCTGGAGGAAACATGGCACCATCCCTACTGTGAAGCATACTGGTGGCAGCATCATGCTGTGGGGATGTTTTTCAGTGGCAGGGACTGGGAGATACCCAAGATGACTCAATGCTGTAATCACTGCCAAAGGTGCTTCAACAAAGTACTGAGTAAAAGGTCTGAATACGTATGTAAATGTGATATTTTTTATATTTTTTTATATATATATTTACTAAAATGTCAACATGTTTTTGCTTTTGGGGTATTGTGTGTGTAGATTAATTAGGGGGGGGGGGGTAAGGCTGTAACCTAACAAAATGTGGGAAAAGTCAAGCGGTCTAATCTAGGCCGGAGTTTAGGAAGCTGACAGGTTGGTAGGTACTTTTACTGTGTTAGTTACCAGGGCTGTATGGTCGTGAAGGGTACATTGTAGACGGACCACTCGATAGGCTCAACATCAATGTCTTACAGTAGCTCCATAAATCCACAACGTCCCTGAGATGTATTTTAGAACAAAATAAAACAGAATACTTAGTGATGGTTGGGAAATTAAAACCTGATAGGCTACAATGTCACTGACCAACATGTTAGGGAAATGACCTGGCATTTAGAAGTACATTTTAGAGCAATCTATGATAGAGGTTCAATGGAACAGAACATTCTTCAGCCCTGTTCAAGCCTATACTCTCACACAAAAAGTAATTTATTCTTAATTCACAGTAGTTATCCCAGATGAACAACTGTTCATTCAGGTTCATGTACACATGAGCTACTCTGAAACAGATTGACTATGATTTGATGGCAACCTCTGACCAGACTGGGATTCATTTAGTGAAGGTTATCTGAGAAAGGAAACTGGACCTAGTTTGCTGTCAAACATCATTATTATCTATAGCTTGCCCTCGTCCCAGATCTGTTTGTTGCTGTAATTGTCAAACATGTTTGGCATGATAGCACAGACTGGCACTTATTTACTGACCTAAGATCCATAATTCATCTCAATAATTTCCTCATTTATGTTAGCGAAGGGATTATCTGTTGGATGTACTTTCTCTATCAGGGCCGACAGACATGCACTATATATTCAAAAGTATGTGGACACCACTTAAAATCAGTGGATTTGGCTATTTCAGCCACACCGTTGCTGGCAGGTGTATAAAATCGAGCACACCGCCATGCAATCTCCACAGACAAACATTGGCAGTAGAATGGCCTTACTGAAGAGCTCAGTGATGTTCAATGTGACACCGTCATAGGATGCCACCTTTCCAACAATTTCTGCCCTGCTAGAGCCGCCCTGGTCAATTATAAGTGCTGTTATGTGAAGTGGAAACGTCTAGGAGCAACAACGGCTCAGCCGCGAAGTGGTAGGCCACACAAGTTCACAGAACGGGACCGCCGAGTCCTGATGCGTGTGAAAACCGTCTGTTCTTGGTTGCAACACTCACTACCTAGTTCCAAACTGTCTCTGGAAGCAACGTCGGCACAAGAACTGTCCGTCGGCAGTTTTATGAACTGGTTTTCCATGACCGAACAGCTGCACACAAGCCTAAGATCACCATGTGCAATGCCAAGCGTCGGCTGGAGTGGTGTAAAGCTCGCCGCCATTGGACTCTGGAGCAGTGGAAACAAGTTCTCTGGAGTGATGAATCACACTTCACCATCTGGCAGTCCAACGGACAAATCTGGGTTTGGCAGATCCCAGGTGAACGCTGCTTGCCCGACTGCATAGTGCCAACCTTAACATTTGGTGGAGGTGGAATAATGGTCTGGGGCTGTTATTCATGGTTCGGACTTGGCCCCTTAGTTCCAGTGAAGGTAAATCTTAACGCTACAGCATACAGTGACATTCTAGACGATTCTGTGCTTCCAACTTTTATGGTAACAGTTTGGGGAAAGCCCTTTCCTGTTTCAGCATGACAATGCCCCTGTGCACAAAGGGAAGTCTATACAGAAATGGTTTGTTGAGATTGGAGTGGAATAACTTGACTGGCCTACACAGAGCCCGACCTCAACCACATCGAACACCTTTGGGATGAATTGGAACGCCGACTGCGAGCCAGGCCTAATTGCCCAACATCAGTGTCCAACCTTTATAATGCTCTTGTGGTTGAATGGAAGCAAGTCCCCGCTCCAACATCTAGTGGAAAGCCTTCCCAGAAGAATGGAGGCTGTTATAGCAGCAAAGGGGGGACCAACTCCATATTAATGCCCATAATTTTGGAATGAGATGTTCAACGAGCTTCAAAAGGGCTTGCTTCTCAAGTATATTTGAGTAAGATTCTGTGTAATACTGTATGTAGCCTACTAGTGTCTCTAACATCAGTGAACTTCCTTTGTTCGTCAGTATGTAATGTTTTGCTCTCAGTGGGACTTGTCATTTGATAGCAGTCTGCCATTCAGTATCCTGTGCCGAGTCCTGTGCCGGGAGAGAGCAGGTTGTGAAGGAGAGAGCGAGGAGACTCACCGAGTGGAAAGAAAGAAAGAAAGAAGAGATTCCTGTGTTTGTGAGGCAGAGGGCTCACGGGGTTTGGAAAAAATGTTCAACACACACCCCCCCCCCCCCCTTTCTGTCACATACATATAGTATTGGCATAACACTTCAACGGCTTACAGCAACATCTTATAGCATCTTTTACACTTCAAGGTGTCGAAGTTCACACAGCAAGCTGTCTGAAATATGAACGAAAATTACATATGCACAATCTACTATGCAAATAAAAAAACATGGGGAGTGATGAACAGTTACAGGGGCCTTTCTTTCATGTACGCCTCCTGGCAATAAAATAGGCCTAGTTGAAAGATACATATGTTCCTGATTCTGACTTGGATCGTTGGGTGTATTCCAAACGGAAGCAAATGGAAAGAAGCGGGGAGGGACCTACCTGAATTTGTCCAATGGAAACTCTCGTTTTCGTTGCAAAACGTTCTCCGTTTGGAGTAAACGTATGTTGTTGCAAAACTTTTTGGACCAATGATTACACCTGTTTTTGTGTGCAGATCTTACGTCGTCATTAAAAGGCAGATATGACCTAATGATACAGTACATACAGGTGTAAAACTGCTGCACAGGGTCCCCTGCTTACTGTTGTAAATAGATTTTTGATAAAGCTTTTGTGAGAGAATACAAAATAACTCACACAGATATCACCAGTTTCCGAAAACATGTGCGGAAGCGTATTATCCTCATTGACCTCTCTTTCTCTCATGCTCTCTCTCTCTTGTTCTATTACTTTCTTTCTCTCATGTTCTATCACTGTCTGTCTCTGTTTTTCTCCAGGAGCAGGGTGAGGTGGTGGAGCAGGACAAGGTGAAGACCCTGCAATCTCAGGTGGATGGGGTGAAGGACATAATGACCCAGAATGTGGACCGGATCCTGGCCCGGGGTGAGAGGCTGGACGACCTGATGGGCAAGTCAGAGGACCTGCAGGCTGGGGTCAGTCCTACAACACTGTTCTTCCCCTCTTGTGTGCTCTTCTACTGTTTTTTAATTTTATTTCATAGTTAATCCAAATTAGGTATCCATAATTGGATTTAAAGTAGTCTGTGGACTTGAAGAGTTTGTGACCCACAGTTTGGGTTTGTGTAGTGTACTTCAGTTTAAATCTAATTAAATCAAATCAAACTTGCATTTAAAATTCGCAATACACTTTACAGTAAAACAAAATGCATTATACACATACACAGTTTGCAAAGCATTGGTTACTGCAAAACAATGCAAATGGTATGATTTTTGTTAGCATATTTCTAATAGCATCCCATCTCTCCCTCAGGCTCAGAACTTCAAGCACACGTCTCAGAAGGTGGCTCGTTCCTACTGGTGGAAGAACATGAAGCTGTGGGTGGTGATAGTGGTCATCGTCCTCGTCATAATCCTCATCATCGTACTGCTCGCCACTGGAGTCATCCCTACTACCTCGCCTGCTCCCCCTCTTCCCACACCCACGAAAGCGCAATAACCCCCCATGGCGGAGACACACATTTACAGTACATCACGCACATACACACTCACATACTTGTTAGCTTACTTACCACCTGAGCAATTTCTTTCAAGAGAAGCCCAACTTCGAGACCAACTTGGCTGATGATCAATAGCTACTGTTGACTCTACAGTTCAACAATGCGTCATCACTTTGAAATTATGCGTGTTGGCTTTTATGAATAACCCTAACTTATTTGCACATTTTCTCCCTTTTTTCTTAAATACATCACTGTCTTAACTCTTGTACAGCTTCACACCCTCCGTCTAACCAGTCTTTGGCCATTCAAACACCATATGGTTCATTTGAAGAAAAAAAACGACTAACTCCCCTGCTCTCTTTGTTAATGCTGTGCCGCAAATGTTTTTCAGGGAAGACCAAAGTACTAATTAAGGGGTAGATATTGTCATTGTAGCCTATATAATGTTATTTGTGACACATTTCTAAATTCATGCTGGCATTTATGGTTTCTATCCATTTGGTGTTTTGAGGGTATGTAATGTGATCCACACACAGTCAGGGGTAAGGAGTTAAGCCTCCAAGAGGTCAAAGGTCAGGACAGATTTGAATGGGTGAACATGGGAGATATGAAAAGATTTGTGCTGTAGAGATGTGTGTTTGTCATGGTCATTGTTGCTGATATTTATTTTAAATTGTTTGTATAGTTAGTCTTTTCTCACTTTTTCCACCGTATTTGAATGGGTTTTTAGCTGAGCTGGTTACTATAACGGTTGTCACAGTGTTTTTGTTTTGAAAGATGGGAGAACAGATTTTCTGACTTGCAATGTTACAGTTAAAGGAACCATCGGAGGCCACAGACGAGACATAGGTTGTTGGGAACTGAGAGGGAAAGAGAGAGAATGGTGGGAGACTCTGGAGAAGTGAACGGTCTTTACACCTCTATCCATGACCTTCTGATACTCCATCATACATAACCTGCTGGAACTCTTGTCAGGACCTATGCTTGTTATCATGTTCCATGTACCCAGGTCTTGGAAACCCTGGCTAACTCCAGTCAAGCTGCTGTGAGAGAGGGATGATTGAACAGCTAACAACTCCCCTGCTGGTCTAAACTAATGTCTAAAGCTCCTATGACTGCTGTCATGACATGGCTTAGTTACTGCCTTGTTTTAGGAAGACACTATCTTTCAATTGTAATGTACTGTAATTCAGTAATTGCTTACCTATTTCTTCCCCTTTATTTCTTTGCCCACTTTAGTCTTAATTCCCCCAAAATGTATTAATTCTGATAATGTAATCTTGACTCCGTTAAAACGATAAATTGCAGAGTAGCTTTTGGTACATGTATTCTTTAGCTACTTTTGCCTTTGAACTTATCCCACTGCCCACTCCAATGGTGCAATACCATCTGAGCTTTGGAGAGGTCAAGGGGTTAACCCCCATGCGTGTATATAGTTCATGTTTATTTTTTTCACCTGTTAGTACATTTGTAAACCATCCAAGTAGTGTAACATTGAGGTTCATTTAAGGCTATTTGTCGTCCCTTCTGAACATCTTTTGTTTTTCATATTACTGTATTAATGTTATTTTTAATCAACAATACCAATGAAGGAGTATGATATGACATGCTTGGATTAAAAAGTGTCTACATACTTAGAAAATTCCTGACACTTTTATAATGGGAAATTATTGAAATACAATTTTGCCTTAATCCCTTAGTTAAAAGTATGAGCACATATATGTTATATATAAATATACAAATATATGTTTTTTTATAAGGCTGCCACCATAATGTGCCTTGCTACAGTCCGATCATAAAGGTCAGATATGTGTAGCCATGGGGCTCCGGGCCAGAGATATAATGATATTTTAGACCAGTAGGATGTATTGGGAAATTGGGCCAGTTACAATTGCTGGAGAATTATTTGTTTTTCATTAATTGATCGAGTTCAATCATGTTGTTTCTGATTAGTTATATAATAAATAGTATTACCTTACGCAGTGATTTTGTTTTGTTCTTTCCTATTGTCTCAAATTATATTTGCTTGATCATAAAGTCACAAGAGGGAGACACAGTACACTAACACAAAAAGGTTGGTATAGTTGCTCAAAGGATCATGGGGAAAAACCTTAGGTTGTTTTTACTGTGTTCTAACTGCCGGGATCTCTCAATAAGCTAAAGGGGGAGGGGGGGGGGGTCTTGATTAAGTGTTTACTTTGTGAAGGTGTTATCTTGAATCAACAGAAAAGAACAGTTGAGCCATTACCAGAACAGTCGAGGTTCCCAGAGTTTTAATCTAATATTTAATATCTTTGGAACCATTAACAGTATTTACTTGGACTGTATATTAGGTTTTACAGTGGGCATAAACAGTGTTAACATCTTGCAATTTTTACTCGCCATGCAAAGACCTCAAGGACATCCCAAAATCTCCATCCATGTGTGATATCTCACAGCACAGATCTCACAGACGGGAAGGTGGTCCAGGTTGTTTGGATCTGATCTCCTTAACACAGGCAATCCCATTCTGATATTTTTTCCACTAATTGGAAGGGATACTGGATCGATAGAGGTAGATATGTATAGGGCAGTGGAGGCTGCTGAGGGGAGGATGGCTCATAATAATGGCTGGAACAGCGCAAATGGAATGGCATCAAAATATATGGAAACCGTGTGTTTGATGTATTTGATACTATTCCACTGATTCTGCTCCAGCCATTACTACCAGCCCACCCTCCCCAATGAAGGTGCCACCAACCTCCTGTGGTATAGGGGTTAAGGTATATAAGGTAAATGTATATGGGTAAGGTGACTAGGAATCAGGATATATGGTAAACAGTAAACAGAGTAGAGTAGTTCTGGTTTATCCCAAAGAATGAATGTGATTGTTTTTAACAAAGCATGAAAAATATATTATAATATCTTATATATAATATATCTTATATTACCAAGGTATTTCTCACATGACATTTTACATTTACATTTGCAATCCTTATGACCAATCATGTGTTTCTGAAACAACAGATTCCAATGTAAGAAACTAAAAGAGCCCATTTATACTGGACAGGAAATGGTGTCTAGGCATTCTGTCCGGATTCTGATTGGAAGTCATGTGGATGTGAGTCCTCATTCCTCCATATTACATAATGATGAGGGAGGACCGAGTGGACTGAATATGTTCTTTGTGTTGGTGTGGAACGGACCCAGACGTGACCCATTGTTAACCAGGCCTGAGAAAGTCTGGTTAGTACCACACGACCTGACACAGCCTCACATGGTTGCTGTCATCTGCCCCCATACAGAAATGGATTGGCCATAGGGCAGTTTGGGTAAATGCCGGATGGGCCTGTCCCTCTTTAACCCAGTGGACCGTTCTAAATTGGGGGTTTTGTGCAGAATGATCAATATTTGCCTAATATAGGGGCTTCAAGGGAAAAAAATCGGCAATGTGTTAGCCGATTTGTGGTCCCAGTCCATCCCTGCCCCCATACACAATTAAGGGCCCCAACACTGGGCACAGCTCTAGTATGCTCTGATAAAGCCAAGGCAGGCAACCAGGGTTATAGCTTACTTCTTATTCATGTTTATCATTAAGTCAATGTTGACAGATGATGGCGATAAAGAGAAAATCCTGCCTTCCCAGGTAACCCATTTATGATTTCTTTATTACAGTTGAAGGACAGTTAATGAAAATGTATGAAAACATGACGTTAGTGTTGTTTGGTTTAATGTCATATTGGTAAGATGGAGGACAACAGATATTTCTGCATGACCTTAATTACAAACATACTAAGCATACAGGTACACAGTGCACTCAGACAAAAAGTGTGGTTTCCGTTCACATGCATGTTTCTGTTTTGGTTTCATGTCACAAAACCTTGATGGAAATAGTTGTAATGATGAAATAATGTAAGAATGTGCATTCAGCTCAGTGATCAAATTACTCAGACTGTATTTTCCTACTGAAAACTTGTGAATTCCCTACCAAATGGAATATACATTTTTAAGTTTGTTTAACTGTGAGAAAAGTTTTACTTCCTCTCACATGTGTTACTTCACTTTCAATTTCCTGATTTATTTTGTAAGTGGGGTTTGTGCTCTCTCACCCCACTCCTCCCTTCCTTTCCTAGATGTCCTGCATGAAAGTTTCATATTATGACTGTGCTATGTCAGTTATCATAAGTGGAATGTAGGTTTACATCAACTGTAACTCTTATGGTGAGCGTTATTTATTATGTATTATAACTGAATTAATACAGACTAAGGCTGTGAGTTAAACTAGAATTGAAATACAGTATTAACAGAACAGGGTGTACACTAGAAGCACAAGGAATTTGGGATGGAAGTTGGTAGCCCATAACTAAATTGTTTCAGAGCCACGCTACTGACCGTTGCTGACAGTGAACACAGACAAGGACCCATTGTTTGAGTTTTGGAGCCTGTTGAATGTTGGCCAAATTGTCATAAAATGCAGTTTTTGTTTTCAATCCCCTCTACTAATGTGTTTGATGCTTTATCAAAAGGCAAACCATGGTCATATAGCCCACTCATTAGACTAGCTACTGTTATAGTAGCGGTGGTGGAAAAAGTACTCAAAGTCATAATTGAGTAAAAGTAAAGATACCTTAATAGAAAATGACTCAAGTAAAAGTGAAAGTCATCCAGTAAAATATTACTTGAGTAAAAGTCTAAAAGTATTTGGTTTTAAGTATAATTAAGTATCAAAAGTAAATGGAATTGCTAAAATGAACTTAACTATCAAAAGTAAAAGTAATATTCAATATTCAATATTTTATGCAAACCAGACAGCAAATTTTTTATTTTTTATTTTATTATTTACGGAGATCCAGGGGCACACTACAACACTCTGACATTAATTCACAAACAAAGCATTTGTGTTTAGTGATTCCGCCAGATCAGAGGCAGTAGGGATGACCAAAAAATGACTTAAGTAATACTTTAAAGTATTTTTACTTAAGTACTTTACACCACTGGATAGTAAGCCTAGGTGAAAGTAAAAGGCAACGGCTGAATATGAATATATAATGAAGGCTTTATAACACTCGTCAAAAGCCTGTAAAATCTGTAGATTTTCAAATGATAGGGAAGGTGTAAGGTTTTGCCCTTTCACTTATGTAGTATGATCACGCATCTAATATTACGGACCAGTATTTAAATTCCGTGACATTACGGCCGCGACGTCACAGTGTCTGTTCTGCTGACTTCCAGAAAAGGGGTGGGTGTCACCCGACCCGACCAGCAGACTTCAGTGAAAGTGGGCGAGAGTAGATCAGGAAATATAAAGAATATCGACTAAAATAAAGATTGCAACGAACTGTAGCCAACTGCAAATGAGATAAGGTTAAAATACAAGTTTGTGATATCGGAAAATCATCTTGGATAAAGACAACATTTGTTTGAAAACAAAAGTTTACGCCAAGACGCAATGCATTGTGTTCAGTGACAGTTTACGACGGGAATAGAGATAGTAACGTGAAAGCAATGGTAAGTTTCTATGATTTTTTTTGACAAATAAAGGATTAAGAAATACTATATTTATATATGTTTATGTATTCATCATTTTGTTTATTAACCTCAATATTGCACAGACCTGTAAGAAGCGTTTCTTTATCACTGTATGTGTATAGCCTACATTAGGCTACAGCCTGGCTTTGAATTGCGATAGACCGTTTTCCTACATTGAACTTGACTGTTATGTAACCTTCATCGTGTGATACAGTTACCTTTACTTAAAAATATTCCCTTTTATAGTTTTTATTTGATTTGGATTTGACTTATGAGAGATCATACACAATTCAAACAAATTCATGCAAATAGATTATTTCATATAGACAGGGTTGGGTAGGTTACTTTCTAAATGTAATCCGTTACAGTTACTAGTTACATGTCCACAATTGTAATCGGTAACTTAACTTGTTGAAGTTTACATAGCTGGCCATATATGGATGTTAATTTTACTTTATGGGTTGGTTATTTAGGCTTCTTCTAACCCATCGCCTTCTACTTCATATAATAAAACGATTAAGTTATAAGTTATATCTTTACATTAATAAAAACCAAAGTCTATCAGAATTCCAGTCATTCCAAAAAAAATTATACCCCTTGATCTTCAAGAACAGGATTTGGAATTATGGAAATATAGATTAGCCAAATTGTTTCACCTGAGCATAACCCCAAAATCAAGGACTTATTAGCCACCAGGGGCCTGTTGCACAAAACTAGGATAAGGGATTAAGCCAGGATATCTTGGTGATCCTGGCTCAATTGATCCGTAATCCGGTTGCACTAAAGATGGATAGGGGGCAGGAGGATATGTTATGGTATAAATTACCATGGAGATTTATTCTGTGGAGCTAGCCTGCTCCAGACCAGGCTAAATTCCAGGATCTATTTAATCTCATCCCTAATGTCAGTCAGCAGTCACCACAAATGGAAACCAATAGTTATTTCACTGCTCACTATACATTGTTATCACATATAACTAGACCCACTGTTATTATTTAAACGTTTGTGATCATTAATTTCAATGATTTTGGATAAAAAATGATTTTTAGATGATGTTGCTATCATTAGATAATTTACAGTTTCCCATAGACTATAAGGCTATATATAAAATGATAGAATATTAGGGCCACAGAGGGGAAAAAAACACAAGTCATAATATTGTAACCAGTTGTTTTAAAGGAGGACAGTTGTTAAAATGACAGATGTGGGGCATTTCGTGAAATTGTACTTCAGTATGGTTTCATAAACAAAGACATGCTGATGTGCCAGAATATTAAGTATCACATTGTCATAAGTATCAAAACTGTAAAAACAATATGTAGCTTTTCTGCAGAAAGAACCAGCCTCATAAATGTATGACTTTATCCTTTTTCTTCAGTGTGGCCCTAGTACTCTGTCATATAAACAAATACACATTCCATATGAATATAAAAACACAATGTGTAACATTATGTTCCTTTATTGAATAAGGACAAAACAAAGCAGGTAAACCATCAGCTCCTTTCGAAACTGAAGTCACAGTGACTCTACAAGATGGAAAGCACAGAATCCAAGCATATTATACAAAATGATACATACACATTCAAAGGTCTGTATATAACACACCCTGCATGTCTGCACACTAAAATAAATGCAGGACAAATCCATACACATCAACTGAACAGACAAATGAATGGATGCAGTAGCCTCCCTGCAGCCTTGTATTACACACAGTATACCGCACAAACATCATAAGAGGCCAAATTCGTCAAAAAACGAACCCAAAAAAACCCAAATTCCTCTGCCACCGCAGGACATATTTAACCAAAATTGAAAGCACACATACTAACTAAAATAATTCAACACATATTGGTCCCTCAGCAGCCGACCACTGTCGTCATCAGGGAAGATTGCCGGATTGTCCCAGTCCATGGCTGGTGGCACTCTGGGGGCCCTCTCCTTCCTCAGGCAGGCCACATTGTGGAGGACAGCACAAGCCACAGTAATATCACATGCCCTAACAGGGCTGACCCTTAATTTGTGAAGGCAGTGAAAGCGTGCCTTCAGGAGGCCAAAGGTCATTTCAACTCTGGCCCTGGTCCTGGCATGGGCATGGTTGTAGGCCTGCTGTGCTTCCTGGGGGTCTGTGAAAGGTGTCAGGAGAAAAGGCTGGCAGCCATACCCCCTGTCTCCCAGCAACACACCAGAGAATTCACCTGTCAACACAAAATCTCATCATTACTACCTCATAAACACAGTGATATTCTTGACACAGCCATGATGGTTATAAATAGGGGTTGTGTGGCTTACCTTGTGATAGGCACTGATAGATTTCAGAGGCCCGAAAGATTCTGGAGTCATGGACTGAGCCAGGCCATTTTGCCACAACATTGCTGATCACACAGTCAGCATTGCAGACCATCTGAAATCATAAGATGAGGAATATTACACCAATCAATGCACATCACTGGCAATGCATATGTAACGGCGGTCCTCCTCCTCTTCTACCGAAAAGGAGGAGTATTGATCGAACCAAGGCGCAGTGGAGTTTGAACACATATTTATTAAACGAAAACACGAACTTAACTAAACTAACAAAACAACAAACGGTGTAGACAGACCTATACGACGAACTTACATAAAACAAGAAGAACGCACGAATAGGAAACATAGGCTACACAAAACGAACAAACCGTAAACAGTCCCGCGTGGTGTACAGACACAGACACGGAAGACAATCACCCACAACGAACACTGTGACAACGCCTACCTAAATATGACTCTTAATTAGAGGAAAACGCAAACCACCTGCCTCTAATCAAGAGCCATACCAGGTCACCCAAAACCAACATAGAAACAGATAACATAGACTGCCCACCCAAAACACATGCCCTGACCATAAACACATAAAAAACAACATAAAACAGGTCAGGACTGTTACAGAACCCCCCCCTCAAGGTGCGAACGCCGGGCGCACCAGCACAAAGTCCAGGGGAGGGTCTGGGTGGGCAGTTGACCACGGTGGTGGCTCCGGCTCAGGACGCTCTCCCCACACCACCATAGTCACTCCCCTCTTCTGTCTACCCCTTCCACTGACCACCCTAAAACTACCTTCCCCTAAATAAACGGCCAGCACCGGGACAAGGGGCAGCACCGGGACAAGGGGCAGCACCGGAACAAGGGGCAGCACCAGGATAAGGACCAGCACCGGAATAAGGGTCAGCACCGGGACAAGGGGCAGCACCGGGACAAGGGGCAGCACCGGAACAAGGGGCAGCACCGGGACAAGGGGCAGCACCGGGACAAGGGGCAGCACCGGGACAAGGGGCAGATCCCGGCTGAAGGACTCTGGCAGGTCCTGTTTGGACGGCTCTGGCAGGTCCTGGCTGGACGGCTCTGGCAGGTCCATGCAGGCTGACGGCTCTCGACGCTCATGGCAGACTGACGGCTCTCTACGCTCATGGCAGGCTGACGGCTCTCTACGCTCATGGCAGGCTGACGGCTCTCGACGCTCATGGCTCTCTGACGGCTCTGGCTGCTCATGGCTCTCTGACGGCTCTGGCTGCTCATGGCTCTCTGACGGCTCTGGCTGCTCATGGCTCTCTGACGGCTCTGGCTGCTCATGGCTCTCTGACGGCTCTGGCTGCTCATGGCTCTCTGACGGCTCTGGCTGCTCATGGCTCTCTGACGGCTCTGGCTGCTCATGGCTCGCTGGCGGCTCTGGCAGATCCTGTCTGGTTGGCGGCTCTGGCAGATCCTGTCTGGTTGGCGGCTCTGGCAGATCCTGTCTGGTTGGCGGCTCTGGCAGATCCTGTCTGGTTGGCGGCTCTGGCAGATCCTGTCTGGTTGGCGGCTCTGGCAGATCCTGTCTGGCGGGCGGCTCTAGCGGCTCCTGTCTGGCTGACGGCTCTAGCGGCTCCTGTCTGGCGGATGGCTCTGTAGGCTCATGGCAGACGGGCGGCTTTGCAGGCTCATGGCAGACGGGCGGCTTTGCAGGCTCCTGGCAGACGGATGACTCAGATGGCGCTGGGGAGACGGATGGCTCAGATGGCGCTGGGGAGACGGATGGCTCAGATGGCGCTGGGGAGACGGATGGCTCTGGCCGGATACGGCGCACTGTAGACCTGGTGCGTGGTGCCGGAACTGGAGGCACCGTGCTAATGATAAGCACCTTCCTACTAGTGCGGGGAGCAGGAACAGGGCACACTGTACTCTCAAAGCCTACTCTATCCCTGATGCGAGGTACCGGCACTGGTGACACCGGGCTGAGGACAAGCACATCAGGATTAGTAGGGGGAGAAGATACAGTGTGTTCAGGGCTCTGGAGACGCACAGGTGGCTTAGTGCGTGGTGCCGGAACTGGAGGCACCGGGCTAGATACACGCACTACAGGGAGAGTGCGTGGAGGAGGAACAGGGCTCAGGATACGCACTGGTAGCCTAGTGCGTAGTGTATACACTGTAGGTACTAGGCTGGGGCGGGGAGGTGGCGCCGGAAATACCGGACCGTGGAGGCGTACTGGCACTCTTGAGCATTGAGCCTGCCCAACCTTACCTGGTTGAATGCTCCCGGTCGCCCGACCAGTGGGGGGAGGTGGAATAACCCGCACCGGCCTATGTAGGCGAACCGGGGAAACCATGCGTAAGGCCGGTGCCATGTATGCCGGCCCGAGGAGACGCACTGGAGACCAGACGCGTTGAGCCGGCCTCATGACACCTGGCTCAATACCCAATCTAGCCCTACCAGTGCGGGGAGGTGGAATAACCCGCACTGGGCTATGCACTCGTACAGGAGACACCGTGCGCTCTACTGCGTAACACGGCGCCTGCCCGTACTCCCGCTCTCCACGGTAAGCCTGGGAAGTGGGCGCAGGTCTCCTACCTGCCCTTGGCCCACTACCTTCTAGCCCCCCCCCCAAGAAATTTTTGGGAATTACTTACGGGCTTTTTGGGCTTCCGTGCCAGACGCGTTCCCTCATAGCTCCGGTTCCTCTCTCCGGTAGCCTCTGCTCTCCTCAGTGCCTCCAGCTGTTCCCATGGGAGGCGATCCCTACCAGCCAGGATCTCCTCCCAAGTGTAGCAACCCTTTCCGTCCAATATATCGTCCCATGTCCATTGCTCCTTCTTTTCCTGTCCCTTCCTCCGTTGACTCCGCTGCTTGGCTCTGGTATGGTGGGTGATTCTGTAACGGCGGTCCTCCTCCTCTTCTACCGAAAAGGAGGAGTATTGATCGAACCAAGGCGCAGTGGAGTTTGAACACATATTTATTAAACGAAAACACGAACTTAACTAAACTAACAAAACAACAAACGGTGTAGACAGACCTATACGACGAACTTACATAAAACAAGAAGAACGCACGAATAGGAAACATAGGCTACACAAAACGAACAAACCGTAAACAGTCCCGCGTGGTGTACAGACACAGACACGGAAGACAATCACCCACAACGAACACTGTGACAACGCCTACCTAAATATGACTCTTAATTAGAGGAAAACGCAAACCACCTGCCTCTAATCAAGAGCCATACCAGGTCACCCAAAACCAACATAGAAACAGATAACATAGACTGCCCACCCAAAACACATGCCCTGACCATAAACACATAAAAAACAACATAAAACAGGTCAGGACTGTTACAGCATAGTGTTCGTCAATGGACAATATCAAAAAGTTATGTTCACCTGAACATTAATGCTGTGAAAGGATTTCCTATTCACAAAATCGGCCTCATGGGCACCTGAGGGGGCTTTTATCCTTATGTGTGTGCAGTCCACTGCACCAATGACATTGGGGAAACCTGTCACACAAAGTAATGAGTATCCTACTATGTGTTAACAGTTGTCCTGTAATTTGTAGATCCTCTTACCTGCAATCCTATAGAACTCCTCTTTGATGTCACAGAGTCTTCTGTGGCCAGGGAAGGAGATGAAGACATCTGCTAATGCTTTGATAGCCAGACACACACTCCTTATTGTGCGGCAAATTGTGGCCTTGTTCAGCTGTTCTGCATCCCCCACTGAGTACAGGAAGGCTCCACTAGCAAAAAAGCGCAAGGCCACACAAACCATTTGCTCCACACTCAGTGCATGGCTCCGTGCAGTGCGGTGCTTAATCCTGGGACCCAGTAGTCTGCATAGATACCTGATGCCATCTGCAGAAAACCTGTATCTTTCATATAGATGGTCATCAGGGAAGGCCAGTGGGTCCAACCGGTCCCTGAAGACCCTTTCTCGCCTGAAGGCTCTCCTCAGCACAAGTGCTTCTTCATCCACCACATCTCGCACGAATGGGCATGCCATTGTCAGAGCAGAAAGGAACACACAATTTTGGGCCTTCATATAGGCTAGTGGCCACACCTGGTGCTGGGGGGGTGGGCAAAAGAGGGCGATGCCTTATAACAATGACTTGGTTGTACTGATTGCTGGGAAAATAAAAAAAACCTTAGAAAGATGCCACCGTCCTGTGTGCTCACAATAAGAGCTCATATGTCATGGCTCACTTGACTTTACGAGAATATACCTAATTTTTATTTTGAGCTGTGTCATCTTCTTGGAGCTGGGGGAGGAAAGAAAAATAATGAATAATACATTTGTGTTACAGTTAGCATACAGTGTACATTGAAGGCATATCTCACCTCCCTCTCAAGTTTTTTTATTTCAAGGTCCAGTTTCCTAATTGTCCTCTTTTTTATTTCGGACTCCAGTGCAAGATTTTCCATCTTTTTCTTCTTGTACTGAATGTCTATGTCTGCCAGTTCTATTTGGCGCCGGAGGTGGTTGCCATACAACTTTCTAAAGGCTTGTGAGCTCTGTGAACACAATACAATTAGCGCAGCTGGAATTTGGCAGGATGTGGTGTCCTTTTATTAATACGCACTATGTTGCCAGGCTGGTTTTCCCACTGTATAGCATCTGGGTCCTGTAAAAGAAATTAGATTTTTTGATTTTGATGAGGACTCCTCACCATTGTAGAGTAAATAGTACTTTCACAGTCTTAACATGATACCTCATGCCTTCTGGAATCCAGAGAGATGGTCTCCTCCTCATCATCGTCTCCATCATGTGCTGTTGCTGCTGCACTGGGGCCTTCACCCTATCACATTTAATCGGATTCATATTGAAGCTAGTAGACAAGACATGCCAGGCCTACAGTATGCCTTTGATGGAGTACTCACTGGATCAGCATCGTCTGGTGCTTGTGCTGGTGGCTCTAACAGGAACACAGTGCTGCCAGACACTGCAAGGCAATAGGTAAACCAAAGTCAGACAGTCCAAATTGATTCAATATGAATGTGGTTGTATCCCATGTAGAGATGGAAGGACATACCTTGAATGAAGCGGGTGGCATCTTGGGAGGAACCTATGCTCGTCTCTTTCCCCCCAGGGATCCCCTCTAAGACGGGCCTGCCTTTATTTAGCTCCAAGGCCATGTCCTCTGCTGGGGTAAGGTCAGCCTTTGGTGACCCACCACCCGTGCCTTGTCTGTGGGTATTCTTTTTCACTGCTAAAACAGTACAGACAATGTGTGAGCAGGCACCTTCTGGGTACAATATATGCTTGTGCTTTGTTAAATATTAGTCAGGGACCATACCATTCTGCAGAATGTTCTTGTATTTGATTTTGACCTGCTGCCATGTCCGTTTTGGCCCGTTCATGTTTAATCTACACACACACACACACACACACACATTTAATGGAGTCACACTGCAAAAAATTACTTGGTATTTTTGTCTTGTTTTCAGTAAAAATATCAAAAAATTTATCATAGCTTTATACAGTGTGATGGAGTTACTTTACACAATTTCACTCATATCTGCAGTGCATTTCAATTAAAAATTTAACCGTTTCATAATTACAGTACAACTGCATTTTTGGAGATGTGAATTAAATATTTGAATTGTAATTGTGATGTTTCAGCGGAGCGGTGAGTGTGTAATTGTGCACTACTTACGCATTCAGGCGGTCTGCAATACTTTGCCACGCTTTTTCTCTTTGCTTTATCACTGTGGCGGTGTTGCCTTTCTTCTTAATTATATCTTTTACCTCCTCGTATGCCTCCATGAGGATTTGTGCTTCCGACGGGGAAAAGTACGCGGCTCTAGTTGCCATGGTAAATCAGTTAATCTGTGATCTGTGGCGGGTCTATTTGAGTGAGCCGTGAGCGCGCACCTATCCAGGATTGGTTTCACCTGGCTTAATGAATCCGTGTCTGCTCATCCTGGCTTGGTCTTTGTGCAACCAATTAAGCCTGGACGCACATGTTTTGGCTTCATTGAGCTCAGCTGAGTCATTTATCCCGGATGTCTTAATTCTACTTTTGTGCAACAGGCCCCAGCCCTACTCTGTTGTTTATGATTTTGTTGTCATGGCGGACTGATTGGGCTCATTGATTTGAGTTGAAAAATAATGCTGCGCTCATGGAATGGCATGCTTTGAGCCATATTGAAAAGTGCTGTTTACATGTGATAAATGTATGCCATATTCTGCATTTGCTATAGGCCTATTGTTTACCTTTTTGTTGGTGACACTTTGATATCTTGATAATATGCAGATGAAACAATAACAAAACTGTCACCCCGCCTTTGTTTTGGTAAAAAGCTGAGGGATGGGCCTGGAGAAATGTAGCCACTCTCAGATTAATAGACAGAGCTGTAGATGCAATGACTGACCATCCATGATATGAAAATGTATGTTTTAACCATGTTATGAGGCTATACGGTGTTTGTTTACATTTACAATGTTTACAAACATTGGAGAAAAACAAACGTATATTTTGGTTTCTCATGGAGTGTGACAGTTGAACTAAGCTCATGAGGCATTTATAAGTTACATTCTTCAAGAATCAATGGATATACATTACCGGTCAAAAGTTTTAGAACACCTACTCATTCAAGTGTTTTTCTTTATTTGTACTATTTTCTACATTGTATAATAATAGTGAAGACATCAAAACTATGAATTAACACATATGGAATCATGTAGTAACCAAAAATATATTTTATATTTTAGATTCTTCAAAGTAGCCACCCTTTGCCTTGATGACAGCTTTGCACACTCTTGGCATTCTCTCAACCAGCTTCATGAGGTAGTCACATGGAATGCATTTCAATTAACAGGTCTGCCTTGTTAAAAGTGCAGTCACAAAAACCATCAAGTGCTATGATGAAACTGGCTCTCATGAGGACCGCCACAGGAATGGAAGACCCAGAGTTACCTCTTCTGCAGAGGATAAATTCATACGAGTTACCAGCCCAAATAATGCTTCACAGAGTTCAAGTAACAGACATCTCAACATCAACTGTTCAGAGTAGACTGTGTATCAGGCCTTCATTGTCAAATTGCTGCAAAGAAACCACTACTAAAGGACACCAATAAGAAGAAGAGACTTGCTTGGGCCAAGAAACACGAGCAATGGACATTAGACCGGTGGAAATTTGTCCTTTGGTCTGGAGTCCAAATTTGAGATTTTTGGTTCCAACCGCTGTGTCTTTGTGAGATGCAGTCTGGGTGAACGGATGATCTTCGCATGTGGGGTTCCCACCATAAAGCATGGAGGAGGAGGTGTTATGGTGTGGGGGTGCTTTGCTGATGACACTGTCTGTGATTTATTTAGAATTCAAGGCACATTTAACCAGCATGGCTACCACAGAATTCTGCAGCGATAAGCCATCCCATCTGGTTTGGGCTTAGTGGGACTATCATTTGTTTTTCAACAGGACAATGACCCAAACACACCTCCAGGCTGTGTAAGGGCTATTTTACCAAGAAGGAGAGTGACGAAGTGCTGCATCAGTTGACCTGGCCTCCACAATCCTCCGACCTCAACCAAATTGAGATGGTTTGGGATGAGTCGGACCGCAGAGTGAAGGAAAAGCATCCAACAAGTGCTCAGCATATGTGGGAACTCCTTCAAGACGGTTGGAAAATCATTCCAGGTGAAGCTGGTTGAGAGAATGCCAAGAGTGTGCAAAGCTGTCATCAAGGCAAAGAGTGGCTATTTGAAGATTCTCAAATATAAAATATATTTTGATTTGTTTAACACTTTTTTGGTTACTACATGATTCCATATGTGTTATTTCATTCCATTCACTCTTGGCATTCTCTCAACCAGCTTCACCTGGAATGATTTTCCAATTATTTAAAGTGGCATTGTTTAAAGTGACTAGTGATCCATTTATTAAAGTGTCCAGTGATTGGGTCTCAATGTAGGCAGCAGCCTCTCTGAGTTAGTGATTGCTATTTAGCAGTCTGATGGCCTTGAGGAATGAAGCTGTTTTTCAATCTCTCGGTCTCAGCTTTGATGCACCTGTACTGACCTCGCCTTCTGGATGATAGCGGTGTGAACAGGCAGTGGCTCGGGTGGTTGTTGTCCTTGATGATCTTTTTGGCCTTCCTGTGACATCTGGTGCTGTAGATGTCATGGAGGGCAGGTAGTTTGCCCCCGGTGATGCGTTGTGCAGACCGCACCACCCTCTGGAGAGCTTTGCGGTTGAGGGCGGTGCTGTTGCTGTACCAGGCTGTGATACAGCCCGACAGGATGCTCTCAATTGTGCATCTGTAAATGTTTGTGAGTGCTTTTGGTGACAAGCCAAATTTCTTCAGCCTCCTGAGATTGAAGAGGCGCTGTTGCGCCTTCTTCACCACGCTGTCTGTGTGGCCCAGGAACATAAAACTTTCTACCTTCCCCACTGCTGTCCCTTCGATGTGGATAGGGGGATGCTCCCTCTGCTGTTTCCTGAAGTCCACAATCATCTCCTTTGTTTTGTTGACGTTGAATGAGAGGTTGTTTTCCTGACACCACACTCCAAGTGCCCTCACTTCCTCCCTGTAGGCTGTCTCGTCGTTGTTGGGGATCAAGCCCACTACCATTGTGTCGTCTGCAAACTTGATGATTGAGGTAGAGGAGTGCATGGCCACGCAGTCGTGGGTGAACAGGGAGTACAGGAGGGGCCCCAGTGTTGAGGGTCAGCAAAGCAGAGATGTTGTTTCCTACCTTCACCACCTGGGGGCGGACCGTCAGAAAGTCCAGGACCCAGTTGCACAGGGCGGGGTTGAGATCCAGGGCCTCCAGCTTGATGATCCCGTGTGGCTCAGTTGGTAGAGCATGGCGCTTGCAACGCCAGGGTTGTGGGTTCATTCCCCACGGGGGGACCAGGATGAATATGTATGAACTTTCCAATTTGTAAGTCGCTCTGGATAAGAGCGTCTGCTAAATGACTTAAATGTAAATGTAATGATGAGCTTGGAGGGTACTATGGTGTTGAATGCTGAGCTCTAGTCAATGAAGAGCATTCTTACATAGGTATTATTTTTGACCAGATGGGATAGGGCAGTATGCAGTGTGATGGCGATTGCGTCATCGGTGGACCTGTTTGGGCGGTATGCAAACTGAAGTGGGTCTAGGGTGGCCGGTAAAGTGGCGGTGATATGATCCTTGACTAGCCTCTCAAAGCACTTCATGATGACAGAAGTGAGTGCTTTGGGGCGGTAGTCATTTAGTTCAGTTATCTTTGCCTTCTTGGGTATAGGAACAATGGTAGCCATCTTGAAGCATGTGGGGACAACAGCCTGGGATAGGGAGCGATTGAATATGTCCGTAAACACACCAGCCAGCTGGTCTGCGCATGCTCTGAGGACGCGGCAATGGATGCCGTCTGTGCCAGCAGCCTTGCG
Organism: Salvelinus alpinus; assembly: GCF_045679555.1. Lineage (NCBI taxonomy): Eukaryota > Metazoa > Chordata > Actinopteri > Salmoniformes > Salmonidae > Salvelinus > Salvelinus alpinus. The sequence goes on from NC_092090.1 coordinate 66,130,550, forward strand.
AGAGTTAAGAAGTTTAAATGTTTTACTCACCTCAGCCACGGAGAAGGGGGGGCGCAGTCTTTGTTAGCGAGTCGCGACAGTGGCACTGTATTATCCTCAAAGCGGGCAAAGAAGGTGTTTAGTTTGTCTGGAAGTGTGACGTCAGTGTCCGTGACGTGGCTGTTTTTGTACTCAGGGATTTCCTGTAAACCCTGCCACATACGTCTCGTCTCTGAGCCGTTGAACTGCGACTCCACCTTGTCCCTGTACTGGAATTTCGCTTGTTTGATTGCTTTGCGGAGGGAATAATTACACTGTTAATATTCAGCCATATTTCCAGACCTATTTCCATGGTTAAATGCGGTGGATCGCGCTTTCAATTTTGAGCGAATGCCGCCATCCATCCACGGTTTCTGGTTAGGGTAGGTTTTAATAGTCACAGAGGGTACAACATCTCCAATGCACTTCTTTATAAACACACTCATCGAGTCAGCGTATAGGTCAATGTTGTTCTCTGAGGCTGATCGGAACATATTCCAGTCCGCGTGATCAAAACAATCTTTAAGCGTGGCTTCCAACTGGTCAGACCAGCGTTGAATGGTTCTCGTCACTGGTACATCCTGGTTGAGTTTCTGCCTATAAGACGGAACGAGCAAGATGGTGTCATGGTCGGATTTGCCGAAGGGAAGGCGGGGGAGGGCTTTGTATGCATCGCGGAAGTTAGAGTAGCAGTGTTCGAGATTATTAGCCCTGCGTGTCATGCAATCAATATGCTGATAGAATTTAGGTAGCCTTGTTCTCAAATTTGCTTTGTTAAAATCCCCAGCTACAATAAATGCAGCCTCCGGATATATACAGTGGGGAGAACAAGTATTTGATACACTGCCGATTTTGCCGATTTTCCTACTTACAAAGCATGTAGAGGTCTGTAATTTTTATCATAGGTACACTTCAACTGTGAGAGACGGAATCTAAAACAAAAATCCCGAAAATCACATTGTATGATTTTTAAGTAATTAATTCGCATTTTATTGCATGACATAAGTATTTGATACATCAGAAAAGCAGAACTTAATATTTGGTACAGAATCCTTTGTTTGCAATTACAGAGATCATACGTTTCCTGTAGTTCTTGACCAGGTTTGCACACACTGCAGCAGGGATTTTGGCCCACTCCTTCATACAGACCTTCTCCAGATCCTTCAGGTTTCGGGGCTGTCGCTGGGCAATACGGACTTTCAGCTCCCTCCAAAGATTTTCTATTGGGTTCAGGTCTGGAGACTGGCTAGGCCACTCCAGGACCTTGAGATACTTCTTACGGAGCCACTCCTTAGTTGCCCTGGCTGTGTGTTTCGGGTCGTTGTCATGCTGGAAGACCCAGCCACGACCCATCATCAATGCTCTTACTGAGGGAAGGAGGTTGTTGGCTAAGATCTCGCAATACATGGCCCCATCCATCCTCCCCTCAATACGGTGCAGTCGTCCTGTCCCCTTTGCAGAAAAGCATCCCCAAAGAATGATGTTTCCACCTCCATGCTTCACGGTTGGGATGGTGTTCTTGGGGTTGTACTCATCCTTCTTCTTCCTCCAAACACGGCGAGTGGAGTTTAGACCAAAAAGCTCTATTTTTGAATCATCAGACCACATGACCTTCTCCCATTCCTCCTCTGGATCATCCAGATGGTCATTGGCAAACTTCAGACGGGCCTGGACATGCGCCTGCTTGAGCAGGGGGACCTTGTGTGCGCTGCAGGATTTTAATCCATGACGGCGTAGTGTGTTACTAATGGTTTTCTTTGAGACTGTGGTCCCAGCTCTCTTCAGGTCATTGACCAGGTCCTGCCGTGTAGTTCTGGGCTGATCCCTCACCTTCCTCATGATCATTGATGCCCCACGAGGTGAGATCTTGCATGGAGCCCCAGACCGAGGGTGATTGACCATCATCTTGAACTTCTTCTATTTTCTTCTATTTTCTAATAATTGCGCCAACAGTTGTTGCCTTCTCACCAAGCTGCTTGCCTATTGTCCTGTAGCCCATCCCAGCCTTGTACAGGTCTACAATTTATCCCTGATGTGCTTACACAGCTCTCTGGTCTTGGCCATTGTGGAGAGGTTGGAGTCTGTTTGATTGAGTGTGTGGACAGGTGTCTTTTATACAGGTAACGAGTTCAAACAGGTGCAGTTAATACAGGTAATGAGTGGAGAACAGGAGGGCTTCTTAAAGAAAAACTAACAGGTCTGTGAGAGCCGGAATTCTTACTGGTTGGTAGGTGATCAAATACTTATGTCATGCAATAAAATGCAAATTAATTACTTAAAAATCATACAATGTGATTTTCTGGATTTTTGTTTTAGATTCCGTCTCTCACAGTTGAAGTGTACCTATGATAAAAATGACAGACCTCTACATGCTTTGTAAGTAGGAAAACCTGCAAAATCGGCAGTGTATCAAATACTTGTTCTCCCCACTGTAGTTTACAGTTTACATAGAGTCCAGTGAAGTTCCTTGAGGGCTGTCTTGGTGTCTGCTTGAGGGGGATTGTACACAGCTGTGACAATAACTGACGAGAATTCTCTTGGTAGGTAAAATGGTCGGCATTTGATTGTAAGGAATTCTAGGTCGGGTAAGCAGAAGGACTTGAGTTCCTGTATGTTGTTATGATTACACCATGAGCCGTTAATCATAAAGCATACACCCTCGCCCTTCTTCTTCCCAGAGAGATGTTTATCTCTGTCGGTGCGATGCATGGAGAAGCCGGGTGGCTGAACCGATTCTGACAACATATCCCGAGAGAGCCATGTTTCTGTGAAACAGAGAATGATACAATCTCTGATGTCTCTCTGGAAGGCAACCCTTGCTCGAATTTCGTCTACCTTGTTGTTAAGAGACTGGACATTGGCGAGTAGTATACTCTGGAGCGATGAGCGATGTGCACGTCCATGGAGCCTGACCAGGAGGCCGCTCCGTCTGCCCCTTCTGCGGCGACGTTGTTTTGGGTTGGCTACTGGGATTAGATCCATTGTCCTGGGTGATGGTCCGAACAGAGGATCCGCTTCGGGAAAGTCGTATTCTTAGTCGTAATGTTGGTAAGTTGACGTTGCTCTTATATCCATTAGTTCTTCCCGGCTGTATGTAATAAGACTTAAAATGTCCTATTTCCTGGAAGGGGCAGCAGTTCCTGTGTGAAGACTTTGTCGCCAGTTGATTTTTAAACAGACTATTGTTCAGCTATTAAAACTTAACTGGTGGTGCGAACTAAATCAGTGCCATGCATATCCTCAAACTTTATGTCTCAGTCCAATTTAACTACAGCAATCCAGATGTAGTCTTATTCACCATATGACAGCTGTAATAGCGAATATAAATGGGAAAGAAATGCAGCTTTTACTAAAGCTTGTATAACTCATGATGCATTGACCGGTAACTTATAACAGCTAGTCCTAACTTGTCACTACGAGGGCACTGAACTAGTGTTCTAACCTCATCATATCCCACTATGTTTGTGTGTATGAAAGGGTGTCAAAGAAGTAATGACAGTGAAATATGAAATCATCAGAGTCGCTGAGATTGCACTTGTTTTGTTCAGTCTCTTGGTTTCCTGCATGAAAAGTACTCACAGTGGGAGGCCATTCCTTCTCTTGCTAGAACAAAAGTGGTACCAAAGACAGTACAGTATGAAGATAGGCAGTAACTGCTTCTCCAATATAAATAAAAAATATAATATAAATATAAATCCGCAATGCACACAAACCTAAATACTTCCTCAAAGCTAGCTAACCACTCTAGCTAGTATTGACATTATATTTAAATCACAAGTTTGGGATTATGGAGAGGGAATTGAATTGTTTCTTTGTTATCTTGCTAGGTCGTTATCTAGCTATAGCCACCTGGAACGTTTCAACAATGGCTTTTTACAAAATAGCAATATTAGCTAGCTAGCTAACATTGGAATCTAGACCATAAACTAAGCAACACACACAGACATGCATTGCCAAACAATGCTACTGCCACCGTCTGGTTTGAGTATTTTAACAAGGCTGAGTGGCTAACGATGTCAAGGTCTCTGCTGTGTGAACACAAAAGAGATTGACTGCCTACATTCTGTTCAGAAGTGCTAAGTACTGTCGGCGGGAAAACGTTTGACAATCCTACCGGTGTGTCTGAGCTTTAGTGTTAGAGCACTCAGCATCCTTGACTCCTGAATCACTCACTTCCCTGTCCGGCTCAGAGGGCAATCGGTCAAGGACAGTCCCATCAGGATATAAATCAAGCTCTGCACAACCTATTATTAAATATCCTGTTTACGTTTTTAGTAACTTGAGATTTGCGTCTTCTGTTGATATCAATACATGATCTAAGTGTGCACATCTCAGTTAGGATTCGGCCCTTATAGTTTATAGTAGATTTTGGTGGCCTCCAAGAGTGTCATTGTCACAGTGGGTTGTTCAACCTTCGTTGCCCCAGGCTAAAGTGGTTTATTTGTTTGGAGAGCTGTAGGGTGCTGCCATGTTCCTCCAGACAGACTCTGAGGTTACAGAAAACAGAGTAATCCAGATGTCCAGGAAAACCTGCCCCACTTCAGTTGTTGGCTGTCATATTCCTGTTCTGTCTTGTTTGCTCTATGGAAACGTAATCTCTCAGCCAATATGACTAATGATTAATGTTACTGTGTTAACAATGCACTATTGTTAACCATTGCATAGGTTACACAACATAAGAAATACAAAATATTACCTTTAACATGGTGACACAAAGATAGGGACAAATCTATAAAGAAAAATGTGTGAGCTACAGTTGTAATTATCTTAATTTGATCACCCTTTTGCAGGATAACCTTCCTGCAACGCAGGAAATTTAAAACATTTAGTGTATTAAGAGGTTTAAAAAGGCTTTTAAAGTTTATAATTTCCACTTTGAAATTCCTTTTACGAGAAATGCATCAATCTCTACAAAAATGTCCATGAATTATAATCCACATAATTATTCACATTTACTGTTGCTGCAGGATTATTTTCCTGCTGTAGGAAACTAGCTCAAGTTAAGATCCTACATCTGTACACACACTATGGTGCTTATGATGATTGTTCAATCATTGTGTCAATCAATTTGTTCAAACCAACCCCTATTCAAATAAACCATTAATGAAATATACACCAAATCGGAAGTGGTTCCATGATTTATCTTCCATTAACCCCAAACTGTTTGTTGTGTGTTCAGGAGAATGGGAAGAACCGCCTGCAGCAGGCCCAGAAGGAGGTGGAAGAGGTGAAGGTGATCATGCTAGATAATCTCAACAAGGCTGACGAGAGGTCAGGCAAGCTGGGAGAACTGGAGAACAGGGCCGATGAACTTCTGGAGAAGGTGATTGAAGTTTATGGGTGTGTCCCAAATGGAGCCCTATTCTCAGAGAGCTCTGGTCAAAAATGGTGCACTATATCGGGAATAAGGTGCCATTTGGGATGTACCCTAGATGTAATAATAGATGTCTTTAATGGAACCAAATCATGACTTAAAACAAAGCATTCGTAATATGAAGACACTGACTTTGAAGGTCTTACTTTGATGATTCCAATGCTATCATACACAAATAGCACAATAGGGTTCTCCTTTGGATTCTCCAGCTTTGGTGTCTCATGAAAGTGTTTTCCAATGTTCCATGGTTCAAAACAAGTCCTGGGAATAGGCAGGAAATGTCATATTGGTGTTTATAAATATACTTTAGGTGGAATTGGAGAGGGGAAATAATGTACAATTTACATCCTGGTTGTGGTTTAAGGTGATATTTTTAGAAAGGTATTTCCTATTGTTGTAAGATGAATTAAACCCACTAGTCTCCCTCGGTATAGAGAGAGGGGTGTCCAGGATGTGCCACAGGGTGCATGTCCGTCCTGGTCCATCCTGGGGTCAACCAACCAGGTCACAGCTTTCCCACATTTCTCCCCAGCCAGGCTTACATCACAACAACCACATAGTTCTCTGAGGACTCGCTAGGTGGCTGACTGGGGTTGCATCCCAAATAGCACATTATTCCCTATATAGTGCACTACTTTTGACTAGAGCCCACATGGGACACAGCCATAGTTCTCTGAGGACTGGCTGGCTGACTGGGTTACTGGGAAAAATAAAACAGAAGTGTCAAGAAAAACTAAAACACCAGTCTCGATTCATTGGAAGATCATTGGGAAAGTAGAGTGCACTGTAACTAAAGGCTTCTGTCTAGCAAATTGTCAAGAAATGGCAAGTTTCATGACAGAATAGTTCTTTCTGGATTTTAAAATATGTACAATGCACCATAACCTCAATTGCACGGATAAAGCAGATCCCCCTTCCCCCATATTCTGACAGATATAGATGCATAGAGTCTTGGTATTAACATCCTACTATCTTGATATTAACATCTTATAATTATGTGTTTTCAGAGTAAGGCTTTCTCAAAGTCTGCTGGAAAAGTTAAACAACAGAAGTGGTGGGAACACATGAAAATGAAAGTGTTGCTGACCGGTATAGGGGTTGTCGTGGCAGCCATCATCATTGCGATTGTTTTATGGTCAGTGTTTAGATATGACGGCCTCAGCTCAAACAACAGCTCCACTGCTGTAGAGCAGCCCACCTCAGGGCCTTAGGACCATAGACTGTCTGTCAGAGCAAAGGCCATGGAGGAAATTAAGATGGAAGATGAAGATGGAGACAGGGGCAAGCGAGGCCTCCCCGGGAAATAAGGAGTCAATCAGACAAGAATAGTGGATGTAGATGAATATATAGTTTTATTAACCTGGTCCCAGATCTGGGACCAAACATTTGGCATGACATTGAGCAACAAGGAGTTGGTATGATGATAGCACAAACATGCTTTCCACCTGAGCCCAATATAGGTTTTGTGGGTTGGCTTTTCTTAACTTTTTAATCTGTGATATTGTTTATTTTTAGAGGCATTTTAGGCTCCGTGCTCAGTGTGTAGATCGTTGAATGAAATGGTACCATCACTAGCTCAGCTGCTTCCCAATTCAGTATCGCCTTCAACTGGCCGTAGTTGGTCAGGCTCACTAGTTTCACATTCATACTCAGAAATGCTTCAGCCTTACCATAGGATTTGGTATATGTGAATGTTTGGTCAATTCAAATCAAAAATATTGTGCCTTTGGTATGTTGGATGAATTGTGTATCCTTTTTTTTTCAGTATTCCATGTAAGCTGTAAAAGGGACATCACAAAATTATAATTGCCATGACATTTTATGAGTAAGTCATTTCATGTCATTCTTCCCTTTTTTCTGGGCAAAAGAAACATAAGAAAAGGAACATAATTTTATTTATATACAAAACACTTGTGTTTGAGGACAGCTTGTTTCTGTGGGCAATGCAATGTGAGTATTTATGTTACATGTGTCATTCATTAGCCTACAGGTAAGCAATGTGTACAGTATCAAAAACCGCTGCAGAGAAATTGCATCATGTCTTCACTTATCTTCTTAACATATGAGTTTGTCATTTTGGTGTCCTCTCTATTTGTAACCGCATCCCCATGCTCAATTGTTAGCCGGCTGGTGGATGAGATTACCCTATTTGTTACTGACTTTCCTTTCCCAATTGTTTTTTTTACCCTTGAGCTATTACCATCTCAAATACATGTAAAACTGTAGTGCACAATTTGTAAAATAAAAAATAAATTGATAAGTTATCTCTGTGGAGCATTTTGATTGAGTTTGTACAATGCATTCGGAAAGTATTCAGACCCCTTGACTTTTTCCACATTTTGTTATGTTATAGCCTAATTTTATAATGGATTTAATTGTATTTTTCCTTCTTCAATCTGCACACAATACCCCATAATGACAAAGCAAAAACAGGTTTAGACATTTTTGCAAATTTATTCAAAATAAAAAACTGAAATATTACATTTACATAAGTATTCAGACTTACTTAAGTATTCAGACTTCACTCAGTACTTTGTTGAAGCACCTTTGGCAGCGATTACAGCGTCGAGTCTTCTTGGGTATGACACTACAAGCTTGGCACACCTGTATTTGGGGAGTTTCTCCCATTCTTCTTTGCAGATCCTCTCAAGCTCTGTCAGGTTGGATGGGGAGCTTTCCTGCACTGATATTTTCAGTTCTCCAGAAATGTTTGATCGGGTTCAAGTCTGGGCTCTCGTTGGGCCACTCAAGGACATTCAGACGTGTACCGAAGCCAGTCCTGCGTTGTCTTGGCTGTGTGCTTAGGGTCGCTGTCCTGTTGGAAGTTGAATCTTCGCCCCAGTCTGAGGTCCTGAGCACTCTGGAGCAGGTTTTCATCAAGGATCTCTCTGTACTTTGGTCCGTTCATCTCCCAGTCCCTGAAAAACATCCCCACAGCATGATGCTGCCACCACCATGCTTCACCGTAGGGATGGTGCCAGGTTTCCTCCAGGCGTGACGCTTGGCATTCAGGCCAAAGAGTTCAATCTTGGTTTCATCAGACCAGAAAATCTTGTTTCTCATGGTCTGAGAGTCCTCTAGTTGCCTTTTGGCAAACTCCAAGCGGGCTGTTATGCGCCTTTTACTGAGGAGTGGCTTCTGTATGGCCACTCTACCATAAAGGCCTGATTGGTGGAGTGCTGCAGAGATGATTGTCCTTCTCTCATCCCCACAGAGGAACTCTGGAGCTCTGTCAGAGTGGCAATCGGGATCTTGGTCAACTCCCTGACCCCAATTCCAATTGCTCAGTTTGGCCAGCTCTAGGAAGAGTCTAGGTGGTTCAAAATGTCTTCCATTTAAGAATGATGGAGGCCACTGTGTTCTTGGGGACCTTCAATGCTGCAGAAATGTTTTGGTACCCTTCCCCAGATGTCTGCCTCGACACAATCCTGTCTCGGAACTCAATTCCTTCGACCTCGTGGCTTGGTTTTTGCTCTGACATGCACTGTCAACAGTGGGACCATATATAGACAGGTGCGTGCCTTTACAAATCATGTCCAATCAATTGAATTTACCACAGGTGGACTCCAATCAAGTTGTACAAACATCTCAACAATGATCAATGGAAACAGGATACACCTGAGCTCAATTTCGAGTCTCATAGCGAAGGGTCTGAATACTTATGTAAATAAGGTATTTCTGTTTTTTATTTGTAATAAATTTACCCAAAATTCTAAAAACCTGTTTTCACTTTTTCATTATAGGGTATTGTGTGTAGATTGATGAGGAACATGTTTTATTTGATCCATTTTAGAATAAGGCTTTTACAAAACAAAATGAGGAAGTCAAGGGGTCCAATGCAATGTACATAAAAAGCATTTGACAGGGTTACGGAAGTTATCATGAAGTAGCCCCATATTGTTTTAATATAGAATACTGAACTATGAACACCAATACAAAACAATAAACGTGAACAAACCGTAACAGTCCCGTGTGGCACAAACACTGACACAGGAAACAATCACCCACAAAATACCCAAAGAACATGGCTGCCTAAATATGGTTCCCAATCAGAGACAACGATAAACACCTGCCTCTAATTGAGAACCAATCTAGGCAACCATAGACTTACATAAACACCTATAATGAACACAACCCCATAACTCTACAAAAAAACCCTAGACAGTACAAACACCCTAGACGAGACAAAAACACACAAACCACCCTCGTCACACCCTGACCTAACCAAAATAATAAAGAGAACAAAGATAACTAAGGCCAGGGTGTGACAAATTTACACATCATAAAGTGACTTTGTATTACAGAGAGAGAGAGCTGCTGACAAGTTAAATAGACAGAGAGTGAGAGACAGAGAGAAAGAGAGCTGACAGGTTAACAGCTGCAAACTGGATCAGTCCTCGATAACCAAACCCCTATTTCAACTACTATCAATAATAATCCCAAACCAACCCTGTACCATATCTTGTTATCCTAAACCCCTCCCATACATATGATTTATACCGCTTTTAACGGCATCTTATAGATTTTATGTATTTATAACAAATCAAAACTGGAATTTGTATTCAAAACAAAGGTTGTAAAAATATGATACACATTTATAGAATAAATCATATCTAGTTTGATGATTCTGTGACAAACTGTGAATTAGTTATTGATTTATACAGCTTTAAATTGCATTTTAAAGATGTTATGTATTTCCATAAAATCAAAACTGGATTTTTTTATTCAAAACAAAGGTTGTAAAAGTATGCTAGACATTTATAGAATAAATCATATATTATAAATCAAATGTTATGTGACAATCAATGAATTAGTTATTGATTTTTTTACAATTGAAATGGCTTTTGGCAAATGTCTGTTGAATGTCTGATGAATGTCTGTTGAATGTTCGAATGTGTGAATATAAAACCAACTTTACCTTGGTCAAATATCTTTGGGTGTAGCTAGCTGGCTAGTTGCTGCATGTTTCAGGTTATGCCAAAACACAGGTAATATAAGCCAACTTTTGTATAACTTTAATTAGATTTCTCAGTATAGCACAGTATATTCACTGTCGTGTCTTTGTATTCAAGAATTTGGCTAAAACAGCTCAATAAAGAGTGATTGAGCAGCATAGGGGTTAGCTAACTAGCCACTATATCTAGCTAAATGTGTAACGTTAACTAGTTAGCTAACATTATTGAATCAACTGAAAATGGGAAGGTAACTTGTGCTTTGAGTGTAATTCTGCTAAATCTCGTTTTAGCCAGGTCAAAATTAGTCAAATGCGCTTAGTTTCATGCCTAGCTAGTAGCTAGCTAATGTCGCTAACTAAGGAAAATACAGTAGTTTGATGTTACACAGATTTGTAAACAGAAGATGGCTATTTACTTTGATGAACATGACTGTGAACCAACGAATCCTGAAGAACAGTACCGCAAGAATGCACTGCCAGAGCTGGCCAGGTGAGAATAAAATAATCTAGCTAGCTAGCTGCCAGCTCAAGGGAGACACAACACAATCTTGCCAGAAGATACCGACCCTACGCTTGTTTACACTGATCTACACTGGGGTCAGAACTCAATCATGGGTACATTAATAAGAAGACACCAGTGGAGAATGCGCAAGATATGGGTCGGAAAACGTACTTCTATGCAGTGATGGGATATGTCACTGTACCCCAAATTTGACCTTTATCCACACTGCTCCAACGAGAATATTGAAATACTGCTAGTTTTCCTGGAAAATTGCCCTTTTCGTGCTAGCTAGCAGGAGCCACAGCAGCCATTATCGAATGGCACATCACCTAGAACAACAAATGGGCCGATTGGCTGACACTAACATTCCAAAATGGCTGCAGTGGTTAATGTTATTGGCTTGAATGAGGACTAAAAGGGCACTTTTCCAGGAAAACTAGAAGTATTTCAATCTTCCTGATGGAACAGTGTGGATAAAGGTTACATTCAGAGTATAGTGGCACATCCCATCCCTGCATTGAGGTAAGTTTTCCGACACATATCTCGCGCCGGCTCCACAGTGTCTTAATGTAACCATGATTGTGTTCCGACCCATAGTGCAGTGTATACATGTGTAGGGTCTGTATCTTCTGGCAAAACACAATCCAGTCTGTATTTTGCATCACTGCCACTGAATGCCTGTTGACCTCTGTGTAGGTCTTTGATGCAGGGCCTGGACATTGACTCAGGAGCATTTCACCTATCAGACTGGGACCAGCATCTTCCTCCCCCAGCTGCTAAAACAGCAGTCCAAACCTTACCTGTGGTTGTCATATCCCCAGAGCAAGCAGGTGAATCCTGCTGCCTGCATAAACTACCCTCTTTAGCTGTGAACAACCTTTGGGAATTATAGGCTACTGTCTCTTCAAAAATGAGACAACAATAATGTGTTCTCGTATGTGGTAATACATTTCAGTTGGCTACTTCTCAGAAAGTATTAAACTGTCAAAAGGAGTAAAACAAGGTTGTCCACTATCGGCATATCTTTTTATTATGGCCATCGAAATGTTAGCTATTCAAATCAGATACAACAATAATATCAAGGGGCTAGAAATCTAGGGCTTAAAACAAAGGTGTCATTGTACGCAGATGATTCATGTTTTATTTTAAATCAACAATTTGGATCCCTCCATAGGCTCATAGAGGATCTAGATAATTTTTCTAACCTCTCTGGATTACAACCAAATGATGATAAGTGTTGGGTATTGGATCACAAACAAATTCAACTGTTACATTACTGTGTACATTACCAATAAAATGGTGGACATACTCAGTATTTATCTTCCGAAAGAAAGAAATTATCTCACTACAATACATTTTTATAGAAAGTTAGCAAAAATAGATCATATCTGGCTACCATGGAGTGGAAAATAGTTGTCTATTGTGAAAAAAAATCACCCTGATTAACTCTTTATTTATATCCCAGTTTACTTATTTGCTTATGGCCCTGCCTACACCTAATTACTTGTTTTTTAAATGATATGAGCAAAACATATTCCAGTCTATTTGGCATGGCAAACCAGACAAAATTAAATGGGCCTATTTATATAATGAATATGAATTTGGAGGGCAGAAATTATTAAATATTATAGCATTAGACCTCTCACTAAAGGCTTCAGTCATACAAAAGATATACTTACATCCAAATTAGTTATCTAGCAGATTAGTAAGAATGGCTCAACCCGTGTTCAAGAATGGCCTTTTTCCCTTTATTCAGATTACAACCTCTCACTTTCGGTTATTTGAAAATGATATCCTCTCCAAAATATTGCTGTTTTTAAAACAAGCCATAGAAAGTCGGTTGCAATTTCGGATCAATCCACCAGAAAAGACACAACAAATATTACAACATATATTATGGTTTAACTCAAATATACAAATGGGTTGAAAAAAAAATGTACAGTGTAATCTTGGTAAGTTATATCATATATAGGACTGGTGGAGTTATGTCACACATGCAGCTAACAAAAATATATGGAAATGTCTGCTCTATCCAAAATTACAACCAACTAATTGCAGCATTACCGCAAAAATGGAAGAGGCAAGTGGAAGGGGGAGAAAGTAAGGAACTTGTCTGTCGGCCCTGCATTAAATATCAACATTTTAAATATATATATTTAAAATAATATATATATTTTTTTTTAAATATGTGGGATTGGAAATGATTCAGAATATTACATTCATAGAAGAAGCAATCTATTTGCAATGTTGAAGCTGATCCACCCCGTTAAAAAATATTTGATTATTTAAAAAAAAATTCTGTGGAATTCATTATAATTGCTCGCACGACAACCAATGTAGTCTGTAAGTGTAGTCTATTGTCTGTGATTGAACTCCCTCTCTCCCATCATCCAGCAAAGGGCTGAAGTGTCCTGTGTGTTTGCTGGAGTTTGAGGAGCAGGAGACAGTGCGGGAGATGCCCTGCAAAGACCTCTTTCACTCTGGTTGTATCCTGCCCTGGTTAAGGAAGTTGAGGGCCTGGCCACTGAATCGACACACACACACGGATCAATTCTGTCGATTATGATGTGAATTTACTATTTACCTGAACAATATATAACCCTTGGAGAATCCTAACCTTTGCTGTGTATCTTTATAGGCCAATTCTTGTCCGCTATGCCGACTCGAGCTACCAACCGACAATCCAGAGTATGAGGAGTTTAAGACGGACAAGGTGTGTGTGGAACTCTGGCATGGGAAATCATAATCATAATGCTTGTCCCATTTAGAGTTGAGACTTTGGATGTGTCCCAAATGACACCCTCTTTCCTATTTAGTGTCCTATGGGCCCTGGTCAAAACTGTATAGGGAATAGGGTGCCATTTGGCTGATTTGGGACACAGAAATGGTCAGCGTCAGCCTGTTACGAAACCTGTTAAAGGATAAGAGAAAACAGAGGGAACATAGACTGGAGTATCTACATGTAGCCATGTACACAGTGGCTCAGAGCACACTTATTGCTTATTTCACATTTATTGCATTGGGTCGCAATAGAATTGACAATTGACAAAAGATGCAAAAAAATATTGTTTAGCTATTATGTTTTATCGTGTGTATTGTAAATATGTCAGTTTTATATACAGTCAATTGTACAAAGACCTGTTTTTTGATACAGATATACAGTGGGGAGAACAAGTATTTGATACACTGCCGATTTTGCAGGTTTTCCTACTTACAAAGCATGTAGAGGTCTGTAATTTTTATCATAGGTACACTTCAACTGTGAGAGACGGAATGTAAAACAAAAATCCAGAAAATCACATTGTATGATTTTTAAGTAATTAATTTGCATTTTATTGCATGACATAAGTATTTGATCACCTACCAACCAGTAAGAATTCCGGCTCTCACAGACCTGTTAGTTTTTCTTTAAGAAGCCCTCCTGTTCTCCACTCATTACCTGTATTAACTGCACCAGTTTGAACTCGTTACCTGTATAAAAGACACCTGTCCACACACTCAATCCAACAGACTCCAACCTCTCCACAATGGCCAAGACCAGAGAGCTGTGTAAGGACATCAGGGATACAATTGTAGACCTGCACAAGGCTGGGATGTGCTACAGGACAATAGGCAAGCAGCTTGGTGAGAAGGCAACAACTGTTGGTGCAATTATTAGAAAATGGAAGAAGTTCAAGATGACGGTCAATCACCCTCGGTCTGGGGCTCCATGCAAGATCTCACCTCGTGGGGTATCAATGATCATGAGGAAGGTGAGGGATGAGCCCAGAACTACACGGCAGGACCTGGTCAATGACCTGAAGAGAGCTGGGACCACAGTCTCAAAGAAATTCATTAGTAACACACTACGCCGTCATGGATTAAAATCCTGCAGCGCACGCAAGGTCCCCCTGCTCAAGCCAGCGCATGTCCAGGCCCGTCTGAAGTTTGCCAATGACTATCTGGATGATCCAGAGGAGGAATGGGAGAAGGTCATGTGGTCTGATGAGACAAAAATAGAGCTTTTTGGTCTAAACTCCACTCGCCGTGTTTGGAGGAAGAAGAAGGATGAGTACAACCCCAAGAACACCATCCCAACCGTGAAGCATGGAGGTGGAAACATCATTCTTTGGGGATGCTTTTCTGCAAAGGGGACAGGACGACTGCACCGTATTGAGGGGAGGATGGATGGGGCCATGTATCGCGAGATCTTGGCCAACAACCTCCTTCCCTCAGTAAGAGCATTGAAGATGGGTCGTGGCTGGGTCTTCCAGCATGACAACGACCCGAAACACACAGCCAGGGCAACTAAGGAGTGGCTCCGTAAGAAGCATCTCAAGGTCCTGGAGTGGCCTAGCCAGTCTCCAGACCTGAACCCAATAGAAAATCTTTGGAGGGAGCTGAAAGTCCGTATTGCCCAGCGACAGCCCCAAAACCTGAAGGATCTGGAGAAGGTCTGTATAGAGGAGTGGGCCAAAATCCCTGCTGCAGTGTGTGCAAACCTGGTCAAGAACTACAGGAAACGTATGATCTCTGTAATTGCAAACAAAGGTTTCTGTACCAAATATTAAGTTCTGCTTTTCTGATGTATCAAATACTTATGTCATGCAATAAAATGCAAATTCATTACTTAAAAATCATACAATGTGATTTTCTGTATTTTTGTTTTAGATTCCGTCTCTCACAGTTGAAGTGTACCTATGATAAAAATTACAGACCTCTATATGCTTTGTAAGTAGGAAAACCTGCAAAATCGGCAGTGTATCAAATACTTGTTCTCCCCACTGTAAATGATGGATGATCATTATACAATATGAAAGGAATACTGAGGCAGTTCAGTCAGTTTGAACTCTCTCTACATTCCCTGCGTTAACATGTCATACCATGTCTCTTCCTTTTCCTTTCCCCCCAAGATGCAATATAATGACCAAAGCAGATTTTTAAATGGCATATGTTTTGCTGGCCTCACATTTGTCAGATTTGAAAAACAATCTGTTTATAGTGTTGATTGCTTTGGCACCAGCAGTAACTCCCTACCCTGGTATAGGATATTGAAGAAAGTTCAATGAACACCACTCAGTGCACAGAAAAAAACCTGTGAACATAGTCTATTCATATCCCTTGACTTATTCCACATTTTTTTCTGTTACAGCTTGAATTCAAAATAGATTAAATATAAAAATACACAATACCCCATAATGACGAAGTGTAAACATGTTTTTCAGAAAATGTATCAAATGTATTCAAAATGAAATACAGAAATATCTAATTTACTTAAGTAATCACCCTTGAGTCAATTCTTTGTAGAAGCACCTTTGGTTGTGATTACAGCTGTAAGTATTTTAGGGTCTCAAAGAGTCTCAAAGAGCCTAAAAAAGTCTCAAAGAAAGAGCTTTGCATGCTTGGATTGTACAATATTTTCCCATTATTCTTTTAGAAATTCTTCAAGATCTGTCAAGTTGATTTGTTGATCATTGCTAGACAGCCTTTTTCAAGTCTTGCCATAGATTTTCAAGCCGAATTATGTCAAAACTGTAACTATGCCACTCAAGAACATTGAATGTCATCTTGATAAGCAACTCCAGTATAGATGTGGCCTTGTTTAATAGGTTATTGTCCTGCTTTAAAGGTGAATTCATCTCCCAGTGTCTGTTGGAAAGCAGACTGAAACAGGTTTTCCTCTAGAATTTGGCCTGTGCTTATAGCTGTATTCTGTTTATTTAAAAAAAAACTCCCTAGTCCTTCCCAATGACAAGCATACCCATAACATGATGCAGCCACCACGATACTTAAAAATATGAAGAGTGGCACTCAGTGATGTGTTGGATTTGCCCTAAACATAACGCTTTGTATTTAGGACAAAAAGTTTTTAAAAATCCCACATTTTTTGCAGTATTATTTAAGTGCCTTGTAGCAATCAGGATACATGTTTTGGAATATTTTTATTCTGTACAGGCATCTTTTCACTTTATCCCATCGAGTAGCACACAATTGGCCCAGTGTCGTCCGGGTTAGGGGAGGGTTTGGCCGGGGTAGGTCATCATTGTAAAATTAAGAATTTGTTCTTAACTGACTTGCCTAGTAAAATGAAAAAATATATAATTTAGGTTAGTATTCTGGCGTAACTACAATATTGTTGATCCATCCTCAGTTTTCTCATATCACAACCATTAAACTCTGTAACTGTTTTAAAATCACCATTGGCCTCATGGTAAAATCCCTGAGCATTTTCCTTCCTCTCCGGCAACTGTGTTAAGAAGGATGCCTGTATCTTTGTAGTGACTCTGTGTATTGATACACCATCCAAAGACTAATTAATAACGTCATCATGCTCAAAAGGATATTTTTACACCTAACAATCGGGGCCCTTCTTTGCGAGGCATTGAAAAACCTCTCTGGTCTTTGTGGTTTAATCTGTGCTTGAAATTCACTACTCGATTGAGGGACCTTACAATTATCTGTATGTGTGAGGTACAGAGATGGGGTAATCATAAAAAATGTGTGTTAACCACTATTATTGAACACGAGTCCATGCTAAATATTATGCGATTTGTTTAGCACATTTTACTCCTGAATTTATATAGGCTTGCCATAACAAAGGGGTCGAATACTTATTCACTCAAGACATTTCAGCTTTACATTTTGTATTAATTAAAAAAACATTCTACAAACGAAATTCCACTTTGACATTTTGGGGTATTGTGTAGATCAGTGACATAAAATCTCAATTTAAACTATTTTTAATTCAGGCTATAACACAACAAAATTAGGAAAGAGTAAAGGGGTGTTAATAATTTCTGAAGGCATTGTAGATTAAGGACCAATCTCACAACTGTAGTTTTTCTCAGGTCAACTCAATCGCATTTCCTCAAATACTAAATAGTTTGTTGAATGACCCAGCATTGTTAACACACAGACTAAGTCCAATGGGTGATTATAAAGCATGTATAGCATTCAGTTGTTGGTCTGGCTGGCATAACTGGTTTGTGCTTCATGTCAATGTGTATCTCAGTTGGCATATGACAAAATAACCCCCAACTGCTGAGTCCGGTGAGTCCTTAAAATAAACAGTTGCTGTGAAATGTGGACAGTACTGAACAGACACTATTTCAAGGCAGTGATAATTGTTCTGCCATATTTCTCTCTCTACAACGAAGGTCTGTCTTGTAGAGAGCACATGATACGTTTAATTATAGTAAAGGCCTCATGAACCCTGAATAATCTTGCAATATCTCACATTGCAGTTAGTGTGGTTTCACAAGGCTAGAGCAGAGGAGCGGAAGAGAGAAGTTGATGTTCTGGGCTCAAAGGTAGGCGCCTAATGTTGATTTATGCAATATTGAGGAAATATAATTTTAGCGGGTAGGCTAATGTCTGCCAAGCCAGTCTACTCCCTTCTCTGAGGGGATACAGCTGAGACTCATCCCATATCAGTCATGTCGAAACAAACCTTCAGCTTGTGTAATAAAACATGATTTACCCATCTTCTGCCCACGAATAAACAATACGAAGAGCAAAGAATTTGCTTATAATTCATCAATTTTATTTAATATTTGAATATAAATCTCTGACAAAAGAAAAATAGCTAAATGATAGATACATCACACATTTACAGAAGGGGGTAATCGACTTCCCTCCCATACCATCCGTTTTACATAGTTTTCAAAAATTATAAAATGACTATTACATCTTTCAAGACATTTGATGTGCATTGCTGTTATTTAGATTTCAAGACATCATTTAACATACAGGCTGTCTTCTGCTACTGGAATTGTTATTCTCTCACGTCTTGAAAGAGTGCAGGAATCTATTTTTTTTAATTTTTTTAACAAAAACAATCATGTATAGAAATGCCATTTTGTCATGTTTTGGCCATGTCCACTGTAAGAGAACACAAATGTTTACACAGAATAGTTCCAATCCCATGTAGGTACATTTTCATCAAAGCTGCCTGTTGAAGTCTAACCTTGATACTAAATTACAGTGTGGTGAAATACATCAGAGAATAAGGTTATTTGAAATCAAATATTTGGAAAAACTTTTTGGCTGGTACGGGATAAGGGGGGAAAATGCCAAAAGATCAAACAAAGTGAACATACACAGGAGCTACAGAATTTTTGCATCAGAAACCACCAGTGTGCTTTCATTTTCTTGTCTTTTCTGTGTGGCCTGTTTTATAGCAACAGAGCCAACCCATCAAATTCCAGTGTAGATTCTCATCTTTTCCAGCTATAGGAATAGGAAATACAATCTATGCATCTTCTCTGGAATAACATCAAGTCCACTCGCAATCACAGAGGTAGCTGACATGAAGAAAACTATAAAACACGGTTTAAAATAGTTTTGTTGGCTGAAAAACCATCCAGTGGCTGTACTGTACAGTTTAATATATACTCTACCAGGAACACAATGACCCAATAGAGAATACTGTGGAAGTGATAATATCATAGATCACTAATGTTAAAAGTGCCAACCAGGGGCGGACTTAAATTGAAATTCTTCCATGGAAAATGACCGTATATGATTATTATCCCACAATTGAAAAGATTTATTTCACAGAATATATAGGCCATATAAAGTTGTTAAATAACAGTCAGTGGGGTTCCCATGGGCAGCTGGGGACAGTTTCAATTAATTGAAACCCCTTCAACATAGCAAAGTCCGCCCCTGGGGCCTACTAAAGAGACAGAGAGAGAGAAAGCATAGCATACAAACTCCTGACTTGCATTTGATTTCTCCACGTGGAGACAATCATTGGCCTCAAGGTGGCGCTGGTTGGTTAAAGAAATACATTTGTTTCCTGGTGACTCTCACCTGGGGTATATTTGGTTGGTTGTCAGTCACAATGTTGAGAGGTTTATTCTGTACCATTTCAGTTATAGATGTTTGGCAATGAGAAAGACAATTGAATAAGTCATTCATAAGTCATGGTCGTCATATCATCATACACATCTATTTCAGTCTAACAATTTTGCACCCCGTCACCCACACAGTACATGCATGCAGCATCTCAACTCTAAACGACAAATGTCCTCATGCATTTCCACATCAGAGGCACGACAGAAAGGATTTCAACAATACTCACAACCTGTTGACACACATCAGACACTCGTCATTATCAAGAAACGATCAAGGTCTAAATAGGCATCATCCTCTTTAGTCCCTACTGTCGATACAACTGGGCCTGTATTCATAAAGCATCTCAGAGTAGGAGTGCTGAATCACTTTTATCATAATGAACAAGGTTACATGGACGTTGGGGGACTAAAGAGGACTCCTACTCTGAGATGCTTTATAAATACGAGCACTGTTCTCGACACAGTATCTCACTCAGAACATTAATGACAGGCTTTGACGAGACGTTTCTTACAGAGATTGTGTTGCCCACAGTCTCCAAATAAGGCTTCCAAGGAACCAGCCTGGAATCCAAATAGTAGATACCCCTTTATTTTTTTCAGATAAGACAGCTGTTGTTCAATTACTCATATTTGCACCTTTTAAAATGGATCGTAGCCTATCGGTTGACATATTTATAACCATATATTTAATTACATGTTGTACTATGACATATAACAAAGAGCAATGTGTTCAAAACTCTCCAAAGCAAGGCTTCAAACACATACTCTGTAGTGTACTTTACTTTGGCAGATAAAATGGCCATTATTTCACCAACAAAGATGGAAAACAATAAGGTGACCTCATAAAAAAACAACACAATAAGCCATGTTACCAGTGGCTAACAGGTGAGGGAAATTCAGTGGCAACATGGGAAATATAAAACAAATCAAGCAAGAGTGATTGAGACGCAGAGGTTGTCCCAGTAACAGAGGGGCAGAACAGACCAGCAGGTTTGTGTGAGCATTCTATGCTCATATCATGTCATCTAGATGTATAGAATTTCATACATCTATAAAATGTTATCTAGGGAATAACTAAACATACAGAGATATCATTTTAAACAATATTTAAAAAATAAAGTTGTTTATCACTTGCCCTCGAGGCAGCTATTCGAGATATTGGGCAGATATTGTGCACAGAATGTGTAAATTGTCTCGTCAAATTATGTTTCTGAGTTCACAAATCGTTTTACAGTTCATTTATACTTGATTTGATAAGTAAAAAGGCGTGTGCATACAACCTGTCATGTACATAACAGTATACTATAAATAGTTCCACTTCTCAAACATTCAATAGTTTTTACTACGATGCTTTAACATTGGCAGAGTATACACAAAAGAAAAACTCAAACCAAGTCTGATCAATCCAACAACGTACTCTACTCTCTCATTCACCAGGTAGAGGAAGTCTGTAAAATGTGCCACAAAAAAAATATAATATAAAAGAAACCGTTTGTGTCTGCCATCCCGACATGACAAGGATGAACACTGGCAAAAGCCTCAGTGACCGGTCAAACACTGATCTTTAAGAAAGAAAAAAGGTATCATCGGGTCAGTGTGCTGGGAGGCCCATGTGCCAGCTGTCATCTTGGAAACACTCAGAACATCATCATCCCACATATTTACCCTTCCTGTAAGTCTTCCTTCCTGCTGATGAAGCAAAGAAAATTAGACCGTAGTGGAGAAACGGACGGCTTATTACAACACGAAAAGCCAATACAGCAATACCGACCCGGTGTGTCAATCATATCTTGTGATTTTCAATGTCTTGTCTTTTCTCCTTCCCCTGGCGGCCAGTACTATCACTGAGCCCTAACTTCTGCTGCCTGTGTGGTGATTCCCCTCTGCAGCAGCGTGGTGACCTCCTGTGATCCCCACAAAGCTACAACATGGCTATACTCTCAGGGGTGCAGTTAAGATGGGTGGATGTGCTACTTCCTCCAGGGGACTTGAGGCCCTTGGCTCCCATGCCCAGCGTCATGGCCGCGCCGCCCATCATGACCCCCGAGTGGTGGTGGGTCTGCTGCAGGCCGACCATCATGGTGTCGTTGGTGACTGTGCCAAACTCATAGGTGAAAGTGCCATAAAAGACCAGGATGTCCACGGTGAAGACCCACTCGCAGATGGCCGCCGCATGCTGGAGGACAAAGCTCTCGTGGATGAAGAAAATACCACCTGGGGAAAGACGGTTAAGGAGAAGCAACAGCCACATCGATGGAGGAGGAAGGGCAACATTAAGAAATCTATGGTTACGTCCCAAATGGCACTCGATTCCCTATATAGTGCACTACTTTAAAGGGAATAGGATGCCATTTGGGACGCAACATATGCTATGGTCATTAATGAGTGCACGGTTCACAGAGTGCAGTACTGTTGCTGTGGAAATATTTAGGCAGGGATATATCAATATGCTTCTTCATCCATCAATATGTTAATGAGAGCTTCAGAGTACGGCTGAGCCTGCCAGGCAGATAGATAGGAAAACATCTGTTCTTAGTCTTCACCCCTACTTAGTTCCAGCAGGAGAAAGATCAGCCTTGTCCCTGAGAACTTCTCACAATTCTGAGGACAGTCATCATGTTTTAAGAACCCTAGCTTGTAGCTACTGGTAATGGCTAGAAGGGATCCAGCTTTTGTCAAATTAACATCAGATTTGACTTTTTGTAGAAGGTTAGGAGAATTAACATCAAATCAAACATTATTTGCCACAAGCGCTGAATACAACAAGTGTAGACTTGACCGTGAAATGCTTACTTACAAGCCCTTAATCAACAGTGCAGTTCAAGAAGAAAATATTTACCAAGTAGGCTAAAATAAAAAGTTAGAATAAAAAGTAACACAATAAGAATAACGAGGCTATATAAAGGGGGCACCGGTACAGAGTCAGTGTACAGGCTAGTTGAGGTAGTCTGTACATGTACAGTTGAAGTCGGACGTTTACATACACTTAGGTTGGAGTCATTAAAACTCGTTTTTCAACCACTAAACAAATTTCTTGTTAACAAACTATAGTTTTGGCAAGTCGGTTAGGACATCTAAGTTGTGCATGACACAAGTCATTTTCCCAGCAATTGTTTACAGACAGATTATTTCACTGTATCACAATTCCAGTGGGTCAGAAGTTTATATACACTATGTTGACTGTGCCTTTAAACAGCATGGAAAATTCCAGAAAACGATGTCATGGATTTAGAAGCTTCTGATAGGCTAATTGACATAATTTGAGTCAATTGGAAGTGTACCTGTGGATGTATTTCAAGGCCCACCTTCAAACTCAGTGCCTCTTTGCTTGACATCATGGGAAAATCTAAAGAAATCAGCCAAGACCTCACGTTCATCTACGTTCATCTGTACAAACAATAGTACGCAAGTATAAACACCATGGGACCACGCAGCCGTCATACCGCTCAGGAAGGAGACGAGTTCTGTCTCCTAGAGATGAACGTACTTTGGTGCGAAAAGTGCAAATCAATCCCAGAACAACAGAAAAGGACCATGTGAAGGTGCTGGAGGCAACCGGTACAAAAGTATCTATAGCCACAGTAAAACGAGTCCTATATCGACATGGCCGCTCAGCAAGGAAGAAGCCACTACTCCAAAACCGCCATAAAAAGCCAGACTACGGTTTGCAACTGCACATGGGGACAAAGATCGTACTTTTTGGAGAAATGTCCTCTGGTATGATGAAACAAAAATAGAACTGTTTGGCCATAATGTCCATTGTATGTTTGGAGGAAAAAGGGGGAGGCTTACAAGCCAAAGAACACCATCCCAACCGTGAAGCACGGGGGTGGCAGCATCATGTTGTGGGGGTGCTTTGCTGCAGGAGGGACTGGTGCACTTCACAAAATAGATAGTATCATGAGGAAAGAAAATGATGTGGTATATATTGAAGCAACATCTCAAGACATCAGTCAGGAAGTTAAAGCTTGGTTGCAAATGGGTCTTCCAAATGGACAATGACCCAAGCATACTCCCAAAGTTGTGGCAAAATGGCTTAAGAACAACAAAGTCAAGGTATTGGAGTGGCCATCACAAAGCCATGACCTCAATCCTATAGAAAATTTGTGGGCAGAACTGAAAAAGCGTGTGCGAGCAAGGAGGCCTACAAACCTGACTCAGTTACACCAGCTCTGTCAGGAGGAATGGGCCAAAATTCACCCAACTTATTGTGGGAAGCTTGTGGAGGGCTACCCAAAACATTTGATTCAAGTTAAACAATTTAAAGGCAATGCTACCAAATACTAACTGAGTGTATGTAAACTTCTGACCCACTGGGAATGTGATGAAAGAAATAAAAGCTGAAATAATTCATTCTCTCTACTATTATTCTGACATTTCACATTCTTAAAATAAAGTGGTGATCCTAACTGACCTAAGACAGGGAATTATTACAAGGATTAAACGTCAGGAATTGTGAAATACTAAGTTTAAGTGTATTTGGCTAAGGTGTATGTAAACTTCCGTCTTCAACTGTAGGTGGGGGCGAAGTGACTATGCATAGGTAACAAACAAACAGCGAGTAGCAGCAGTGTACAATGTAAATTGTCTGGTGGCGATTTTTATGAATTGTTCAGCAGTCTAATGGCTTTGGGGTAGAAGCTGTTGAGGAGCCTTTTGGTCCTAGACTTGGCGCTCCGGTACCGCTTGCCGTGCAGTAGCAGAGAAAACAGTCTTTAACTTGGGTGACTGGAGTCTCTGACAATTTTATGGGCTTTCCTCTGACACCGCCTATTATATTGGTCCTGGATGGCAAGAAGCTTGGCCCCAGTGATGAACTAGGCACTACCCTCTGTAGCACCTTACGGTCAGATGCCGAGCAGTTGCCATACCAGGCGGTGATGCAACCGGTCAGGATGCTCTCGATGGTGCAGCTGTAGAACCTTTTGAGATCTGGGGACCCATGCCAAATCTTTTCAGTCTTCTGAGGGGGAAAAGGTTTTGTCGTGCCCTCTTCACGACTGTCTTGGTATGTTTGGACCATGATAGTTCGTTGGTGATGTAGACACCAAGGAACTTGAAACTCTTGACCCGCTCCACTACAGCCCTGTCGATGTTAATTGGGGCCTATTCGGCCCGCCTTTTCCTGTAGTCCACGAACAGCTCCTTTGTCTTGCTCACTTGAGGGAGAGGTTGATGTCCTGGCACTACACTGCCAGTTCTCTGACCTCCTCCCTATAGGCCGTCTCATTGTTGTCGGTGATCCGGCCTACCACTGTTGTGTCGTCAGCAAACTTAATGAATGTGTCGTGTTTGGCCACGCAGTCGTGGGTGAACAGGGAATACAGGAGGGGACTAAGTACACACCCCTGAGGGGCCCCAGTGTTAACTTCTTTGATATAGGGGGCAGCATTTTCACTTTTGGATGAATTGCATGCCCATAGTGAACTGCCTCCTACTCTGTCCCAGATGCTAATATATGCATATTATTATTATTACTATTGGATAGAAAACACTCTGAAGTTTCTAAAACTGTTTGAATGATGTCTGTGAGTATAACAGAACTCATATGGCAGGCAAAAACCTGAGAAAAAATCCAAACAGGAAGTGAGAATTCTGAGACTGGTCGATGTTAAAGTCATCGCCTATTCAAATCCCTGTAATATATGGATCTGTTTGCACTTCCTACGCCTTCCACTAGATGTCAACAGTCTGTAGAACGCTGAATGAAGCCTCTAGTGTGATGTGGGGCCTGATGGGAGGTGTTTCAGTCATTGGTCTGGCAGATTGCCAGTTCTTGCTCACGCGCTTTCCTCATGATATCGCCTTGCGTTCCATAACTTATACAGACATGAAGGAATGCTCCGGTTGGAACGTTATTGGATATATATGATAACAACATCCTGAAGATTGATTCTCTACTAAGTTTGACCAGTTTATTCGACTTGTAATATAACTTTTTGAAGTTTTCGTCCGACGTTTGCCTGCATCTGCGCGAGCGTTTGGACACGTGTACTACACATGCTAGCAAAAGTAGCTAATTGGACATAAGTAATGGACATTATCGAACAAAACAACGATTTATTGTGGAACTAGGATTCCTGGCAGTGCATTCTGATGAACATAATCAAAGGTAAGGGAATATTTATGATGTAATTTCGTATTTCTGTTGACTCCAACATGGTGGAGAAATGTTGTTAAATCAGAGCGCTGTCTCAGATTAATGCATGGTGTGCTTTTTACGTAAAGTTTTTTTTTTGAGTATTTGAGTATGAGTATTTCTGTTATTTGACGTGGCTCTCTGCAATTACTCCGGATATTTTAGAGGCATTTCTGAACATGGCGCCAATGTAAACCGAGATTTGTGGATAAAAATATGCACATTATCGAACAAAACATAAATGTATTGTGTAACATGATGTCCTATGAGTGTCATCTGATGAAGATCATTAAAGGTTAGTGATTCATTTTATCTCTATTTCTGCTTTTTGTGACTACTATCTTTTGCTGGGAAAATGGCTGTGTTTTTCTGTGGCTATGTACTGAGCTAACATAATTGTTTGGTGTGCTTTCCCCGTAAATCCTTTTTGAAATCAGAAATGTTGGCTGGATTCACAACATTAGCTTTAATTTGGTGACTTTCATGTGCGATTTCATGAAAGATTGATTTTTATAGTAATATATTTGAATTTGGCGTACAACATTGTTTCTGGATTTTGGCCACCTATCCCAGAGAAGTTAAGGATCAGCGTGGCAGATGTATTGTTGCCTACTCTTACCACCTGGGGGGCGGCCCGTCAGGAAGTCCAGGATCCAGTTGCAGAGGGAGGTGTTTAGTCCCAGAGTCCTTAGCTTAGTGATGAGCTTCGTGGGCACTATGGTGTTGAACACTGAGCTGGAGTCGATGAACAGCATTCTCACATAGGTGTTCCTTTCGTCCAGGTGAGAAAGGGCATTGTGGAGTGCGATTGAGATTGCGTCATCTGTGGATCTGTTGGGGCGGTATGCGAATTGGAGTGGGTCTAGGGTGTT
Source organism: Salvelinus alpinus (assembly GCF_045679555.1). Lineage (NCBI taxonomy): Eukaryota > Metazoa > Chordata > Actinopteri > Salmoniformes > Salmonidae > Salvelinus > Salvelinus alpinus. The sequence goes on from NC_092090.1 coordinate 66,157,246, forward strand.
CGGGAGGATGCTGTTGATATGAGCCGCGGGGCCGTAATCATTTAGGCAGGTTACCTTCGCTTCCTTGGGCACAGGGACTATGGTGGTCTGCTTGAAACATGTAAGTATTACAGACTCAGTCAGGGAGAGGTTGAAGATGTCAATGAAGACACTTGACAGTTGGTCCGCGCATGCTTTGAGTACACGTCCTGGTAATCCGTCTGGCCCAGCGGCTTTGTGAATGTTGACCTGTTTAACTTCTTGGTTGATGTTTTTCCTTTGAGAAATGAATAAGTAGAGCTGTTCAGAACGAGGGTCGAGTCTAGTGTACTGTTGTGGTTGGGGCGCACGACCTGAAAGCTCGCTCCACTTTGTTTTTGTCCGGTATTGAACAGTTTATTCCGTCTTAAATTGTATCGATTATTTACGTTTAAAAATACCTAAAGTTGGATTAGGAAAGTTGTTTGAAATGTTTGGATCAAGTTTACAGGTAACTTATTAGATACTTTGTGGTCATGTTCCGCGAGTTGGAACCGGTGTATTTTCAGAATCAAACGCGCCAAATAAATGGACATTTTGGGGATATAACGACAGAATTAATTGAACAAAAGGACCATTTGTGATGTTCAATGGACATATTGGAGTGCTAACAGAAGAAGATCTTCAAAGGTAAGGCATGAATTATATCGTTATTTCTGACTTTTGTGTCGTGCCTGGTGGGTTGAATTATGATTTTCATGTGTTTGTTTGATGGGGCGCTGTCCTCAGATAATAGCATGGTTTGCTTTCGCCGTAAAGCCTTTTTGAAATCTGACACTGTGGCTGGATTAACAAGAAGTTCATTTTTAAACCGATGTATAACACTTGCATGATTTATGAATTATTATTATGAGTATTTCTGTTTTTGAATTTGGCGCGCTGCTATTTCACTGGGTGTTGTCAAATCAATCCTGTTAACTGGATTGGCGCGCGAAGGGATCACTAAGAAGTTAAAGGTTTTGTTCACGCAGTTCACACAGTCATCCAGAACAGCTGGTGCCTTCGTGCATGCTTTAGTGTTGCTTGCCTCAAAGCGAGCATGAAAGACATTTAGCTCGTCTGGTAGGCTTGCATCACTGTGAAGCTCGCGTCTGTGTTTCCCTTTGTAGTCCGTAATAGTTTTCAAGCCCTGCCACATCCGACGAGCATCAGAGCCGATGTAGTAGGACTCAATATTAATCCTGTATTGACGCTTTGCTTGTTTGATGGTTCGTCTGAGGGCATAGCGGGATTTCTTATAAGCGTCCGGATTAGTCTCCCGCTCCTTGAAAGCGGCAGATCTAGCCTTTAGCTCGATGCGGATGTTGCCTGTAATCCATAGCTTCTGAGTCACTGTGGGGACGACGTCATCGATGCACTTATTGATGAAGCCGATGACTGAGGTGGTGTATTCCTCAATGACATTGGATGAATCCCGGAACATATTCCAGTCTGTGCTACCAAAACAATCCTGTAGTGTAGCATCCGTGTCATCTGACCACATCCGTATTGAGCTAGACACTGGTACTTCCTGCTTTAGTTTTTGCTTGTAAGCAGGAATCAGGAGGATAGAATTGTGGTCAAATTTGCCAAATGGAGGGCGGGGGAGAGCTTTGTATGCATCTCTGTGTGTGGAGTAAAGTTGGCATGCTGGTAAAATGTTTGTAAAACTGATTTAAGTTTGCCTGCATTTAAAGTCCCCGGCCACTAGGAGCGCCGCTTCTGGGTGAGCATTTTCTTCTTTGCTTTTGGCCTTATAGAGTTGGTTGAGAGCGGTCTTAGTGCCAGCTTCGCTTTTTGGTGGTAAATAGACGGCTACAAATAATACAGAGAACTCTCTTGGTACATTGTGTGGTCGACAGCTTATCATAAGGTACTCTACCTCAGGCGAGCAATACCTCGAGACTTCTTTAACATTAGACATCGCGCACCAGCTGTTATTGACAAAAAGACACAGCCCCCCACCCCTCGTCTTACCAGAGGTAGCGTTTCTGTTCTGCCGGTGCATGGAAAATCCCGCCAGCTCTATATTGTCCGTTTCTTTGTTCAGCCACGTCTCGGTGAAACATATGATGTTACAGTTTTTAATGTCCCGTTGGTAGGATAATCTTAATAGTAGGTCATCAATTTTGTTTTCAAACAATTGCACGTTAGCAAGAAGAATGGAAGGCATTGGGAGTTTACTCGCTTGCCTACGGATTCTCAGAAGGATCCCCATTCTGTGTCCCCTTTTCCAGCGTCTTTTCTTCACGCAAAAGGTGTGGATCTGGGCCTGTTACAGTGAAAGTAGGATATCCTTCTCGTCGGACTCGTTAAAGGAAAAAAATTATTCCAGTCCGCGTGAGTAATCGCTTTTCTGATGTCCAGAAGTTATTTTCAGTCATAAGAGACGGTGGCAGCAACATTGTGTACACAATAAGTTAAAAAATAAGTTACACAAAACGCAAAAAAAAATAAAAATATTGCACAATTGGTTGAGAGAATGTAAAACGTCAGCCATGTTCTTTGGCGCCATCTCCTGCAGGTTAGGAGTATCTAGCCATGACCGTAGCTACCCATCTAGCCCAACAACTGGTCACACTCACAACCCTCCCCCAACAGCCTCCCTGTACAGACACATATGTATTAGCTAGCCAACCACAGAACCCTAGCTACCTATCCAAACAACCGTCCCCCAACAGCCTCCCTGGCCTCTACAGACACACACATCCTCTTCAGACCCCCAGCCCCTCCTTTCCTACAGCCACTATAAATCTGCCTATTTATCACAGACCACTGAAAGGAATTAGACTTACCAAATATATATGGAGCACATGGGGCCTACTAGTTGTTTGGTGGTATCACAGACTAGCCATTGCAAGGTTTCATTACAGAAGAGAAATTACAATACTACATCCCACATTAACGCTGGAATCCTTAATGTTGATGTTGTCCGTTTGTGATACAACAACAAAGAAGTTACTGCAAACAACAAACACTGTTTATTCCCCTCAGACATCGTTGCGTGATGGAAGAGCACAATATATCCTGCAATTTTACGCTCCTCAGCTCAGCAACAAAAACTATTTGAACTGTGGTGGGGCGGCCAGTGGCGCCGTTTTCCCCTACTGCGGATTCCATCTTTAACTGTGCCTGATTGAAATTAAATAACGCTAAGGATAAATTATCAGTCACCTTTTACTAACTGGTGGAGCCCATCAGGACCAATAACACGACCAGTCTAATGCCCAGCCCCCACCCCTTTCCCTCATCCAATCCCAGCCGCTCAACCATTCCCTTAACCAATCCCAGTGAGTCAGGAAGGATACTGAGGACCAGTGAGACGAGGGCTCCTGCGGCCAGCGCCACACGTACGTGTGCCATCCAGTAGTCAAGTGCGGTGACGGCCACCCGGTAGGTGAGCACACACTGCAGGCACACAAAGAGCAGACCGGCGGGGAACGTCACGCCCGCGCCAACGTAGTGGAGAGACTTGGCATGGTCAACCTGCCCAAGGAGGGAAACATCTTATTTATCTATTCATGTATTTTTTTACTGTGATTGAAAACATACATTTAATGCACAAGTGAACCCACTCCGAATACCCAAATCCTATTGACGTCCCCCTGAACCCTCCCACTCCTATGCACATGGCCACCCACATCCGCCCATACCCCTTGTTTTTTAACTGATGGAGACATGTTAGAAAACACAGGGAATCACCAAGTGGAGATAACAAATGAGGAAAATATAGAATATATAATCTACCATCACTTAGTAATTGTCACTCTAGCCAAGAGTGACAGATATGAGACCATTTTGGACACACCCATGGAATCAGCCTTTACGTAGAGTAATGAAGTGAGAAGAATCACCTGGAAGTTGCCCACCATGACCAGTCCTAGAGCGTTGGTGCAGCCAGACACCAGAGCGCTGGTGTTAATCCAGCAACGGTGGCTGTGCTCAATCACCTGGGCATAGCGCAGAAGGCACACCATCACCACTGGAGAGACAGAGAGCGAAAGAGAGATAGGAGCAGGAAGGAGTAGAGGAAGAAGGGATGGTGAGAGAGGGGGGAGGGCAGAGAGATGGGTGAAGAGGAGCACAGGGGAAAGGGGTCAGAGTGAGGGTGATATATAAGACAGAAATGGAAGTAATGGAGGAAGGTGATGGATGATGAGGGGGAGGAGTGGAGGAAAGGCCACATCCATTATTGATCGCAGAGCCTATTTGAAGCCCTGCTGCACGTGCTGCTAACTAATGGCTAACATACACACTAGTATTTATGTGTGCCTTGCAAAAGTATTCATCCCCCTTGGCATTTTTCATATATTGTTGCATTACAACCTGTAATTTAAATTGATTTTTATTTGGATTTCATGTAATGGACATACACAAAATTGGTGAAGTGAAATGGGAAAAAAACTACTTGTTTAAAAAATTCAAAAAATAAATAACGGAAAAGTGGTGCGTGTATGTATTCACCCCCTTTGCTATGAAGCCCCTAAATAAGATCCGGTGCAACCAATTACTTTCAGAAGTTACATAATTAGTTAAATAAAGTGCACCTGTGTGCAATCTAAGTGTCACATGATCTCAGAATATATACACATCTGTTCTGAAAGGCCCCAGAGTCTACAACACCACTAAGCAAGGGGCACCACCAAGCAAGCGGCACCATGAAGACCAAGGAGCTCTCCAAACAGGTCAGGGACAAAGTTGTGGAGAAGTACAGATCAGGGTTGGGTTATAAAAAAAATATCAGAAACTTTGAACATCTCACGGAGCACCATTAAATCCATTATTAAAAAATGGAAAGAATATGGCACCACAACAAACCTGCCAAGAGAGGGCCACCCACCAAAACTCACAGACCAGGCAAGGAGGGCATTAATCAGAGAGGCAGCAAAGAGACCAAAGACAACCCTGAAGGAGCTGCAAAGCTCCACAGCGGAGATTGGAGTATCTGTCCATAGGACCACTTTAAGCCATAAACTCCACAGAGCTGGGCTTTACAGAAGAGTGTCCAGAAAAAAGCCATTGCTTAAAGATCAAAATAAGCAAACACGTTTGGTGTTCGCCAAAAGGCATGTGGGAGACTCCCCAAACATATGGAAGAAGGTACTCTGGTCAGATGTGACTAAAATGGAGCTTTTAGGCCATCAAGGAAAACGCTATGTCTGACACAAACCCAACACCTCTCATCACCCTAAAAACATCATCCCACAGTGAAGCAGGGTGGTAGCAGCATCTTGCTGTGGGTATGTTTTTCATCGGCAGGGACTGGGATACTAGTCAGAATTGAAGGAATGATGGATGGCGCTAAATACAGGGAAATTCTTGAGGGAAACCTGTTTCAGTCTTCAAGAGATTTGAGACAGGAGGTTCACCTTCCAGCAGAACAATGACCCTAAGCATAATGCTAAAGCAACACTCAAGTGGTTTAAGGGGAAATATTTAAATATCTTGGAATGGCCTTGTCAAAGCCCAGACCTCAATCCAATTGAGAATTGGTGGTATGATTAAAAAGATCATCCAACTAGAAGGAGCTGGAGGAGATTTGCCTTAGAGAATGGGCAAAAATCCCAGTGGCTAGATGTGCCAAGCTTTATAGAGACATACCCCAAGAGACTTGCAACTGTAATTGCTGCAAAAGGTGGCTCTACAAAGTATTAACTTTGGGGGGGGGGGGGGTGAATAGTTATACACGCTCAAGTTCAGTTTTTTGTCTTATTTCTTGTTTGTTTCACAAATGTTTTTATTTTGCATCTTCAAAGTGGTAGGCATGTTGTGTAAATCAAAAGAATTGCACCCCCCCCCAAAAAATCTATTTTAATTCCAGGTTTTAAGGCAACAAAATAGGAAAAATGCTGGGGGGGGTAAATACTAGAGGTCGGACGATTATGATTTTTCAACGCCGATACCGATTAATCGGACGATTTTTTATATATTTGTAATAATGACAATTACAACAATACTGAATGAACACTTATTTTAACTTAATATAAAACATCAATAAAATCAATTTAGTCTCAAATAAATAATGAAACATGTTCAATTTGGTTTAAATAATGCAAAAAAAGTGTTGGAGAAGAAAGTAAAAGTGCAATATGTGCCATGTTAAAAATCTAACGTTTAAGTTCCTTGCTCATTACATATGAAAGCTGGTGGTTCCTTTCAAGATGAGTCTTCAATATTCCCAGGTAAGAAGTTTTAGGTTGTAGTTATTATAGGACTATTTCTCTCTATACCATTTGTATTTCATATACCTTTGACTATTGGATGTTCTAATAGGTACTTTAGTATTGCCAGCCTAATCTCGAGAGTTGATAGGCTTGAAGTCATTAACAGCAGAAGAGCTGCTGGCAAACGCAGGAAAGTGCTGTTTGAATGAATGCTTACGAGCCTGCTGCTGCCTACCACCGCTCAGTCAGACTGCGCTATCAAATCATAGACTTAATTATAATATAATAACACACAGAAATATGAGCCTTAAGTCATTAATATGGTCAAATCCGGAAACTATAATTTCGAAAACAAAACATTTATTCTTTCAGTGAAATACAGAACCGTTCCCTATTTTATCTAACGGGTGGCATCCATAAGTCTAAATATTGCTGTTACATTGCACAAACGTCAATGTTATGTCATAATTATGGAAAATTCGGGCAAAATAGCTCGCAACGAGCCAGGCGGCCCAAACTGTTGCATATACCCTGACTCTGCTTGCAATGAACGCAAGAGAAGTGACACAATTTTCCTCGTTAATATTGCCTGCTAACATGAATTTCTTTTCACTAAATATGCAGGTTTAAAAAGATATACTTGTGTATTGATTTTAAGAAAGGCGTTGATGTTTATGGTTAGGTACACATTGGTGCAACGACAGTGCTTTTTTCGCGAATACGCTTGTTAAATCACCCGTTTGGCGAAGTAGGCTGTGATTAAATGATAAATTAACAGGCACCGTAACGATTATATGCAACGCAGGACAAGCTAGATAAACTAGTAATATCATCAACCAACTAGTGATTATGTTAAGATTGATTGTTTTTTATAAGATAAGTTTAATGCTAGCTAGCACCTTACCGTGGCTCCTTGCTGCACTCATATTACAGGTAGTCAGCCTGCCAGGCAGTCTCCTCATGGAGTGCAATGTAATCGGCCATAATCGGTGTTCAAAAATGACGATTACCGATTGTTATGAAAACTTGAAATCGGACCTAATTAATCGGCCATTCCGATTAATCGGTCGACCTCTAGGAAATACTTTCGTAAGCCACTATATATATAGCTGAGACAATGTGTACAATATCAGTTGTATAGGAAATTCTGTAAACTATTCAGATTAACCTAGCACACAATTGACTACAGTACTGAAAAGAAGATTCTGTGAGGTGATATATTCTTGAAACCAATCAGCAAAAAGCTGATAGAGTCTATATTTACAGGTCTATAAAATAGGTGTGTAAACCCTGAGCGTCAAGTAACTACAAAATACATATTGGTTTCCTTACCTTGTAAGCAGTCTATGGACAAGGTATGACACCAATCCATGCTTTGGTTTAATTTCCCTGGCACTGTTTCCAAATCCTTTTGTAGCACAAAAATAGCAGGGAAACAAAATCAAAGCACAGATTGCTGTCATACCTTGTCCATAGACTGCTTATATGGCAAGGAAACCAATGTGTCGTTTTGTAATTTGGGTGAACTATCCCTTTAAAGATGGAATCCACAGTAGGGTAAACAGCGCCACTGTCCGCCAAACGGCCGTTGTTATTGTTTTTGTTTTGTTGACGAAGCGGAGGTGAGGAGCATCGGCCAATGTGGTAAAAAAATTCACAATCTGCTGCTCTATCGTGCATGCAATAACGTCAGAAGGAGAGACATTTTTTGTTATTGTTTGCAGTAACTTCTTTGTTGTTGTAATATCGCAAGTGGACATAGCAGTTCCAACATTAAGGATTTCAGCTTTAAACACTAATGCAAAAAAAACACTTTAGCGTAATGGCTGGGTAAACCCTTTTCACAAAATAAAAAAGGTGCGTAAACGGAGTTTGCTCTTCACTACATCAGTGATGAGTGAGACAAAGGACACAGTTTATTGTCAGTGTGAGTGAGTGGGCTGTGGAGTGATGAGAGAAGAGGTCTGCGTCACAAATGGCACCCTATTGTTCCCTACATAGTGCACTACTTTTAACCAGAGCCATATGGATGCCATTTGAAATGGAGAAGAGGCCTTACTTACCCATGAAGGCTCCAACATTCCCGATCAGACTGAACAGGCAGCTCTCAGGGGGGAAGGAGCCACACTTACTGTACAAGACACAAGATGGGGGAGGAAACAACATGTCACCGAAAACGAATAAGAAATCCACTCACTAGACTTAATTCATTGAATGACATTGACTAGGCCTATATATGCCCATGATTCAAATGTTAGGAAAAGGCCTTCATGTCACTGGTTTATTACAAGGTTGTTACTATTTCTCTTCTGGTCTGGTTACAAGGCTAAGACTTTGTAGATGAATGCATCAGTCATTTTATTGTTGTAAATACCATTGTAAATACAACCCATATTTATGTTTATTTATTTTGCATTTTGTACTTGGAACTATTTTCACATAATATGACATTTGAAATGTCTTTATTCTTTTGGAACTTTTGTGCATGTAATGTTTACTGTTCATTTTTGTATTGCTTTGGCAATGTAAACATATGTTCCCCATGCCAAAAAAAAACATAAATTGAAATGTAATTGAAAGACAGAGGGCGCAAAGAGAGAGAGATAATATAAATGAATGAGAGAGAGAGAGAGAGAGAGTATAAATGAATGTAACACCTGATGAGGGGGATGTCCTGTATGGTGCAGCATGTCTTTGGGGAGCCTGGCCTGGCTATCTCCTCTGTACATGTAACATTGTAGGACCTGCAGATAAGACAGAAAAACAATTAAATTAGCTATTATTCTTTTCAAGCAGGTGATATACTGCAGTATATCAAGTCAATGTAGGCTATAAATCCAAAGACAAAACTGGGTCTTCTTTACTACCACTGCTTTTAATGAAACTCTCAGTGAAGCACTCACCAGTTCTCCACCGGACAAACGTGATGGTTCATCACAGCCATGGCGTAGCTGCGGGGAAAAACAAACACAAATCAACAATGATTCAAACCCACAATCATGAATTTCTTATGAATATTTCTCTTTCAATCACTTTGTGATACATGCATGGCCGCCAGGACTCACACTATCCATATCCCTGTGATGGAGAAGGCAGAGAGGCTGACAGGCAGGATGATCCAGGCAGTCATTGGGCTGGCAGTGTGCCGGCTTTGTCCAAAGCATGAGGGAAAGGAGGGCTTCAGGCTGGAGAAGGTAGCGAGACAATGTGGGGACCAGATGGGGACACTAACAGGCAGGGAGGACATACATGGAGGGGGGGCATGAGAGTAGGACAGGGGGACGGCACACTGCTTCTGTTGCACCGCTCAGTGCCTGCAACCAGCAGCTGTCTTTACCACAGAGCAGGAAGAAAGAGTTGAACAAAAAGGCCAAATGTGAGGTGGAGGGGAGCAGAGAGAGAGGGAGGAAAAAAAGAGACAAAGATTAACATTTAGTTTTATTTTTCAGTAGGGTGACTTGACTTTTTGAGATTCCTTCATTATAATAAATAATATCAGACACCTCAGGAATTCTAAAATCAGATGGCCTAGGCCTACGAACAAACACAATAAAATAAGCCTTTTTCACAAAGGTTGGCCTACCTACAGAAGACAAACAATCTGACAACAGGTAATTGGTCAAATGAGTGTGTTGAATGAGGCCAAAAGCAGAGGCCATCATAAAGTGGTGATTTTGCACAATGTGCAGTTTAGAACTCTGACCTTTGCTCAGACTAGAATGAACTAAAAATGACCGTTTCAGAGGAAATCCCACTGTAATGCTCCAAATAAAACAAGCTCTTGTTTTCCATAACCACATTGAGAAATAACAACAGGTGAAGAGGTATGCAATAGGATTTCCTACAATGTTGGGGGCTGTGCAGTGAACACATCTCAAATGAGAGACAATTGTTTCCTTATACAATTACACAGGGAACAGATACAGGGAGAGGTTGATGATACTAAGCCAGTTTAGGCCTATTTCCTGTCTAGGCAATTTCCCCATTTAACTGGCTCTCTCTTCTCAAGTCTCACAATGACCAACCCCTCCACTGCAGCATCTGACTTTGTAAGGCTATGGCGGGGGTCTCTCTCTATCAAGCTAACTAGTGGTAGTTTATTTGAGGTCCACCTGCAGCAAGCAAAAAGGTTTGGGGTACCTCCAATTGATGTATGTATGATGCATTGTTGAACTGTGGCTGGCATGGATTATCAACTCACCATCGGCAGATTGTCAGAACACCGGCTGTGTTAGCTAGCTAATTAAAGCTATATTCTAAAATTGTTTACATTTTAGTACACCCTGCAAATGTGACAAGTAAACTAGCTAGCTAGCTCATGCATTTTATCCCAGTGCGTCTTTCCTCCTAGCTAACGACATCTCAAACTGATTGTGTATAGACCAACACACGCTAGCTAAGCTAACCAAGGGCTAACTAGTTGTTAGTTAGCCAACATTCAGCGCTGCTAACAAGACACCGGTACACTTTAGAGCGGTAGTACATGTAAAAATGTGTTCAGACAGCCAGATTGTTTCAGATGGCACAACGGTTAGGTGGCCATTTTTCTCAAATTTCCACACAGCAATTAGCTAGTTAGACCGCTAGCTGGCGACGGGCTGGCAATCGAACAAAAGAGGGGCTATATTGCCTGGCTGGCTAGTTTTGACCCACCAAGCTATTTTATGCTAGTTAGCTTTTGAAAAGAACAGTACGTTTACACATGCTCGTTAAACGTCCACAACGTTGTATCTGTAAAATATATATATATAATGAAAATCCCTATTTACATACCCCAGATCCTGCTACTCCCACCACGGACCTCAACAACCTTGGTTTCCCTTTAAAACTACAATATTTCGGGCCCCACGCGATCGTGCGTGCCACTCAAGCGCCGACACTGTAACTGTAGTTTTTTTGCGCGACAATGGACGAAGGACAACGAGTAATGGACTACATTAACCATCAACATCACTATCAATGGCCGGGCCTTGGCCATAGATAGTGATGAGGAGTCACCATTATTCAGGGTCACTCAAATATCGTTTTAAACTTTGTTTTATTATCGACGGTTACAGCTGACTTCAGGATTGTATATCGATCTGCTGTCCTTAAACATAAGTCATCTGATTTATTTGTTTCAGTCTCTAAATTATTTAATCAAACTTTTCGCCACCAGCTCCTAATATCAGGGCATAAGAACTGTATCGTGAGCTCGTTTTCTCCGGTTTTCTATGGCTAAACCTTGGCTAGTCCTCATTGCCAAACTTCATAAATACTGCTCCCTCAACTTCAAAACTCCTTTGCTAGTTATACAATCATTTAACTAAGAAATTCGCTGGAAAGAAACTTAAAGTATGTATTGTTTTGTTGAATACTCATGGTTCGACATGTCTGCCATAAAACCACCGTGGCGAAGGATATAATTTGCTGCGTTCAAAACAACGGGGAATTCGAAAATCTCCGACTTCGGTGCGTTCAATCCATTTAGGAACTCGAAAAAACGAGATCCGACTGGGAAAATTGATTTGAAAGGCCATCCAACTCGGGCCTCTTCACTGATGTCATGATTTGATCTCGTATTTTCCGAGTTTCCAGTTGTTGTGAATGCGACATCAGCTCCACCGGCGTCATTGGCTTGGGGTATGCCGCGTTCATGTTCTAGTCGGAACTAAGAAACTCGGACATTGTAGACTTGCTAACTGGTTGTAGTTATACACGTCCGCGTGAAACCAGGTAGCTGTTAGCAAATTTCGTAGGTCCGACTGGTACATGAACGCGGCATTTACTGGACGTTTCTGACTGGTCTTGGAACTGTGACAACAGGCAGCCTCTCCACGCATGATTCAATAGGATATGTAGGGATTTTGCCAACACAGGCAGATATGTACACTGTAATCACAGGAGGCTGCTAAGGGGAGAACTGCTCATAATAATGGCCGGAATGGAGCACATGGAATAGCATCAAACACCTGGAAACCATGTTTTGATATATTTTATGTCATTCCACTAATACCGCTCCAGTGATTAACACGAGCCAGTTCTCACCAATTAAGGCGCCACCAACCTCCTGTGACACTGTTGTACCATTAAAACATTTTCAACTGCCTATCGTATTTGTTGATTAAATCAGCATTTATTAATATAATGAGTAATCCAGGAATATTACGAATTAATTGACACGATAACTCTAGAAAATAACAATCTACAGATCGCAATGGCAACAATGAATGGCTAAATAACTTCAGGTCTGTGGAGCTCCTCCTCGCCACTCACTATATTGTCCAGGACGACTGTGCATACACCTGACCAATGAAACGTTTATTTCCCTAGACATCACATGCTAAAAGAGAAAAATAGTTAAATGATAATACCCCAAATAAAATGTAATACCTTTAACACACACACACACACAATATCTTACCTCTGATATTGAACCCTGCATTGTTGAGGAAGAGTTTGTAAGTATATATATAAAATATTCACTGTATGGTTTATACCTGTTGTGTTCTGTCATGTGACAAATAAACTTTCATTTGATTTCGATTTGACTTGACACACACAATCTCTCTTTCTCTCTCTCTCTCTCTCTCTTTTTTGTCCATAATGATCTCATCATAGGCCATCTGCACTGTATCTGCAAGCTGTTGCCTAGAGCGCACGTGCCCATAAGAGAGTGGGCACTCACTATATAATGCACTTTTTTTTGTGGGAACCATCAGAAGAGTTGACAATGGGATGGAAACCCACTTGTGTTTTTTTTTAATTCGGTACATGGAAATTTTACCGCGAAAGGTAGTTTTATGTGCCCTACGTCATCACGCACAAACTTTTATCTGCAAAACAAGTCAATTTCACTGAAACACATCTCTGGTGGGAAAATGCTCATATTGTTTGTATGCAGATTTTAGAATATTATCATGACAATCTGTCGCCAATTGGATCGAAACCTAGCTACAGTCAGGGAAAATATATACATATGCTAAGCATTGTGTTAATCACTCTAAACTGAATACTTTATTTTAGAGTCTATAAAGCCAATTAATCAACTCAGATGTTGCATGGAACAAACATATATAACCCTGTACAACTAGTTCTCAATCCCCTCCTATAGAAGGTATGTTTTAGTGGCAGATTCAAGAGACAAACAATGACACTAGTATGATATGATTTCTATTTTCAGATATCATATGTACAGCTTTAAAGACTGAACAATTAGACATTCTACAAGTATGTGCTTGTGTTTCTCATGGAGATAAAATTGTCTGTCTCCATGATGTTCCCTTGCCCTCAGATATATTGATTCATATGTTGCTGTTATACCCATTATGCCCATTGAGTCCAATTGCATGACATCCCTTTTGTAGGGACCATTCTTAACTGGTAACTGTTTAGTCAGTGTCAAGGATACATGAATACATGAAGACAAATGGCCAGCTTTTACAATCATATCAGCTCAACAGATAATTTCATAACTTCTGTCCCACACTGGTAACATTGGGGGTAACAGTATGCAACGCATGCTTTTCAAAGAGGTGAACCTGTCTCCCCTGACTAAGGGATCATTCTTTCCTCATTCAGATTTTCATCAATTGATAAAACCAGTCTGACCGTTATGAAGTATTTGCTATTTGAAATTTACACTGGTTATGATGTAATCTTGCCAGTTTTGTTCTGGATTCTTTTTTAATATCCTTTGAGAAATAGACACCTCACAAGTCCTCAACTGACAGCTTCATTAAATAGTACCCACAAAACATCAGTCTCAACATCAACAGCGAAGAGGCAAATCCGGGATGCTGGCCTTCTAGGGGATGCTGACCCTACATTCATAGAAAAAAGGGTTCCAAAAGGGTTCTCCTATGGGTTCTTCAGCTGTCCCCATATGAGAACCATTTTTGGTTCCAAGTATAACCTTTTTTTGGTTCCAGGTAGAACCCTTTTGCGTTCCATGTAGAGCCCTCTGTGGAAAAGGTTCTACATGGAACCCAAAACAGTTCTACCTGGAACCTAAAATGGTTCTTCAAAGGGTCCTCCTATGGGGCCAGCCGAATAACCCTTATAGGGAATAGGGTGCCATTGGGGGACAGGCCAGGTCTTTCTTTCTCTAATCTAGTTTTCTTGTCTGTCGAAAACCAAGGATATGACGGAGACTGATCTAGGAAAATGAAAATTTTGTTTTTTGTGTCATGTGTCTGTTATGTCACGTACACTCCCTCTCCGGCCTCTAGGTCATCAGACTGCTGATTATCCCGCACACCTGTCACCATCGTCTCGCGCACCTGCGCCTCATGACACTCACCTGGACTCCATCACCTCCTTGATTATCTTCCCTGTATCTGTCTCTCCCCTTGGTTCTTTCCTCAGGTATTATTGACTCTGTTTTGCGTTGTGTGTGTTTTGTGTTAATTGTTTATTTTATTTACTAAAACCCTCACTCCCTGAACTTGCTTCCCGACTCTCAGCGCACTCGTTACACTGGTATTAAATAATGTTACAGTATCCATTTGTGTTTTTATTGTAGATTCCCAGTATGGCTGAAAAGTTGAATGACGTGCCACCTGTATCCAGCCTTGCAGGCCTTGTTGAACAGGTGAGCACACAAACAGGATTAGTTTTAACCATACCAGAATGGAAATGTTTGCAAAACTCTTCTTGATATGTTGTTGCATTGGAATGGATGAAATCAAACTGAAATCCATGTTTATCGGCTGCCCACTGGGCACACACTGGTTGAATCAATGTTATTTAAATTAAATTACGTTCAACCAACTTTGAATAGATGTTGAATTGACGTTTTTGCCCAGTGGGTGTCTTCTAATCTAGGGGAACCTAACCTTCCAACCACAATAGCAGGTGAGAGTGACCTTCCGCTTCATTATTTGGTATACAGTTGAAGTCAGAAGTTTACATACACCTTAGCCAAATACATTTAAACTCAGTTTCACAATTCCTGACATTTAAACCTAGTAAAAATTACCTGTCTTAGGTCAGTTAGGATCACTTTATTTTAAGAATGAAATGTCAGAATGATAGTGATTTTTCAACTTTTATTTCTTTCATCACATTCCCAGTGGGTCAGAAGTTTACATACACTAAATTAGTTTGGCAGCATTGCCTTTAAATTGTTTAACTTGGGTCAAACGTTTCAGGTAGCCTTCCACAGCTTCCCACAATAAGTTGGGTGAATTTTGTCCCATTCCTCCCGACAGAGCTGGTGTAACAGTCAGGTTTGTAGGCCTCCTTTTCACACACGCTTTTCCAGTTCTGCCCACACATTTTCTATAGGATTGAGGTCAGGGCTTTGTGATGGTCCCTCCAATACCTTGACTTTGATGTCCTTAAGCTGTTTTGCCACAACTTTGGAAGTATGCTTGGGGTCATTGTCCATTTGGAAGACCCATTTGCGACCAAGCTTTAACTTCCTGACTGATGTCTTGATGTTGCTTCAATATATCCACATACTTTTCCTTCCTCATGATGCCATCTTTTGTGAAGTGCACCAGACCCTCCTGCAGCAAAGCACGCCCACAACATGATGCTGCCACACCCGTGCTTCACGGTTGGGATGGTGTTCTTCGGCTTGCAAGCATCCCCCTTTTTCCTCCAAACATAATGATGGTCATTATGACCAAACGGTTCTATTTTTGTTTCATCAGACCAGAGAACATTTCTCCAAAAAGTACGATCTTTGTCCCCATGTGCAGTTGCAAACCGTAGTCTGTTTTTTTTAATGGTGGTTTTGGAGCAGTGGCTTCTTCCTTGCTGAGCGGCCTTTCAGGTTATGTTGATATAGGACTCGTTTTACTGTGGATAGATACTTTTGTACCTGTTTCCTCCAGCATCTTCACAAGGTCCTTTGCTGTTGTTCTGGGATTGATTTGCACTTTAAGCACCAAAGTACGTTCATCTCTAGGAGACGGAACGCGTCTCCTTCCTGAGCGGTATGACGGCTGTGTGGTCCCATGGTGTTTGTACTTTCATACTATTGTTTGTACAGATGAACGTGGTACCTTCAGACGTTTGGAAATTGCTCCCAAGGATGAACCAGACTTGTTGAGGTCTGCAATTTTATTTCTGAGGTCTTGACCGATTTCTTTTGATTTTCCCATGACAAGCAAAGAGGCGCTGAGTTTGAAGGTAGGCCTTGAAATACATCCACAGGTACACCTCCAATTGACTCAAATGATGTCAATTAGCCTATCGGAAGCTTCTAAATCTATGACATAATTTTCTGGAGTTTTCCAAGCTGTTTAATGGCACAGTCAACTTAGTGTATGTAAACTTCTGACCCACTGGAATTGTGATACAATGAGTTATAAGTGAAATAATCTGTCTGTAAACAATTGTTGGAAAAATTACTTGTGCCATGCACAAAGTAGATGTCCTAACCGACTTGCCAAAATATAGTTTGTTAACAAGATAATTGTGGAGTGGTTGAAAAACGAGTTTTAATGACTCCAACCTAAGTGTTTGGTAACTTTCGACTTCAACTGTATTTACTACTTGAAGTTGGTAGTATATAAGTAGTCACAACACTACTCCTTTACCTTTCAGGCTCTTCAATAGTTATCAGGTAGAGATTTTACTACTTGATGTTGGTACTAAATAAGTAGTCACAACACTACAGCCAAACTAAACTGGCTTTTTACAAAGGCAGAAGACAAAATAGGAAGTAGTTGGTTGTTAGCTAGTTTTTGACAATCCCGACTAATCATCTTTCATTCTTCGTCATCCTGTCTTTCATAGCCCATTTTTAAGTTTAACTTTCCTTTGTTTTATGAATACTCCCATGTCATTGTAAATCTGTTTTTATATAACTTTTTACAACATCAAGAAGATTGCTATCCAAAATGGTCTTAGCTGTTAGCCATTGTCATAGATGTTTTGTTTTAAACCTAGCTGTTTGCTAGTCCCATTGAAATGTATACTGAACAAAATTAAACAACATGTAACAATTTCAAAGATTTGACAGCTTTACAACTCATAAAAATAAATCTGTCAATGTAAATAAATTCCTTAGTCCCTAATCTATGGATTTCACATGACTGGGAATACACATATGCATCTGTTGGTCAAAGATACCTTTTTTTTTTTTTTAAGGTAGGGGTGTTGATCAGAAAACCAGTCAGTATCTGGTGTGACCAGCATTTGCCTCATTCAGTGTGACACATCTCCCTCGCATAGAGTTGATCAGGCTGTTTGTGGCCTGTGAAATGTTGTCCTGTTCCTCTTCAATAGCTGTGCGAAGTTGCTGGATATTGACGGGAACTGGAACACGCTGTCGTACATGTCAATCCAGAGCATCCCAAACATGCTCAATGGGTGACATGTCTGATTATGCAGCCATGGAAGAACTGGGACATTTTCAGCTTCCAGGAATTGTGTACAGACCCTTGCGACATGGGGCCGTGCATTATCATACTGAAACATAAGGTGAACGGCGGTGGATGAATGGCACGACAATGGGCCTCAGGATCTTATCGTAGCTCTGAATTCAAATTGCCATTGATAAAATGCAATAGTTACCTACCTGTTGCCAAGGAGGCCCTCCAATTAAGAAACCTGGAGGCCATTGCTGTTAAACAACGTTCATCTTATCTGTCTTGTCTTATGTGACCTCTGTTAGCAGATGCATGATAATGGCTTATAATTGGTTGTCTCTTGTGTTTGTCTTTATTTTCTAAAAGGTTATGTTGTGGAGAAATGTGGCTGCAACAAAAAATAGATTCTGAAGATAGTTTAGTCAAAGCTGAATGAAGACCTCAATGGGATTAACAAAAATGTGTAAATTGGTAATTTAATATGTGAATACTTTTATAAATACAAAAATTCCAAATAAGTTTGTACAAGCTTATTGTTTGTTGATATAACTACAGTTAGAAAACATGAGGAAATGACATGTGCACTTGTCTAGTAGTGACGCAGTATTGAAACAAGATTTCAATAGTGATTTTGAATAGGCAAACAGTTGTAAATATTTCAGTTTCCAATAGTAAATCAAAGGGGTTTATGTATGAAATGGAAAAAGGATCAGGAGCAATTCAGTAGCGACAGAACACTACAGTAGTAATTTAATAGGGATTGAGTAGGCATTCAGCAGTAATGTAAGCATTGTGTAGTAATTCAATAGTGAACATGTAAGAATTGTGTAGGTTTTATGTGGTGTATATACCCAAAAGCTCAGTTACACAGTAGTCATTTAAGGGAGAATTATGTAGTGATTTGAATAGGAAATATGTAGTGTTCACCAGTAGTGAAACGTCCCAATTTATCACTTACTACTTAAATGACTACATAAATCACTACTGGTTTACTACACATCTCAATAGCAATCAAGTAGTAAAACCAACAGGTTTTGTGTTGTAGTGATGAGTAGCCTAGTAATTCAGTAGCACTTTTTCATGAGTGTCACTTAAACAAACAAAAACAATTATGATAGTGTTTACCCACAGACTTCTGTATACATCTGTCTCCCTTGTCTTTCCCTATAGTGGCACACATTTTTCCATCACTTATAAAATAATGATGTTGACATACTTTTTGCTACATATCAACGATGTGGATTGACGTCTGTGTGCTCTCTGGCGTGCTCTGCAGGTGGGCAGTAGTGGTGACACAGCATGGTGATGCTGGTCATGGTGCTTCTGTTGGTGGCTGCTCACTCTCTGGGAATGCGATCTTCTACCCTACCATTTACTCCACGTACCCAGATGCTCAACTGGAACACACAGCAATTGGCCTGTTCAAAGCATAAGCAAAGTATAACTGATTTAGAAAATCGGGGCACGTATTCATAAAGCGCCAAAAAGCAGGAGTGCTGATATTGGATCAAGTCCCCCGTCCATGTAATCATATTCATTGTGATGAAAAACGGATCCTAGGTCAGCATTCCTAATATGAGATGCTTTAGGAGTACGGGCCCTGTTCTGCATCTTCCCACAGGTTACATATCCTGTCCTCTTCTGACATGGCCCTGTATTTCATTACATCTCCTGACAGTATTGACTGATGCTGTTTTCTGACATCATTCCACAGTGCTGTGGTGGTGAGCTTCATGTTCTGCTGGCCCTTCATCAGCCTGGTTGTTTTATGGGGGGAAGGCCCACACCCTGGGCTGCCAGAGCTGGACCCATGGACAGATCTTTGAGGTGAGTGATGGCGAATGGGAAATATCTGTGCATAGGGAATCTTTAGGGACTTGGCTATTGTAAAAACCTATTTACCCATAGGTAAATTAATAAATACACATCCCAACTAATTCAAATGATTCTGTCCCCTGCTGTTGTTTCTATCACAGTTCTTAGACCAGCAGAAGGATATTTTCAGCAGCCTCAACATCAGTCAAAACTTCAACAGCAGTTGAAGAGACCAGCTTTAATACCCACTAAATTCAGCCCAGCACCTCAGCAATATACCAGTGACCTCTCTATTGCTGCTCTAAGAGCATCTGTACTTTTCTGTTTTACTGCCCCCACATTCCACAATGATATTCAGTCACAGTCACAAGGTGTCTCAGCCCTTTAAACTGGATTACAGCTTTTGTACACTGTTTCTGGGTGTACTCATGCATACCTCCCTGTCTGTGCTCTTTGTTTCAGTGGCTGTACGAGATGACAGTCGTTGTTCCCTAGCATGCGCATGGAGCAGCAATTTGATCTGGAGGACTTCCTCAATGCTAGCAGTGTTGCTCAATTTGACATTGTGTCATATTTTGTTTTCTGTAAAAAATACACTGGGGGATTTTTTTATATCTAAGGCACTGTTACTACTGTAGCCTACCTTTCATTACAGTATATTGGCATTGAATGAACTATACTGCCTATGACCGTTATTTATGTGCCTGTGTGCTTCTCTCATTTATTGTAGTTCTTGGATGGATTCAATCAGAGTGCTCAGAATTGGTCAGTTAACCTAAATGGCTTGAAATAATACCTGACAATGGCAGACGGGGCCTGCTGAACTTCAACTACGATGGGCAATTACTGCTGGTATATAATATATAGGAGCAGCAAATCTGTGTGTGTGTTATTTTGTATTTTTTTACCTTAATTTAACCAGGAAAATACCATTTGTGGTTAGAAACCTCTTTTGCGAGAGGAACCTGGCCAAGAGGTCTGCAGGAAGTAGTCAGTGTGTACAGTATATACAAAGGGCAAAATACAATTCAAAAACATTTCTCTATCAGAGCTTTAAACTCAACAATTGATACCCTCTCCTCCAGTTTTAAAGTCTTTTGCAGCTCGTTCCCAGACCAAGGAGCGTTATAGGAAAATTATATTTATCCTATTTCAGTTTTGGCCTTAGGAACCGTGAAAGCTAGTAGCAGCTTGAAAGGGTGACTATACAGTTGAAGTCGGAAGTTTACATACACTTAGGTTGGAGTCATTAAAACTTGTTTTTCAACCACTCCACAAATTTCTTGTTAACAAACTATAGTTTTGGCAAGTCGGTTAGGACATCTACTTTGTGCATGACAAATCATTTTTCCAACAATTGATAACAGATTATTTCACTTATAATTCACTGTCTCACAATTCCAGTGGGTCAGGAGTTTACATACACTAAGTTGACTGTGCCATTAAACAGCTTGGAACCAAAGCACAATGAACAATATACTGTGAGTTTCTATTGAATAACCATAGCACAACGAACAATATACAGTAAGTCTCGAAGAACCATAGCACAATAAACAATATACGGTAAGTCTCCATTGAAGAACCATAGCACAATAAACAATATACTGTATGTTTTTAGTGAAGAACCATAACACAATGAACAATATACAGTAAGTCTATTGAAGACCCATAGCACAATGAACAATATACTGTATGTTTTTGTATTGAAGAACCGTA
Source organism: Salvelinus alpinus (assembly GCF_045679555.1). NCBI lineage: Eukaryota > Metazoa > Chordata > Actinopteri > Salmoniformes > Salmonidae > Salvelinus > Salvelinus alpinus. The sequence continues at coordinate 66,178,241 of NC_092090.1, forward strand.
GGACAATGAACAATGTACTGTACTTTTCTATTTTTTTACATTTTATTTAACCTTTATTTTATAAGTTGCAATGCATGAAGTTGTTTATCTATTTGTTGTTTTGTCACTTATTAAGCATCCTAAGTTTTAAATATTTTTATTGGTTCACTTAAAGGATTGCTGTAGATCCGTAAGTTATTTTTGTATTTTTCCTATTATTATTATTCACAATAATTTTACTTCCTGACATTTGAGTATTCAGCAAATATTTTTTGCAAAAGGGGCATTGAGTTTTCAATATTGGTCAGGTACAGTGCCTTCAGAAAGTATTCACACGCCTTAACTTTTTCCAAATTTTGTTGTGTTACAGCCTGAATTTAAAATCGACTAAATTTTGATTTTGTGTCTGATCTAGACACAATACCCCATAATATCAATTTGGGAATTTGGTTTATAGACATTTTTTATAGACATAATTCTGGAATGAGTATCCAATCTCTGTACCCCACACATACAATTATCTGTAAGGTACCTTAATCGAGTAGTGAATTTCAGGCACAGATTCAAGTACAAGATCAGGTAGGTTTTCAATTCCACTATTAAATTGCATTAAAAACAGTTTTTAACAGCCTTAAATGTGATTATTTGAATATGATGATCCCTCTATTAACAGCTCATTTCTCTCACACTATGTTAATGTAGACAAAACCATGAAAAGTTTGAGCCACACACTCCACTACCAAATCCCTTACATTGTGGGAAATGTAAGACTAACCAATATTACATTATTTTCCTTTGTACTCTCACTGTTCTCTACTATGCACTTGGTCGGGAACTACCTTACAATTAGGATGCATCCCGAATGGCACCCTATTTCCTTTACAGTCACAAATGTTGATAGGGCTTTCGTTAAAAGTAGTGCACAATATAGAATCTAAAATATATTTTGATTTGTTTCACACTTTTTTGGTTACTACATGATTCCATATGTGTTATGTCATAGTTTTGATGTCTTCACTATTATTCTACAATGTAGGAAATAGTAAAAATAAAGAAAAACCCTGGAATGAGTAGGTGCGTCCAAACTTTTGACTGGTACTGTATTTAAGACCAGTTTATTGTTAATTACCCATTCTGACACTGACTGTAACTCCTTGCTAAGAGTCTCAGTGAGCTCACCGGCTGTAGGTGCTGATGTGTAGAGTGTGCAATCATCAGCATACATAGTAATTTTAATTTCTGGTGGCAAATAATTTGTAAAAATAGAGAAGAGTAACAGCCCAAGGAAACTGCCCTGAGGAATACCGCAATGTACATATCTGATGTTAGAAAAGCTTCCATTGAAGAATACTCTCTGAGTTATAATGGAAAAGTAACTCTCCAACCATGTGATGGCAGGTGATGTAAACCCATAACAAGTGAGTGTTTTCAATAACAAATGATGATCAATAACAGCAAGGCTACACTGAAACAGTACAGCTCCACCTATCATCTTATTATCCATTATTTTAGCCAATCATTAGTTATCTGAGTCAGTGCAGTACAAGTTGAGTGCCCTTCCCTATATGCATGCTGAAAGTCAGTTATTAACTTGTTCTTTAAAAAATAGCATTGCATTTGTTCAAACACAATTCACTCCATCAGTTACTAAGAGCAAACTGATTTGGCGTCTGTAAGAGCCAGCTAAGAGTGCTTTACTATTTTTAGACAGTAGAATTACTTTAGTTTCCTTCCACGCCTGTGGACACACACACTCCTTTAGGCTTTGGTTAAAGACATAGTAAATAGGGGTGGCAATACAGTCCGCTGCTATTCTCAATAGTTTCCCATCTAGGTTATCTAAACTTGGTGGCTTATCATTATGGATGAATAACAACCATTTTTCCTCCTCTTCCACACAAACTTTACGAACTTGTGATGGTGTTAACGTACAGGGCCTCAATATTATAATAAACACAACAAAAGTCATGCACAGGAAGTATTTCGGACACCATGGTGCTGCCTCTGAGTATTACATTCGGACACCATATACAATACAATATAAATATTGGTTAGTTGCTTCTGCATGCTCTTCCCTTTTCTCTAATCTCAGCACCCAGAACCAAATCACTTAAGGCAGTCATAAGAGACAACTTTTCTCTAAAGATAACCCCTCCCCAAAGCTTATGCAATAGTAAGGTGTAATGGACAGTTGTTCCAATGCCATGATTCTTAAGACAGAGGAATGTTCTCCATAATGTCAGATGTGAGTCTTATGGACGTTACTCTGGCATCCGAGCTGGGCATCCCCACTCAACCCCTCTCCATTCCCATGGGTGTTAAAGCACTGGACGGGCGCTCTATAGGCCGGCTCACCCACCAGACCACCAAGTCAACCTACGAGTGTCGGGGAACCACAGCGAGACAATCCAATTCCTGCTGGTTGAGTGTCCACAGGTTTCCGTGGTATTGGGATTCTCTTGGCTCCGGTGACACAATCCCTCTATTGACTGGTCTACTGGTGCCATCGTGGGCTGGAGTCCGTTCTGCCACACTCATTGCCTGAAGTTAGCTCTGCCTGCCTCGGGATGTCTTCCTGGGTGCTTGGAATTTCCCCCGGATCTCTCCGCCAGCCCCGCGGAGTACCAGGACCTCTGGGAGGGGTTCAGTAAGTCCCGGACCACTTCGCTTCCGCAGCCCTGACTGGTATCAAAGAAGGTCAAGCCAGATGCGCTGGCATGCTGCTATAGCCACGCGGCTACACCTCCGGTAGCCGAGACTTTTCCCCTCTGCTCCAAGATCATTAGCCCCTCTGCTGTTTGTCCTCTGTTGCCCCGTACCCTCCTTCTACTTCCTACCTGTTTCCAGGCCCACCCCTCTCCCCCATCTCTTCGACGGCCAACCGGCGTACATGGTGAGGCGTCTCCTGAAGGTTCGACCCCGGGGCAGGGGATTCCAGTACCTGGTTGACTAGGAGGGTTATGGCCCGAAGGAGAGGTGCTGGGTCTCCGCTAGGGACATCTGTCACGCCCTGATCTGTTTCACCTGTCTTTGTGATTGTCTCCACCCTCCTCCAGGTATCGCCCATCTTCCCCATTATCCCCTGTGTATATATATATATCTGTGTTATCTGTATGTCTGTTGCCAGTTCGTTTTGTTCCTCAAACCTACCAGCGTTTTCCCCCTTGCTCCTGCCTTGTCTATATTCCTGTTTTCTAGTTTTCCCGGTTTTGTCCTTTCTGCCTGCCTGCCGTCCTGTACCTTTACCCTCTACTCTGAATTACCGACCTCTGCCTGACCTGAGCCTGCCCTCCGGTACTTTTGCCCCATTACTCTGGATTACTGACCTCTGCCTGACCTTTGCCTGCCCGTGTTCTAATTAATAAACTTTTGTTACTTTGACATTGTCTGCACCTGGGTCTTACCTTCAAACGTGATAGTAACTGTACTTTACTTTACTATTTATATTTTTGACTACTTCTACTTCACTACATTCCTAAAGAAAATAATTTAGTTTTTACTCCATACATTTTCCATGACACCCAAAAGTATTCGTTACATTTTTTATGCTTAACAGGACAGGAGAATTGTCCAATTCACACACTTATCAATTTATTTTTATTTGTTATTTAACCTTTATTTAACTAGACTAGATTGACTGAAATTAAAAAAGCATGACCCTCCAGGTAACCATTCTGTACGTTTTTACATGGGGTAGGCCTATTTATTCTGAAGTATAGGTATATTCCTTCCTATTTGTTTTTTCTACAATGTTTTACAATAAATAAAAGCTAATATGCAACAAACACATAAGTGATCATTTGAATTATGAAATCATGTATCTCATCATTATGATCCTTGGATGTTCATAACAAATCATCTGCGCCGCTGGTGTAATGGTATCATGGAAGATTCCCATTCTTTCGACCCGGGTTCGATTCCCGGGCGGCGCACATTTTTTTCTCTCGCCAAACTCCTTATCCTTTTGAAAAAGGTATGGATTGAGTAATTTGTCAACCGTTACCTATGTGTTTGCTTTTATTCCGCACGAAAGCAAAGCAAACATTTCCAAAGGTCCGAGCTAAACGTTGCCAAATTGTGATCAGTCACGTGGGTTTCCCAGACGTGTGTTCTTTTTGTTCATTAAAATGTCGTCATTATTCTAAAACTAAAGATTAATCGCAGAGATTGTTTTGAAATATGATTAGTATTAGTGGTTTATTGACTGACGTCTGCTGCTGCTGAAATGTGAAACAAATTATTTAATTATGGTCCATTCATTGCGCATGCGACGGTGGTGGACATCCCCTGATTTTCCGCCATCTTCCTCTTCGGTTGTACAACCATTGTTCATACAAGCTAATTGTTAGTGTGCGGTCAGCGACTGGGTTGATTTGTGCGCCTTTTATAACAACTTGTTTAAGTCTACATGAGCATTATCCAAAAGGTCACATATTTTGAAAGTGTGTGCGCATTACTCAAAATACCATAGCTACACGGATTACTCACCCAGGGCACGACCTACGAAAACATGATGATGATGATGGACGACGAACAGCCCAAAACCCTGTAAGTAGCTAACACGGGCTAGTTAGCCATATCAATCCAGTAACGTTAGCTAGCTACTTCAAATGGGACTACAAAGAAAGTATACTCCAGCATTTAAAAACGTCTATGTACTCATGTCTTGTCGACTGTCACGGTGTGACCATTAACTAAGAGAAAGTTGATGGTACAAATCAATCATGTCAGTCCATCGCTCGAGCCTTCTCAGAACACATAGCTAGGCAAACAAGCTAGGTAACGTTAGCTGCTAGCTAACGTTACGTTGTCTCACCAAATACATTGGTTAGCTAGATATTGTGTTAACTAGTTAGTTCATTACTTGATCATAAAAATAACGTGGTAGTGAGTTAAGTGTAGCCATGGTTCACTTGTCCATTTCAGAAATTCTAGCTAGCTACGAACTACTGTGTTACTAGTTACATGTACCGGTTTGGCAGAGAAGCAAGCATTGTTGGCTAACAGAGTGGCAAATTACAAGTACAGTATGCAGAGACAGACGTCTCATCCACGAACCTGTGACGTTAGTCAATTTTCCTAGTATTGCGTTTTATCCGTATGTTATGAACTGATTATTAGTTTAATATGATGGCTAGCTAGGTGGCCTATCTAGCGAAGGGTTTCCCCTATATGCATTTAGCAGTGGTGTACTGCCGCTGCTAAATCAAGGCCGCCACTGTTATTTTATAAAATAAAATGCATGCCTTTCTACCAGCCTCTGGGGAGGAAGATGGCCACGTCAACGACAGTCAGACAACAAGTAGCTTTCAGTTTAGTGGGAAGGCCAGAACTTGAAAAACCATGCTTCAAACACAAGTGTTAGAGAAGGTTAACTTATATAACTCAGTGTAACTGTCTAGCTAGTGTAGCTAAGTGCAGCCATACCACCAAATTACCCAATTGTCATACTTGAGTAACTTTATATTAAGGTATTTATACTTTTACTCAAGTAAAAGTGAAAGTCACCCAGTAAAATAGTACTTAAGTAAAATTCAAAGTATTCTAATCATTTCAAATTCCTTATATTAAGCAACCCAGAAGGCACAACTTTCTTATTTTTTTAATTTACGGATAGCCAACGGCACACAAGTCAGACATCATTTACAAATGAAGCATTTGTGTGCAGTGCATCTGCCAGGTCAGAGGCAGTAGGGATAACCAGGGATGTTGTCTTGTTAAGTGCTTGAATTAGACAATTTTCACATCCTGCTAAGCATTCAAAATCTAACGAGTACTTTTGGGTGTCAGCGAAAATGTAAGGAGTAAAAAGTACATTCTTTTCTTTAGTGAATGTAGTGGAGTAAAAGTTGTCAAATGGTAAGGTGCAGATTTCTAAAACTACTTAAGTAGTACTTTTTAAAGTATTTTTACTTAAGTACTGTACACCACTGCATATCACCCTAAACCTTTGCTTCCCTGGACAAAGTAAACTTGCTGGAAGTTGTAGTTTTCTGGTCACAAGTGCTTGTCTTTTCCCCTCTACTCCAGGTATGTAGGGAACCTGTCCAGGGATGTCACTGAGCCCCTCATCCTACAGGTTTTCACACAGATCGGCCCCTGCAAGAGCTGTAAAATGATTGTTGATGTGAGTATCCCTGGGTCCTGGACCCAAGTGAGAGATTGCGATTTGTATGATTTTGATATTATGGATGTGACAAATTTAATGTTTAAAATGCAATTTTTGTTTTTTTCCATTAAAATGATATGAAAAATGTATTAAATTCCATGTGAATTAACAATCAACAATATGGTCAGATTGCATCCTATTCCATATGACCACTAGGGAGGCAATGAAGTTATATCTCCTGCTGTCCCCCACCCACTCAGTAACGTAGTTATCCCTTTGATGTGTATGAACACACAGGTGTGATCATTCTACAGTAGTCCCTGCAGCATATACTCAAACCAGTGTAATTAGAACACTTCATTAGAAAGTTAGTTACGATTAACTCAACAGTTAGCGTTCGAGCTGGCCATAATGTTTTTCTTACTGACATATTTAGCACAAAGTCTTTACAACGTTATGTCCTCAATGTGAGCAGTTTATTTTTGGATGCAATGTTCAGACATCCACAGAAGTAGAAGCAGCATAACAAAATTCTCATCCAAATCTGGAAATGTAGTACTATCTCTGAGTAGTGAGCTAACAGAAGCGGTCATATTTAGCAGCTTTCGGCTGATAGAAACCAGTTACTATTTACAATTCATCACATCACGGGTGAGCTCACCAGTGACTTAAATAATTGAGTAAAAGACTTTCTAAACATCGAAAGTAATCCGACGGCGGGTAGTTTGTGTGTGCCGCAATGTTTGTTTTTTCTGCGTCAACCAAAGATGAGAGGTGATGAGTTGGGTCTGTTTTCAGAATGCGTATTGAAGGGGGGGGTGTGGTCTACCATCAGTTACTTCCATTAACGTAGCATCTTTGGTCTGACAGACGTTTACGTGACACCCAGAATGGATTGAATGATGTAAACAAACATTGTTCCACACACAGCCAGCAAATAGTTTAGCATTAGCTCATCATAATCAGTCCAACCTTCCCAAAAATATTTTGCACAAATCATACACTCACTGGACGGTTTATCAGGTACACCACCCCGTTCACGAAAACGGATCGCTCCTGCAGACAGTCACATGGCCATGGCTTGCTATATAAAGCAGGCAGAGGCATTCAGTTACTGTTCAATTGAATGTTAGAATGGGGAAAAACAAGTGACCTAAGCGTGGTTTGATCGTCTGTACCAGATGCGCTTGATCCAGTATCTCAGAAACGTATGCCCTCTACTGGGCTTTTCACGAACGACAGTGTCTATAGTTTACTGAGAATGTTGTGACAAACAAAACATCGCCAGCGGCAGTCCTGTGGGCGAAAACAACTCGTTGATGATTGGTCGCAGGAGAATGGCAAGAATCGTACGAGCTAACAGGTGGGCCACGAACAGACAAGGAACGGTGCAGAAAAAGCATCTCGGAACGCACAACTCGTCGATCCTTGTCACTGATGGGCTATTGCAGCAGACGACCAAATGGGGGTCTGACCCCTTACTAATGGGTGTACCTAATAAACTGACCAGTGAGTATGTGTCCATTGCATTCTGATTCTTGCATAATGTATGATATGTCACCAGTACTTCAAAATGTGAATAAAACAGTAAATAAATTATTACCACACAAACCTTTTTCTGATAGTGATTAATTGATACAAATGGTCTGTGCCTGTATTATGATAGTGTTGATTTGTTGTCACAGATGGTTTGTTTACGTTTCTACCACTGTGGCTAGATAGAATAGTTAGGCCGACAAACATCTCTATCTAGTGGTCGCGTCGGGGGCAACAGTTGTTGACTGTAACTAAGCCTAACTCTTTCCTTAACCTTGTTCTCTTAACTTCCTACGTTAATTTTCATAACCTACTGTGTTAGTTCTATCTTGCCATGTTAATAATTCTAACCATATTATGTAAACAGTCAATCTGTGTAAATAAGTCATCAGTTTCACCACACTGGCAACCAATCACATCACCCCCGACACTCACGTGACACCATTCAGTGTTATGTATGTACCTAGTGGGCTAAGCTGTAGCATTAGCAATGCCTTTCAAAAGGAGACAACTCACAAATGTGGAAACTCAGGAGATTTTTGTAAATTCTGACAGTTATTCTGAGGTATCAGATTCTGACAGTGAGGAGCTGCCCCCAACCTTGTGGCCATTGAGAACCCTGACCACCGACAAAGTCCCAGGTCCCTCTTAAGATGCTGGTAGTGGTGAAGTATTAGAGGTCTGCGGTAGTTGGAAGGCTACCAGCCATTTCACCCCTCCTGTCCCTGCTGTTGGCGTTGAGTCCCAGTCTGGAGTGCAAAGTCTCTTGCCATCTCCCTCTGAAGCAGAGTGCTTCAAGCTGTTTCTGACAGGGACATAGTGGAGGACACCAATCGCTAGGCCTTGGAGTTACAGGGGAAGAGGGAGCCACAGCGAAGGTGGACCACCTGATGGGAGAGAGAAAGATCAAACCAGACAATGTGCTTGACTATAATTGCAAAACGGGGGTACTGGATAAGGTGGATATGATAAACAGCTTTGTGGCATGCACTCTTAAAACCCCCCAATTGGTATGAGAATTTCCATCTGATCGACACTGCTATTTTCAATGGCCACATAGTTCACCACCAGCTAACAAGTGAGAAGATTATTGAACATGTTTTTTTCAAATCAAATGTATTTATATAGCCCTTCTTACATCAGCTGATATCTCAAAATTCTCTACAGAAACCCAGCCTAAAAGCCCAAACAGCAAGCAATGCAGGTGTAGAAGCACGGTGGTTAGGAAAAACTCCCTAGGAAGGCCAAAACCTAGGATGAAACCTAGAGAGGAACCAGGCTATGAGGGGGGGGCAGTCCTCTTCTGGCTGTGCCAGGTGGAGATTATAATAGGACATGGCTAAGATGTTCATAAATGACCTGCATGGTCAAATAATAACAATCATAGTAGTTGTCGAGGGTGCAACAGGTCAGCACCTCAGGAGTAAATGTCAGTTTACAGCAGCACGGCCAGGTGAACTGGGGACATACAGTTCACAAATGAATCAAATGCTGTTCTGCAATTATATTTAAAATATCTCCCCCACCTCCCCACTCCTCATCCTCTTTACTCCCTCTCCAAACAGTATGTTGCTAGAATACAAAATGTCCTCATTCTTCAGGCAAGACAGATGTCCAACTCCAGTTATGATGTTGGCAAATTATGTTCAATACTGTGTGTGGTTTCTGAAAGTACAGAATAAAGAGGAATTACTAGGATACAATATCAGGATATAACAAAACCATTTTAAGTAAGGTAACTGCTATAAAAAATAAGTTGCATTGACAATTACAATTATGAATAATATAACCGTAAGAAACTGTAACCGAAGAGCTCCACAAGGGGGCAGGGCAGAAAACCCATGCCATGGTCATAAGGCCAGGGCAGCTTCAAAGGATACAACACAAACTTAATACTTCTCTGATGCCGTTAGCATTGTTTTACAGAGTTTATAGAATGTTGCTAGCTACATGAGCGCAATTGAGTATAACACCATATAGGTTATGAAATTAGTACCATATGTGTACGTGGCTATAAAGAAGTGCATGCAGAATACATTATGCTCCATACATACGGTGTGCTACAGAAGAAACAACACGATATACACTAATGATAGCATAATTAGGCACTTAGCTAGGAACGCAATCATGTCCAAAGTTATTAGTAAGGAAAATGACAATGAAAGCAATGCATGCACTAATCGGAAAATGCGCCAGGGGGAAAGAGTTTTGTGCTGGTTCTAACTGGAGGTGTGCAAATGTCTGCATACTTGACCTGGGGACGACTTGCACGTTAAAAGGTTATTCCGTTTTAGGTTCTCTGCTGTGTGCTTAGAGAATGATAGAGGCCTCTAGTGGCCAAAAGGCTGTTTTGGCATGGGCAGTGCCATAAGTATGACAGTGTGAGTCATGATACCCATAACCTAGCAGTCAAACAGGGAAATGATTACAATAGTTTTTCAACCATTTAATTTTTCCAATACGGGATTTTAGAAACACTTAAGGGCTGTGTTTTGTCTAGGCTTACCCTGGCGTGATGTTTTGATGACTAAACTCAGCAACAACAAAAAACGTCCTCACTGTCAACGGCGTTTATTTTCAGTAATCTTAACGTGTAAATATTTGTATGAACATAACAAGATTGAACAACTAAGACACAAACTGAACAAGTTCCGCAGACATGTGACTAACAGATTGAATAATGTGTCCCTGAACAAAGGGGGGTCAAAATCAAAAGTAAACGTCAGTATCTGGTGTGGCCACCAGCTGCCATAAGTACTGCAGTGCATCTCCTCATGCCAGTTCTTGCTGTGAGATGTTACCCCACTCTTCCACCAAGGCACCTGCAAGTTCCCGGACATTTCTGGGGGGAATGGCCCTGGCCCTCACCCTCCTATCCAACAGGTCCCAGACATGCTCAATGGGATTGAGATACAGGCACTTCGCTGGCCATGGCAGAACACTGACATTCTTGTCTTGCAGGATATCATGCACAGAATGAGCAGTATGGCTGGTGGCATTGTCATGCTGGAGGGTCATGTCAGGATGAGCCTGCAGGAAGGGTGCCACGAGGGAGGAGGATGTCTTCCCTGTAACGCACAGCGTTGAGATTCCCTGCAATGACAACAAGCTCAGTCCGATGATGCTGTGAGACACCGCCCCAGACCATGACGGACCCTCCAAATCGATCCCGCTCCAGAGTACAGGCCTCAGTCTAATGCTCATTCCTTCGGCGATAAACGCGAATCCGACCATCACCTCTGGTGAGACAAAACCGCGACTCGTCAGTGAAGAGCACTTTTTGCCAGTCCTGTCTGGTCCAGCGACGGTGGGTTTGTGCCTACGTTGTTGCCGGTGATGTCTGGTGAGGACCTGCCTTACAACAAGCCTACAAGCCCTCAGTTCAGCCTCTCTCAGCCTATTGTGGCTTGAGCACCGATGGAGGGATTGTGCGTTCCTGGTGTAACTCGGGCAGTTCCTGGTGTAACTGTTGCCATCCTGTACTTGTCCCGCAGGTGTGATGTTCGGATGTTCCGATCCTGTGCAGGTGGTGTTACACGTGGTCTGCCACTGCGAGGACGATCAGCTGTCCGTCCTGTCTCCTTGTAGCGTTGTCTTAGGCGTACAATGCAATTTATTGCCCTGGCCACATCTGCAGACCTCATGCCTCCTTGCAGCATGCCTAAGGCATGTTCACGCAGATGAGCAGGGACCCTGGGTATCTTTCTTTTTGGTGTTTTTCAGAGTCCTTAGAAAGGCCTCTTTAGTGCCCTAAGTTTTCATAACTGTGACCTTAATTGCCTACCTTCTGTCAGCTGTTAGTGTCTTAACGACCGTTCCACAGGTGCATGTTCATTAATGGTGTATGGTTCATAAACCCTGAACAAGCATGGGAAACAGTGTTTAAACCCTTTACAATGAAGATCTGTGAAGATATTTGGGTTTTACAAATTATCGTTGAATGACAGGGTCCTGAAAAGGGGACGTTTCTTTTGCTGAGTTTATGTACATCTTTCTCCGGACAAGGTGACTTATCAATATACTCACCTGTATTTACCTCCCAACAAATTAAAGGCTAATTAGCTGCTAATGTGGCTATCGTAAAGAACTACAAATGATATGGACGAGACTTCCGAACAAGGCAAAGGTAATAGTAATTATTAAATTGGTTACATTTCTTTAAATGTACCTGTTAGCAAAGGTGCCAGCTAGAGATGACATGCAGGAGCTTGCAGGGATTTGTAGTCTTGCATGATGTCTACTTAGATCCCAAAATGCTAATTAGCATCAAAGTAAATAGAGCCAAATATATTGATAAGTCACCTTGTCTGAGATTTACATGATTATCAAAACGTCACGCCAGGGTAAGCCTACTCAAAACACAGTCCTTATTTTAAGCGTTTATTAAATCTATGGGAAAAATGAGTGGTGGGAAAACGATTGGAAATATTTCCCTGTTTGACTGCTAGGTTTTATGGGTGTTATGACACCTCCCTCCACCGTGGGGCTCTATGGAGGGCTTCCACCATGCTTCCTCCATTTTAAAGTAGTCAAAGTAACAGGGTTTGGAACTGGTTCACGGAACCAGACCGAATACCAGAAAATAACAATCATTTTAGGGACAGAATCAAACGAAAGTGTGATCTATACTGTTCCCGGAACAGAACTGTTATTTTAAAAGTATGGGAACCGGTTAATAACGTTCTTCTATGGTTTCGGGCATTTCTTTTCTCCTCCCAGTCCCACAAAAATCGCAACAAAGCACCTATGCAAAGCCTTCACTCCGTCACTCAAACATATTCCAGCACCTGCCTTCCAGCTCGATCTTTGTCAGTGTGTTTGTAGGCTACTTTCCCTACTTATGTTACAAGTGTGATCCAGAAATTAGGGAGATGTTTAATTAGAGAATTGTTTAAAATGTTTAATCCTAGTTAATCATACTATATCACGTTTCACATTGGATTTACTAACTACAAGAAGGTAAGATGTGTTTTTACCTCGTGTTGCTCGGCACACACAAGCTTGTTAGCTACCTATTGTTTGTCTGGTCCAACGTTAAGCCATCAGACATTCAATGTTCTCCCATACAAGCCGCTCCTCCTTAGGTATAATTCTATGGGCCTCATAACAAGATGCCCAGGCATCTCATAACAAGATGCCCAGGCATCTCATAACAAGATGCCCAGGCATCTCATAACAAGATGCCCAGGCATCTCATAACAAGCATCTCATAACAAGATGCCCAGCTCGCCAAGCCTCCTCCACCCTCTCGCTTTCTTTCCACCCATAAAATGTCTCATATCACGCCCTAAACTGGTCTGTCTATAGTGACTGGCAGCACAGTGCATTTGTCTTTCAATACGATTAAACCATTCTCTTTTGGCAAAATACAATTTAGCTTTTAACTACTTTTCCTACACAGATAAAATAGCTTACCTGCTATATAGCAAGCTGTTCTATCCTCACTGATTGAAGTAATTTAATGTCGAACTAAATGTAAAGAAAACAAACATGTTTACAAGGGAATGATATAAACCAGTGCTTTTTTTGGGTTCGAACTAGTTCAGAATTTTTATTTTTTGCTGGTCGTAACAGTGTAATGGGGGGGGAAGGTTCCAACCCCTGCAAAGTAGTCAACTGGGTGGGGTTTCCTATGGGCTATAGCCTCAATGGCACTGCCCATGATTTTACAGATGCTAGAATGGCACAGATGTGTCCTTAATCTCTATGGCTGTGTGCTTCTCAATGTTTTTAGTGGTCAGTACAAGCGAATTCATGTCCCACTTCTCATCAATATAATTGATCATCAATGTAATTGACTCATTGCAATGATGTATGACAGCATGTTCAGATGTCCAACAATCTCTTCTTAACGCCACCTATGGGGTTTGAGAGCTCACGCTTTGTTCTTGCAGAGCAATCGTGATACGATTTCTCTACCCAGGCCATCATGGTTTTTCCACATTCCATGTTGTGGTCTTGTTCTAGATATGCCATCGGTTATTGAAGCCAACACCCTCAACCATTGACAATGGCTGCATTTGAACTGCAATCATTTATGTAGTCAGAGCTGTGATATTCTCACTCCGTACCTTATTGCACTTATTTTGTGCGAAGCTGTCTTGTCTGTTCGGGGCCTGTGCTGCTGTCAGCAAATGTTTGGCACTCACCCTTTTCAGATGGTTAAATATTGCACCTGTACTACCATTGCTGTGCCTCTGTTCCACGTCACAAAGTTTACATTTCACCGCCTAAATGTATTGCCATACAGGGCATTTTCCCAACTTAACATCGGACGTGCAGAGTGCTTTATATTTGTGGAAAATAATTTGAAAGGTGTATATCTAACCTTACAGCATTTGTTTTCGGTTAGGGATTTTTTGTTAACTATCCCAATTTTGTTAAAACGTTCACTCTTAATCGAAAGATGTTTATGGTGATGTTAACTGTCTGATATGTACATGTGGTTGACAGACAATGCTTTGGACTCTTTGTAGCCTAACTCTTGTTGTCCTCTTACAGACTGCAGGCAATGACCCATACTGCTTTGTGGAGTTCTATGAGCACAGGCATGCTGCCGCATCACTGGCTGCCATGAATGGACGTAAAATTATGGGTAAGGTAAGCTATCGTATCTAAAGGGTGAGTTGAGATGGGTGGGTTGTTGCAGAAGTTTGACCAACCAGTAGGCCTAAATTATGAGAGCATTATCTGAGTCGGCAGCGACTATCTCACCGAAGTTGAAATGGCAAAGTTATGAATTGCTTTGTAAAGTGAGGATGGCTTATTTCGATTTCCCGTCCAGCAGTAAGTACATCCCCAGAGTAAATGAGACTAATAGATGTGTGATCTGATTTAAAATAATGACCTAACCTGCATAGTTGGTTGCAATGCTGATTACCTGACATGTCCATGTATAATGTCTGATTCCGTTTCTTCAGATATGGAGTGGGCTAGGTCTGTTGTATGGACATCAAGTGCATTCTCTCTTAGTGGTTGATTTGACTATAGCTTAGAGATTTAAAATATGTTCTTGACCGATCACTGTTTTATTTTGGAAAACCACTATCTTTTCAAGGGAAATGGGCCCTTTCCTTATCCAAAGGAATCCACAGTAGCTGTGCAATAGCCAACTAAAACAATTTCTGTACCTTTTCCAGACCCACAGCTTCACAACAAATATAGGTCCTAACCTCAGCAGAAATATATTCAGTGCAAATTATGTTATCCTCAACAGGTAATGAAGGACCATTTGAAGAGTAATACAAGTTGATAATGTCACTGGTTTGTAAGTCCTTTGTTACTTGGACCTTTTATTCCGTTTATGTTCCAGTTTGAGTGCTCAGGTGTTCTGTTTTCTGCTCATCACTGCATTCAGAGATTCACACTGTGTTTGGTCATGGCTGGCTCATTTCTTTCACACACAAAGCACCACACAAACTGAGGTAGTAATACTGTATCTAAATGACATAAACGTACCCTACCTGGCTTGTTTTCTCTCTTCCCTTCTCTCTTTAGGAGGTTAAAGTCAACTGGGCCACAACGCCAAGCAGTCAGAAAAAAGACACAAGCAGTAAGTGCCTAGCTACCTTTTCAGTCAGTTCCATAGAAAACCTTAGTGAGGGTTCCTCTGAGAATGTGGTAATTTTAAATTGACATTTTAGTCAATTAGCAGATGCTGTTATCCGGAGACTTCCATATCTCTATGGTGTGGAAGACCATAAAGCCCCTCCCCCCTCGAAATAAAAACAAGGCAATTCTTGATTTCTTCAGAAAGTGCTGCTTTCAGCAAGGAGTCACAGTAGTCGTATCTCCTGTCCTCCCAACAGATCATTTCCATGTCTTTGTCGGAGACCTCAGCCCCGAAATCACCACAGATGATGTAAAAGCGGCCTTTGGTCCATTTGGGAGGATATCGTAAGTACCTCATTAATGTTTATGTGCTCTGTCGATCTCACAAGATTAGTAAGTCACTCATGAGTTAATAATAATAATACATTGGATGGCTTGATATAACACATTACTCTTTAGGACATATCAGACAGTAGTTTGTATGGTTACATTACTCCTTCTTCATATTGAGTAAATAGTGTGTTTCTCCTCAGGGATGCTCGCGTGGTCAAAGATGTGGCGACAGGGAAGTCTAAAGGCTATGGCTTTGTCTCTTTCTTCAACAAGTGGGTAAGCGTTATAGCTGGATGAAATCACTTCCATAGAGGATTTAGTCATAACTCATAACTGAAGGGGTTCCTGTATATGTAGTCATAACATTATCCTTTTGTATTTGGGTGTGTCGCTGGGTCATGTGATTTAATATATCTGTTGCAACCAACAGGATGCAGAGAACGCCATTCAGCAGATGGGTGGTCAATGGCTAGGCGGAAGACAGATCAGGACCAACTGGGCCACTAGAAAGCCCCCTGCTCCTAAAACCACCTATGAAAGTGAGTCCAGACAAGATAGGCTTTCCAGCCATTGAGTAGAAATGGTTGGTTTTATCTTACCATAATTTTTTTTACATCTATTTTGTCCTCTAAAACTGGTTAAGTGCAGATAAAAATTATATACATTTTACTATATTTTATGTCCCTCGGATCCTCTTTTGTTGAATGGCAATGCATTTAGTCACTCTAAATTCCCCTGTTTCCAAAAGCAAACACGAAGCATCTGTCCTTTGATGAGGTTGTGAACCAGTCCAGCCCCAGTAACTGCACTGTGTACTGTGGAGGAGTCGGCACCGGTCTAACAGGTCAGTAGTCTGTTATTGAAGTGGTCACTTTCTAGTGTGTGAGAGAAACAAACACAGGTCTTTGACATGTCTCCCTCCTTTTTTCTAGAACAATTGATGAGACAGACATTCTCCCCCTTTGGACAAATCATGGAAATCCGTGTGTTCCCAGACAAAGGATACTCTTTTGTGCGGTATGTCATGATCAAATCACTAAACAGACCTCTGACAAACATTTAGTATCCTTGAAATATAATTTCTGCGTATGTTTCTCAGTACCTTGCAATCGGTATTTTGACGCCTCTCCTTTGTGCAGGTTTACCTCTCACGAGGGAGCAGCCCATGCCATTGTGTCTGTGAATGGGACTTCGATAGAGGGCCATATGGTGAAGTGTTATTGGGGTAAAGAGACCACAGACATGATGAGTCCTATGCAGCAGGTGCAACAAGTTCCCCAGGTATGAAACCACATCCAGAGGCTTCCCCCTTATCGACACCACTTAAACACACACTCTTACACTGTTGTCATCTCTCCCTTATGACAGAACAAAGTGGGCTTTGCGGCCCAGCCCTACGGCCAGTATGCCCAGTGGTACGGCAATGCCCAGCAGATTGGCCAGTACGTCCCCAATGGGTGGCAGGTACCCACCTATGGGGTTTACGGCCAGGCCCAGGCCTGGAACCAGCAGGGTTTTAAGTAAGTACATAAGGACATCAGCAGGGCTCCCTTCTCTTCCAGCAACCAGGGCTGCAGCTGAGTCTTTTGAGTTTCCTTGGGCTTCCCAAGGGCAGCTAGGCTCCAGCTCAGTTGCCTGCAGCTCTGGCCAGGAGAAGGAAGGAGCCATAATGTCTTTCAACCTCCCCTCTCCACCGTATCCAGCTTACGAGGACAATGACAAAACACATTAAAAAAATATAGTTGATTTGATTTATTGGTCAAGATAACAGCATTTTCATCCATTAAAAAAAAAAAAAAAAGAGCACTAATGAATGCCCTTTTTGGACTTTCAAAATGGCCACAGTTCTGGATTGAATTGGGCTTGTCCCCGATATGAGTGTCTACTCAATGAACTAAATAGTCCCAGACAGTGAGTAAAGTGGGATTGTTGAAACACAAACGGGACCTCCTGCCCTCTGAAGCTTCTCCCAGTGCAGAGGGATACATCATTTTATTGTGCCATTGTTACATCCACTTTATTCATTTTTTTGTTGTGCCATGTCATCTTTTGTTTGTTCATGCATATTTTTTGTTTTGTTGTTGCTGTATGAACTTTCATTTGCCATCCAAATTTGAATATAATTTTTTCTCCTGAAGAGTTTAAGTACATTGCTACTAGAAATGGGGTGTAGTATGAATTTGTTTAGATTATAGCTACATTTGAAATATCACTAGTCATTTTCTTGTCTCAAATTGATAATGGGGTTTGAGTGCTGCATAAGACAATAATCCTGTTTTAACTGCTTGTATAGCAACAGAAACAGAGTATATCACAGCAGTTATGTAATATGATTGTTTTTTTTAAATCTAATCTAATGAACCATTCATTTGTTAAAAGTTTTAGTTTTGGAAATAGAAGTCCTTGTATAGAAATTGCAATTATATATTGCCTTCATGAAGTATTCATACCCCTTGACTTATTCCACATTATGTTACAGCCTGAATTCAAAATTGAATACGCTTTTTCTCTCAACCATCTGCACACAATAAATACCCTATAATGTTTATGCACATTTTCTTTTTTTTTATATGAAAAATAAAGCTAATTCATTGAAATACAGAAATCCAATTTACATAAGTGTTCACACCCCTGAGTCTATACTTTGTAGAAACACCTTTGGCATCAATTACAGCTGAGTTGTCTTGGGTATGTCTTTTGCCCATTCCTTGCAGATTTTCTCAAGCGCTTAAGTTAGATGGGGAGTGGCGGTGAACCGCAATCTTCAAGTCATTCAACAGATTTTCAATGGGATTCAAGTCTGGGCTTTGGCTGGGCCACTCAATAACATTCTTGTTCTGAAACCATTCCAGAGTTGCTTTGGCTATATGCTTAGGGTCATTGTCCTGTTGGAACAAATCTTCGCCACAGTTAAAAGTTGTTTGCACTCTGAAGCAGGTTCTCATCGGCGATTTGCCTGTATTTGGCTCCATTAATTGTTCCCTCTATCCTTTCCAGTTGATGTTCCCTCCCACGGGACTGCCACACAGAAAAAATATCTGCCTGCACAAAAAAGCACCAGATTAAATTTAACTCAACTTTAGGGAGTTTTCCCTGTTAACACTCAACATTTCCCTTTACTGTGGGAATTGTGATCGAATCAACGCTATTAGCCACTTTCAATGCAACATACTGAAACAAAGCGAACTATGCAAGAGATTTTGTTGTTGGCCGAACACATTGGAGTAGGATTCTATTGCATTAACAGGCACAACTCAGGCCCGTGATCTACACAGGCCGCTGCGCCATAACCAATCTGCTGCAGTAGGGCTATATGAAAATACATTATTGCCATATATGGATCTGTGCCGTTCTCTTGGAACTGGACTGTTAACAGCATGTGCGGTCGTGAGTAAATGCCCTTTTTTGAGATCAAAGCGAGAGCTACATGTAGCGACGTGCACATTTGTTCATATCCTTTGTTAGTTAGTGAGTTATTAGCCAAGTTCTAGATAATATGTAGTCAGCAATGGGAGATTTATTGCTTCCTACGAGAGCACAAAACGTGCGTTTTTAGTCATCTTTGAAAAACGAGTCAGGTAAAGGACTTTTCTTTTGTCTTAAAATACAGTGTTGTATTTTGAGACCGGCTTGAATAAGCTAAGTTGCCAATTTGGCAGAGGATGGCATAATTTGTCTGATTCTCTGTAATAATGGTATGGAAATAATGATGTGTTTTATTTTGTAAAGTGGTTTCTTGCATCAAACACATTTTCAGTCACCACCTTGTCTGAAGGAATAGTGGATGAACAGGTTTAATGTCTAGCCGTGCATGTTTTTCCCCCCCAAAGTTATGGAATGTAGGCTGGCTGCTACTATAGGCTGAACAATAGAACAGCTATTTCCATGTTAAAATGTTATGGGATGCATTTTCCATTGTTTATGGTAGGCTTACATTATAATCAAATAGCCACGGAAGCCTACTTGAACACTTAGTTTTAACTTAAAGCGGCTACAGCCTCTGTGTTCACATTAAACGTGCACCAGAATTTTCACAACTTTGAAGTTTTCCCTCAACAGACCTGAAATTTGCTCAGTGCTGAAATCTTTTTGAGGGAACATTGCTCCCAGGTCCTGCTGCTGAAAAGTGTCCCCCATTGCATGATGCTGCCCCCACCATCCTTCACGGTATTGATGGTGTGAGACGGGTAATGAGCTCTGCCTGGTTTTCTCCAGACATGACGTTTTGCATTCAGTCCAATTTTTGTCTCTTCAGACCACAAAGTCTTCTGTCGGGTTTATGATCTCTTTTCACATGCCTTTTTGCAATCTCCAGTCGTGCATTTTTCTCGGGACTGGCTTCTGTCGGGTTACTCCCATAAAGCCCAGATTGGGGAAGTGCTGTGGAGACTGTTGTCGTGGCAGGTTCTTCCATCTCAGCCAAGGAGATCTGTAGTTCTGTCAGTCGTCATTGGGTTCTTGGTTACCTCCCAGACTAAGGTCCTTGACCATTTGGTCAGACGGCGAACTCTAGCCAGAGTCTGTTTTTTTCAATTTCCCAATAATGGAGACCACTGTGCTCTTGGAAACTTTCAACACTGTAGAAATTGCTTTATACCCTTCCCCAGATATAGGCCTCATCACAATTCTATCTATTTGAAGTGTCATAGCAAAGGGGTGTGAATACTTATGTAAATGCAATATTTTCATTCATTTTCTATACATTTGCAAAAAATTCTAAAAACATGTTTTCAACTTGTCATTATGGTGTATTGTGTGTAGATGGGTAAAAAAGTAATCAATTTATTCAATTTTTAATTAAGGTTGTAACAACAATGTGAAATAAATCAAGGGATGTGAATATTTTACAGTGGCACTGTACTTACATTTTATTTGTATGTAAATGTCTGATTTTGTTTGAGAGACCATGAAAATATTATGATATAGTAGGCTACCATGAACAATAGTTGAAGTTTAATCCTAAAATAAATCTCAGCCTGAGCTACATGTTCTCCTACTTGTTACTATATTGAGCTTATCTGTTACTGTTTTCAATACACAATGTGCTGACTGACCAAATGCTAACTTTTCCATTCAGGTATTTGTTGCATAATGGATGTTGCTAAAGATTTGACTAGGAATAACAAAAGTCATGAATGGGGTTTAGGCATGAAATTATAAATGTTTTTCCCTTTGCAGTGGTTCAGGATTCAGGGAAAAAGTGTGAAATTCAACTCCACGGCCAAATTTAAATGCAGATAGATGGTCCTGCTTCAGCCGCGCTCTGCAACATTAACCAATTTCAGCAGCTTTGTTTGGGATGTTAGGAGTCAAAAGACATGTATTTATTTTAAGTAAATCTCCACCGCAGTGGATTGCGACAAATTTTATACACTGAGCCTATGCTCTGTCCGCATACCCACAAGTACCATATCTTCGCCCTGTTACCATTTTCAATTCCTACCATTTTCAATTCCTACCATATTCTCTGCTGTCTTAGATTTTGGTTTATCCTCCGACACACCCTGACCTTTGTTCTTTCATCCTCTCCTCAGCTGGCTCTTGCTCAGTTTGGTGTGTTCTATGGTTGTGTCCCAAATGGCACAATATCCCCTATATAAGTCCACTACTTTTTACCTGGTCCCTGGACAAATGTTGTGTACTATAAAGGGAATAGGGTACCATTTGAGACAAAGCCTCTGTCTTGCCCCTGTCGCCGCCTCTTTTCTAACCTGCTGGCGTTTTCTCTCTTTCCCGTTTGCAGTCACTTACCGGCCAGTGCTGGGTGGACAGGTGTGAGTGCCCTCAGTAACGGTGGGGTTATGGAAGCTACACAGGGATTGAATGGGAGTACGTTAGCAAACCAGGCCGGTATGGGAGCCACTGGATACCCCACACACTGATAGGGGGATAGTCAACTCTTTACTGGCTACTGGAGCATCACCGGGATCTGTGTTATATCCCATCCACTTGTGGCAGACTAAGACTTGTTGGTACATGGAATTTGAAGTGGAAGTTGACCTCTACTAAAGCCAATGAAACTGATTTCATGGGAGGTTAAGGGGAGCCATGGAGAACTGGAATAAACTACACAGGTATTATGCTGCCCTTGTGTTAGACAGACTACATGGGCAGGACGGTACCATTTTAAGTGAACTGTAAATGTAATATAATTGTTAAGGAGACACTTGGATTTGCGCATTTGTTGGTTTGTTTAGTGTCTCGAACTGCTACCATTTTCATAAGGACTCTTGAACAGTCAACATAACGTGGTTGTGATTATTTTTATTTTTTTTAAGATAAATGTTCCATTTTGAGTTTGATGCAATGAATCATGTAAAAAGTAATGGAAGTAATCAAAATGGATCTGTTTTTCTTCTCTCATTTTGATTTCAATTAAACCAATTGCAGGGATAGATGCCACTGCTTTTTTTTCTGTAAGGGCAGACATATTGCACAGTATTCCATTTTTTAAAAATTATTCCAAGAATTTCTTTTTGCATTCAATTTTTCCCCTGTATTTCTTTTGGAAGGCCTCAACTTGCTTCATGTGTAAATAACCATACATATATTTCAAACTGTATAAAGGAAAATGCAAATGTTCACAATGGGAGTTTGGTGCTTTTTGTTTTGTTAACTGAAGAAATGAAACATTGTTAGTAGCAACACTACTACCCATGGTAACTGCATACCCATGGTAACTGGCACAGTGATGCATGGACTTCTGGGAAGGGAAAAGGGCATTGCTATGCAGTGCATAAATTAACTCAATTTTGACTTTGAATACTAATTCTGTGCATAAATTTAGTTTTCTGCCATTTTCTATGAAGTAAGATCAGTATTTTTTATGGAAAAACCTGAACCAGAAATGCTAATCAGAAATGTGGACATGTTTTAATACCAGACCCATTGTGTTGCCTTAGAATTGATTGCTTTGAACGGACACAATATCATTCAGATTAGGCAGTCTACAGACAATTTCTGACCTTTTTAGTTTTGAAAAGTGTTCTCCTCTGGGGGTTTGGTAATGTTTCTGCTACTATATCTGTTCTTGCATTGTCCAATTAAAATGCTGATGTGCAAAATAAACAATTTTCTGTGTCCAATGTGATTCAGTGAAGATTGGAAAAATATTTATACACTTTATATTCATAAAATGTGATTTTAAACCGAACCTTAGCCACACTGCTAACCTTATGACTAACCGAAGCCTAAATGAAGACAAAACGGCTCATTTTTGTTTAAATACATTTTTAGGATATAGCGACAGACTGGGTGGCTTTGTAAATTCACTCAGGCGATCTACTGATTTCAGAGCACTCTCATCAGTGTGCCAGAGCGCAGAACAACTGATGAATATACAAACACCAAACAGCGACACCTATCGAATATGACCAGTGTCAGTAAACGTCGGCAAAAAAAACGTTATTAAATTGTTGCCAGCAGCAAACATTACATGGTAATAGCCTAACCAGCTCTGCTATGGCGAGCAAAATAGTGAGTTCTCTCATCGGATCAACCATACTCCTTGGCCAGAGCGTCCAGTGTGCGCTCCGAGAGCGAAACGCCCTGAATGTACGAATGGACACGAACGCCCAGAGCGCACTCCAGAGTGAATTTACGAACACACCCTTTGTGGCCATGGTAACTAGTGAAACCAAGATGGAGCGTGAGAGATTTTGGGCGACATTGTGCTAATGTTCTCTTATCTCAATACAGTTTTCAGTTACCAAAACTAAAATATGTTATGTGAAAACTCGTTGTCGTTCTTGCTCTCCTAAACTTTGGCAGAGTGGACTACGTTTTGTAGACTTTACTCTGTCAAAGGTTTGGAGCGAAAGAACGACAACGAGTTATTTCACACACGCACTTCACAAAGTAAGCGTGTGCAAATATGCTAGAACGCGCCAAAAGGATCTCACTAGCTCGGGCTTGGATCTACCAACCACATTGCCTGTTCTGCATACTATGATTCATATTTGGTTGTACTGTCCACCAATCATCATTCGGAACCCTTGTTATGAACCACGCCCACCGATCCTCGCGGGCTGGTTTGATGAAGACAAGCCTTGCCTTTCAGGTAGCTAGCTATCTGATGATCACAAATTGAATTACAATTCTTGTCAATTTAGGATTGTTATCAGATTTTGCAGCTAAATACTTCATATCTTGTAGTTATGTGGGACCTTAAAATTAGACTTTTAACCACAGAATCCTATTCGAGTTAGCTAAATTAGCTATCTGTGTAATAGCCAGCTAACTATCGTTAGCTAACTAGCTAACGTTCGTAACCTACAGTAACGTTAGTTAGCCATTATGTCGATCACAAAAACATACAAATTGGCATCTGCTGATTAGGGAGTTTACTGACACTTGTATGTAATGTAATGGTTTATTTTCTTTACCAATGATGTGATGCCATCATAGGGATACCACAATGTAACTGACAGCTAGCTAGTAGATGGAACAACCATTAATTCCACTATAACACAGGCCAAGTTAGACTAACACATTTTTCTTGGCCTCAAAAGGAAATGCAAAACTGATGGTGACTGCCTCCATTTACACCTACACCACCCCGCCCACCTTTGCCCCGCACATTCACTGGCACATCCCCATGGCCATGAAGATCCCCCACACTTACACTCCCATTTCCCACACCCACTGCCTCTACCGGGGGCACAGGCTGTGGTGGGCCTTCCTCCTCTCCTCCCTGTCTGTCTTCCTGGGGGGGCTGCTGGCCCTGCTGCTCTGGAAGGTTGCTCACAGAGGGTTCAATAGCATTGGGATTTTCAGACCCCGACGACAGCGCTGGGCACACAGACAGGTGAGGGGAAAAGGTGGAGAGGAAGAGAGTAGAGGGATGACGAAGGGAGAGTTATGTAAGCCTACATCTACAGTGTGACCACATGTCAATCTGGTGTGTACTGTGCCGGCCTATGAACAGGTAGAGTCTTGTCTTGTTATTGTGATGTTGCAGAGCATTAGTGTGCAGACAGATTTCAATCTGAGGAATGCCTTGAAGGAATGGGCGTTCTCTGTGATATCGGCTCAACATCTGCCTGGCAAAGTCCTAGTAAGTCACAAGACATGCAGGAAGAGTACTCTTATGTTTTTCTTCTTCAGTCCTGCTATTGTGTTTCTCACGCTTTCCTTCCTCAACAGATGGTGCTGATATTCTGTTTCAACATTGGCTCCATCCTGACCTATATCATCCTCTCTACTGAGTGAGTTGCATCATGATATCATGGTGATGGGATCAAAACAAAGTTTTGTTTGTTCACTAGAAAGGTCCAAGACAAAGAGCCAGAGGGAAACTAAAATGTCTTATCCCGCTCCTCTCAGCCCAGTAGAGTCCTGCATGAAAGAATACAGCATAGCTTTCCTCATTGATTTGAGCTTCAACATCTGCCACCTTCTGTATTTTGGGCTCAGGGTGAGGCAGTTAGCCAATAGGACACATACAAAATAATGTCATACATTATGGGTTTAGACAAAGCAGTGTGCATTACTCTGTCTTTCCTGTGTGTCATTGTTCACCAGTTTTTGGCGGCCCAGGATAAGCTGACGGTTTGGGTTGACTTGAGATCCCTGGTGGATTTTTTCACCATCACTCCTTCCTTAGTTACCCTGTTTTCCCGTCGAGCCTGGCTGGGTAAGACGCTCATACATGGGTCATTCCACAAAGAGTGCCTTTTGTGCCTCTGATATTTTAACTATAAATTGTATTTAACCAATATTGCATTTTGAAAGCCTGTTACTGTATATTAAATGAAGTGCTTTTTAAAATAGACCACATGGAGAATTCAATTAATCAGATTTTTTTTATATAAATAAAGACCAGAGGAGGCTGGTGGGATGAGCTATATGAGGACAGGCTCATTGTAATGGCTGGAAAGGAACAATGGAATATAATCAAACATATGGTTTCTCTATGTTTGATACCTTTCCATTATTCCATTCCAGCCATCACCATTAGCCTGTCCACCTATAGCTCCCCCCACCAGCCTCCTCTGACATACTTGCTAAAGTGCCAAAATTCAGCATTTTGACCATTCCCGCTTTGCACCCTCTGTCACTTCTAGGAAGATTCTAACCCACTTAACCCCAACATTTCTCCCAAGTTTTCACCGCCGTAAAGCCCTAGTTATTTTGTTTGCTTGACAAAGTAATCTCTGAAGATTATTATTTATTTAATGTCATTAGTGATTCATTTACGTTGGCCCCTCATTTTAAGGTCAACCCTGTTACGTGAACTGAACTCTCATTTTAATTTGGTGAAATAATTCCTTTTACAATATTTTTTTCAAAATAAACTTTGAACATCTAATAGGCAAAACATAGTGTAAAAGGAGGTTAGCTGGTTCTACTCTTTTTGTCCATTTTGTGGTAAAATAATGAGTTGGTCGAGCATAACATGTCAATCCAGTTACCCATAGATAGGCTAGATTTTTTTTTTTTTTTACAATTACCTTTTTTTTGTGAAGCTTGCAATTCAATTTCCACTCCCTGTTGCACACAACAAGCTTCCATTCGCCCTGTCACAATGGGATTTATGGCTGATTAATGATGAAATCGGCAACCGGTTACAGTCAACCCTGTAACTTTATTTGGCACTTACTATAGTATTTTTAATTTTTTATTTAACCTCTTGAGATGGGAAAACTTGTTGAATATAGGCATTATGACAAAATGTTAAAATTAGTTGAAATGAAAGTTGTTGTTTTTTTATACACTTCTCTAAAGGCACCGAATTGGTGGAACGACCCACATACAGTTGGCCTACACACTTATACGCCATCAAAGTTATGGGTAATTTAAAGCAACATGGGATGGGATGTTCAAAATCTCTCCCAATATTGGTTTTAATAACCAATATAAGCTTTTCATTATTATTATTATTATTGTATTTTTTCTTTTTCAAACTGAGTGTTGCAAGATTTTGGTAACTTTCCTAAAAGTTAGTGTTGCTTAGTGTTGCAAGATTTTGGTAACTTTCCTATAATTCCCAGGTTTTCCAGAAACACCATTTGGAAGATTTACTGGAATTTTGCAACCCTATAAGCTAATATATTATTTTGTATATCTGGCCCAGGTCTGAGGTTCATCAGAGCTCTGCACATACTGGAGTTACCAGTCGTTCTGCAGATTCTCAACGTCTTCAACAGCAACAGGTAACACAGCAACACATACGGTACATCTACATCAAGTTTAAAGTTTAAATGTCACATGCACAAGTACAGTGAAATGTCTTTCTTGCAAGCTCTAACCCCAACAATGCAGTAATCAATAACGATGTAATACTAAAAATAAGGTACAACAAAAACACACACGATCTATAAATAAGAAGAAAATGATAAAGTAATTAAGAATACTATATACAGGGTCCGTTCCAGTACCATATTTACAATGTGCAATTGCCATCAAATGTGCATCAAATAGAGGCCGGAACAGGGATGAAAAGTAGGATGTCCATTGACTTTCACATTTTCAGCATGTATGAGATACAAGCAATGTGACTTGTTTTAAATGCATGTCTGCCTGTTAATACAATTGAACTTTCTCTCACACACATTCTCTCTCTCACACATTCTCTCACTCCCATTCTCTCAGCCCCAGCTCACATTTTCTGTCACTCTGTATTCCCAGCACCACTCTGAAACTCTCCCGCCTGGTTGCCATCCTAACAGGCACACTGCTGACCTCAGCTGGTTTCATCCACCTGGTGTGTTTGTGTCATTTCCATTCATGTCTTGGTTCTCTCCACACTCTTTACATTCATAGAGAAATAAGCAAACCATTTTGATAGACAGTTGAGGCACTATTGCACTAATGTTGTAAATGTGTTTTTATGAGTAATTCATCTAATACTAAAATGAGTAATTCTGCTAACATTAAAGCTGGAATCCGTAGCGGTGAAACTGCAATGTTTGTTTGCGATATAACAACAAAGACAATACTTCAACAGCAAAAATTATGTTGGACATCATTGAACGCGCGATAGAATAGTAGAGTGTGTACTCAGATTTTTTTTTTTTACCACAATGCTGGATGCTCATCTCCTCCGTTTCATAAACAAAACTATAACAAATGGCCTGGGGCGACCAGTGGCACTGTTTCACCTTATGCAGATCTCAACTTTAACCAATCTCTCTCATGAGACCTGGTCTTGCTGCAGCTGGAGAACTCAGGTGACCCCTGGCTGGACTTCTCCAACCCCCAACCTCTCCACTACTTTGAGTGTGTTTACTTCCTGGTTGTTACCATGTCAACGGTGGGCTATGGTGACGTGGAGTTGAGGACGACCCTGGGACGCCTCTTCGTCATCATCTTCATCTTTATTGGACTGGTAAATCTCATAAGACAGTATTGACTCCCCCCATACAATGTAAAGCGTCTTTAAGCATAGGAAAGTGCTATGGAAATCCAATCCATGAAAGCTACTGTCTGCTTCCCGAATGGCACCCAATCCCCCTATATCAGGGATGCGGCCCGTGGCCCCCCATTTTGTAGGCCTGTGGATAAATTTCCAAAAATAAACAAATTAGCCCATGTCAGCTAACATTTTGGGGATTTTGCTTAGGGCACCCAAAAGGCTAGGTCTGGCTCTGACTGCATATCTGGGTATGGATGTAGGTACGCAGACCCGCAAACTACAGATTTTTTTCAAAGTTGCCCATCCCTGCCTTATATAGTGCACTACTTTTGAACAGGGCCCATAGGGTTCTGGTCAAAAGTAGTGCACTTCATAGGGAATATGGTGCCATTTGGGATGCAGTCACTGTCAGTGGTCCATTGAGGATGTGATTTAGATACACATCATGTCTCTCTGTCTCTCTCAGGGTCTGTTTGCCAACTTTGTCCCAGAGGTGGTTCAGATCATCATCAACAGGAAGAGGTTTGATGGTAGCTTCACGGGTGTCTCAGGCAAGACGTGAGTCATCTTTCTACAGTTTATGGGAGATGACCAAAATAAAACAGTTGGTGTAGTAGCAGCTACAAGGTACATCTTTATGTCACACAACATGATAATATATACTGGACCTAAACAAAAATGACTAAATCCTCCGTATATCTGATATAATGCTTCTTAGAACAAGAACGATCTATGTTAATGTTCCTCCCTGTGTGTGTGTGTGTGTGTGTGTGTGTGTGTGTGTGTGTGTGTGTGTGTGTGTGTGTGTGTGTGTGTGTGTGTGTGTGTGTGTGTGTGTGTGTGTGTGTGTGTGTGTGTGTGTGTGTGTGTGTGTGTGTGTGTGTGTGTGTGTGTGTGTGTGTGTGTGTGTGTGTGTGTGTGTGTGCGCGTGTGTGTGCGCGTGCCCGCTAGCCATGTGGTTGTGTGTGGTCACATCACTCTGAGCAGCGCCTCTGCCTTCATGAAAGATTTTCTACATGAGGACAGGGGAGAGGTCGACGTCAAGGTGCTCTTCCTGGGAAAGTGAGTCACAGCGTTACCTTTGAGCCCAACCTTGGCCCTCGTCAAATGTTGTGCACCACATAGGGATTAGGGTCCCGTTTCAGACACTGCTATCTCTGACTTTTCCAGCTTCCGTCCTAACCAGGAGCTGGAGGCGTTCTTCCTGAGGTGGTTCCTGAAGGTCACCTTCTACCAGGGCTCAGTGATGCAGAGGAGAGACCTGGAAAGAGTTAAGGTACTGGAGCCAAGTACAAACTCAGTTTGGATAATGGACGTACAACACATTTGACGCAACTGTTTTGATACAACAAGTTAGTGTGCACAAATATTATAACACACACCAATAGTGGGGACACCACACAATGGTTTTGTAATCATTTTTGTCCAGACAAACTCTTCGACTTGACTGAGTGTGCTACTGGACATACTACCATCTAGCAGTCGGATGCTAACATTAGCATTTGTACTCCAAGCCAGCTGTACACAGTTGTGGAATCTCGAGCAAGAAGCTAGCTTGTTCCTCCTGGAGCGACTGTTGGCTCTTAGATCTCAGGAAGGTAACACGTCACCACAGTGGCTAGAAGTTACTGGCTAGCCTCTGCTTACCACGTACAACTGGGAAGGGTACAGGAGGTACACAGGGATGCAGAGTAATGATGGTTTAGTGACTGTGGTACATGGTAGTACTGGCTTGATGCTATCCTCTGTGTGTAGATGCATAAAGCAGGAGCTTGCCTGATCATCTGTGACAGGTTCACCTCAGACCAGCATAAGGAGGACGCTGCCAATCTCATGAGGTAGGGAGGGCTCAGGTGCATGCACACATAGCTAGACATTCACACGCGCGCACACACACACGTTCACCTGCTCTCTCCCTTGTTATCCTTTCTGACACACAGCTAAAGATAAATAATAAGACAAAACAACATGTTTTAAGAGTGTGTTTGTCCTCTGTCAGGGTGATCTCCATCAAACAGTATTGTCCCAACACCAGGATTATAGTTCAGATGCTGAAGCACAACAGTAAGGTAGGCTGCCTGTCCCCGATGCCTATATACATCTTACAAACAAGTATGGCTATTGTTGCTAGATGATGTGTCATGTGTGTGTGTATGCACTTATGTGTGTGCTCCCAAGGCATTCCTGCAGAACGTGCCTAACTGGGACTGGAGTCGAGGTGATGCAGTGATCTGCCTGGCAGAGCTCAAACTGGGTTTCATGTCTCAGAGCTGCCTGGTGCCTGGCCTCTCCACGCTGTTGACCAACCTGTTCACCATGCAGAGTGAGATCGAGGTACGTCAACAATAAAGTGCACTATTCTGATCCCTTACTAAGTATTTGAAATTATTTTTGAAAGCAGAGCAGAGAGGGAGATGGGGGCACAGACAGGCTTGGCCGAGAGACATGGCGCCAACCCCTGTCGCCAGGGAGTATGTGGTCCGAAGTCAGGAGCTTTAACTGTTATACTAGACTCCATCACAGTGCTGTACTTTTTATCAGGTATCTCTGTTGCTACTGAATCTCTGTTGCCATTTTGTTTTACAGCAGGATGGAGACACCTGGCAGAACCTGTACAGAGAGGGCCTCTACAATGAGATCTACACAGAGCACCTGTCCCCCTCCTTCATAGGGATGTCCTTCGCTCAGGCCAGCAAGTCAGTTTGTCAGTCTGCTACAGAGAGACTAATCAGTGTTCTATTACTACAAACAAACATGATCTCTCTCTGTCTGTCTGCCTGTGTGCCTGTCTGCCTGTGTGCCTGTCTGCTTGTGTGCCTGTCTGCCTGTCTGTGTGTCAGGCTATGTTTCCTGAAGCTGAGGTTGCTGTTGATTGGGATTGAGTATCAGAGCGGAGACCAAGATTTCAAGTAAGTAACTAGTAGCAGTAGTAGTATTTGTATTTATTAAGGATCTCCACTCTTCCTGTAGTAGTAGTAGTAGTAGGAGTAACAGTAGTAGTAGCAGCAGTAGTAACAGTAGTAGTAGTAGCAGCAGCAGTAGTATTTGTATTTATTAAGGATCTCCACTCTTCCTGTAGTAGTAGTAGTAACAGTAGTAGTAGCAACAGTAGTAGTAGTCGTAGCAGCAGCAGTAGTATTTTATATTTATTAGGGGTCCCCACTCTTCCTGTAGTAGTAGTAGTAGTATTTGTATTTATTAAGGATCTCCACTCTTCCTGTAGTAGCAGCAGCAGCAGTAGCAGTAGTAGTAGTAGCAGCAGCAGCAAAGATTTTCAGAACTAAACCAAGATTGACCACAGCCAGTTGTTTCAAATGGGAGAAAATGAGCCATAGTGGGCAGAACATGCAAGGAGGGGGGTAGAGCCAAGCATGAGCTAGCGAGATCCTATTGGCACGTTCTAGCATTATCTGCATATTTCCGTTAGGGAACGCCTACTTAGTGAAGTGCGCATGTGCAATAACTCAATTCGCCTTTGCAGTCCTTCTTAACAACGCAATTAAAAAAAAAAAAACTACCATATTTAGTAGTGAGTGGAAATGCCAAGCAGATGCTTCACATTTATACAGTAAAATATCTGTTTCATTGTTCTATCTGTGGTAGTTGTAGCAGTGGTAGAGGCGGCAGTAGTAGTAGTAGACAGTCATTTTTATAATGCTTACAGGTATTTGAATATTTTACATATTAACTGTTGTTCTGTGGATGGGCTGCGGCCTACCTGTTAAAGTTGTTTTGTTGTTTCTCAGTGTGTTGGTGAATCCTCCCAGTCACATCAAAATAAAGCTGTGGACTCTGGGTTTCCTCATAGCCAGCAATGCCAGTGATGCCAGAAGGTACTGTGCCACTCTAATATTAGTTCATAAACTAGAGCCTTGACTCAAATACTTCTGTATGTAGGGAGTGGGAGTATTCACCTTAGTCATTTTTGCGTACCTGTGTGTTTGTCAGGGCGAGTATGTACTGCTCTGTGTGTCACAGAGACATCAAGGATTTGCCCAGGATGAGACCCTGCAGGTGCACTGAGCAGAAAGATGGTACGGCAACAATGCAATGACCAAGACAAGCCTTTTTACACTCGCAGACCTTTTTAGTACTAACCTCAGTTTCACAAGAAGCAAAGCAACTGAGACGGCATGTTGAGAGGTGCAGAGATGGTGCAGTCTCTAACTCCTCCACTAGGGGGAGTCCTCATCCCACTTTTCTCCACTGGGCTGAAAAATCTGTCTTTTCTTTAGGACCTATGTTAGTAGAAAGCACCAAGCGCCTCTGTCTGTCCTGTTCGCCTCATTACACATTTTCACGCCGAGCAGAGACTCAGAATGGCTGTCTGTCACCCTTCTATGTCTCTTATGAGCCTGTCTGTCACCTATGGGTGTGTCTGACCCGCAAGACTGTCTCTCACCCGTGTGTTTCTCATCTGTGCGTGTCATGTGCGTGCGTGTGTGTGTGTGTGTCCCATCAGTCTCATCTAACACCTCCGCCATGAGTCTAGGCTTCAGACGTCCATCACTGGGAGTTCTGCCCTTCAGGTGAGAAATCACAGCCTTCTACACAGGAATATGTTTGTTTTGAACATGCTGAGACAAATACTTAATTTAAAACTCACCACGATATATCGCACTGTCATTAGTGGAGGCTGCCTGGTGCGGGCGGGCGGGCAGGCTATGTCCTGGACAGCTGAGCACAGTGGAATAGCAGGCTGGGATTGACAGGCTGATTAATGGGCCGGCTCCCCAGCCGCCTCACTCAACCCATTCTGGGCATTAATATTGGGAGATCCTGTCAGAGGACAGAGAGGGAGGACAGAGAGGGAGGAGGAGAGAGGGGGGAGGAGAGAGCACGGTCAGAAGGTGAGTTAGTGAGCAGAATACAGATTAAATAAATTGTAGTTCCCTGCTCTCTCTCTCTTTATATCTCTGTCTCTCTTTCCTCTCTCTTCCCCACCATCCCTCTCACTCCTGTCTCCCTCTCTTTCTTTATCTCTCTCCGTCTATCCGGTCTCGTCACCACCCTTTTTATCTGTGATTCCACTACCCAAGTGAATACCTTTCATTTTCCCTTTTGTGCTCTTGACATCCAGAGTGGTTGGACAGTGTGTATGTAATATGTCTTTATGCATGAGTCTGTGTGTGCCTCTCCTGTCTTCTCTCCCTCCACCCTTTCTTCCCTACACTCTCTGAGGCTTGTGTTTGTTTGTGTGTGTGTGTGTGTCCTCTGCTGTAGCCCAGAGGGAGAGACTCTTCGAGAGAGGGAGTGTGTGTGGGAGCAGCAGCAGCAGCAGGAGGAGCAGCAGGAGGTGGGGCTGGACTCTACAGGACTGTTCCACTGGTGCCCACCTGTTCCCCTGAAGGACATCTCACTGGTAAGACTGGGACATGGACAGATAGGCAATTAGGCACTAATGGTGAGCGATTAACATATATTTTTTCTTCCGGTTATGAAACAACTAATTGACAGACGTCGGCTCAATTACTTGAATTCCATTTCGTTTATTTTTTGTGTGAGCCCAACGTGCCGTTTCTCTAGAGAGAAATCAAATAATTCACGAGAGAAATCAAGTCAAGAACTATGTGCAACTCTGGGCTGAAGGGAGTTGTAGTTTTCATTAAGCAAATATTCAACCTAGTTCAGCGCAGAAACGCGTTAATTAACTACAATGACCATAATCCATTGCGCCTGTTATTTCTGTCTCGGACACTAGCCTGCATGAGAGAGGAACGTACACAACACAACAAGAAGAGAGAGAGGGATAGAAACAGTGCTTCTACATCTGCATTGCTTGCAGTTTGGGGTTTTAGGCTGGGTTTCTGTATAGGACTTTGTGACATCTGCTGATGTAAAAATGGCTTTATAAATACATTTGATTTGATTGATTCCTGAAAGTGTGTGTTGTCTACTAGCAAAATGATTTGATCAGACAGCTCTGCAGCATATTTAAGCAGGCTAGACTAGCTGAATAGGATGACTGAAGACACTACAGTTTGGGGTGCACAGAGATAATGTTGTCTGGCTGGCTGAATGGCTGCTACTGACTGAACAGAGGTGAGATGGTCACTTTAAAAATCATCATCAAGTCATCAAATAAAATAGTAATTTACCCAACTGAAATTACTATGAAATAATTTCATATTTTTCTGTTGATGTCTACACAATGTGGACCTGACGGAGACAATGGAATATTTTCAATGTTTTGGCAATTGAATGTTCACTATATTTGGCTTTGGAATGTACATTTTTCAAAATGTTTTTTTTTTTTTAAGCCGAAATCAAAAACCGTGATCATTTTCTAAGAATCGAACCGAAACCGAACCGTCCTCAAAAAGTACTAATTGCTCAGCACTATTAGGAACACACTTACTGTCTCACACACTGGCACTAGCTTACTTGTACCTATCCAGCTAGAGTACATGCATGTAATAATAACATAATAAACATCACCAGTCATGCATTTGTCTGTGTCTGTGTGTATCCTCCTCAGACCAGACAGAGTGCCAGTACCCTGGCACTGCAGGACCACGTGGTGGTGTGTGTCTTTGGGGACGGGGGCTCCAGCCTGCTGGGCCTGGGGGACTTCATGATGCCGCTGAGGGCCAGCAGCCTGACGGCCCCAGAGCTGAGGACGGTCGTCTTCCTGGGAGACCCACACTACTTCAGCAGGGAGTGGGCCAACATACAATACTTCCCCAACATCTACTTCCTGCCTGTGAGTCTCTGGACATGTGGGAATACTCTATCATAGATCTGAAATCTATCCATTATTCTACAGAAACTTGACTTTTTGCTGACATACACGACAGGCATAGGTCAGGATCAGAGGAGGCTGGTGGTATGAGCTATAGGAGGACAGGCTTATTGCAATGGCTGGAATGGAATAAATGGAACGGGGGGGGGGGGTCCATATGTTTGATGTGCTTGATACCATTCCATTAATTCCATTCCAGTCATTACAATGAGCGCGTCCTCCTGTAGCTTCTCCCACCAGCCTCCACTGGTCAGGATACTCTATTCGCTAGAAGACCTAGTAAAGAGACTAACTAGGTAGAAGAGGTGTCTAGGACTATAGAACGTATCAGTCCTCTAGCCTTGCCTGACTCCCCCTGTCCCCTCACCCCATCCCTATTCTCATTCCGTCTCCCCCCTCCCCACTCTCTCCCCCAGGGCTCTCCTCTGTGTGGGGCAGACCTGCGTGCGTTGAGGGTGGAGCGCTGTGCCATGGTGGTGGTCCTCAGCTCTCTGTCCAGCTCCAGCGACATTGAGCCCTCCATGCAGGATAAGGAGACCATCCACTTCTGTGTCAACCTCTACCACATCCGCTTCAGCTCCGAGCCAGGCCCACGCTGCACACTCAGTCACACTCAAAGTCACGGCCACGGACAGGGGCTGGAGCTTGGTCATGGGTTTGGTGGTCATAACCGTGGTCCGAGCCACGGTCAGTGAGAGGGACCAGAGATGTTCATGGAGAATGTTCAGGGGGCTGGGAGAATGTTACTGTTAAATGTTTGTTGACTGCTTTAATATTCGATTAGTTGGCTTGGCTCGAGGCTGGACTGTCAGTGTGAGAGGAGAGATTGTGTGTGTGTGTGTGTTTATATTGTCTGTGAAGAGTGTGTGTGTCATGTCCGTGGTATGAGCACCATACAGATTGTGGTCAGACAGACAGACAGGGGCTGAGGGAAAGTCCTGAAGGCTGAGCAGAAGTGTTCCGGGAATTGTGTGAGCGAATGGCGTGTATGTGTGTGAACCTCAGCGTTTCTGTGTGTGTGTGTGTGTGTGTGCGCGTGCGTGTATGTGTGTGTGTGTGTGTGTGTGTGTGTGTGTGTGTGTGTACGCGACAGCCTGCCATAGAAGCTGACAGAAAATAAACATGTTCCAGTAATTAACCTTGACAGGCTCAATGTGTCGCCAACAGCAGAATGTGTTAATGACACAATTAATCCATAATTAAGGCATGCTGTCTCACTGGAGCCATACAGTGGCTGGACCGACCCGCCTGGGCTGCCAATCAATGACTGTTTATCTGCACTACAGGAGTGTGTGTGTGTGTGTGTGTGTGTGTGTGTGTGTGTGTGTGTGTGTGTGTGTGTGTGTGTGTGTGTGTGTGTGTGTGTGTGTGTGTGTGTGTGTGTGTGTGTGTGTGTGTGTGTGTGTGTGTGTGTTGAGGTTGGGTTATTTTTTTGTAGGGGACATTGGTGCATAATGTCCTAGTAATACACACTAATACCTGAAATGTTCACGTGTTTAGTGACAAAATAATCACTGTTTTACCAATCATGTTATGCAAATGCTTTTGGGAATCCCATTCGTTTGAAGGTTTTACCTTAGTTGATTACACTGACTGACTATAAGAGCGTCTGCTAAAATGACCAAAATGTAAAGTCAAAAGGGTATAGATGTGTATCACTGATTTATGCTTCTGTAGTTGCCGTGTTCAGCGTGTGCCATTGTAACAGTGTGTTATGTGTTGTGTTGTGCAGACACACTAGACTTTTCCCACGTCCCTACGATACCCGAGAAGGCTGAGGTCACCCCTGCACACAGCGCCGGCACCACTGTCCCTCTGCTGGTAGAGCTGGGTATTGTGCCTATTTCAATCCCTTGTGCTTTGCTACATCAAAACAGGGACAGGATTTATTTTTCTGACATTCCTGGTCTGGTCACATGGTCAGAGAAAACCAGGAAATACCATGTAGTTATAGGTGAATGGTGACAATTGATTAAAAAAATAATAATTAAAGTACAGTATTATTATTCACAGCGATCCCTGTTTAAACAAAAACTTTTAGACCAATCAGAAACTTTCACTGACCTCTATACTGACTGTACTGTAATTAGGCTACTAACTAGTCCCTTTCTCCCCCAGTGAACAGCTCTAACGTGTGCTTTGTGAATGAGGCGGACAGCCAAGAGGACTCCTCCAGCCTGACCCTGAGCCAGGCCTTCTCTGTAGGCTCCGTATTCTCTGTCAACCTACTGGACTCTCTCATGGCAGCCGTGAGTAGACAGAACAGAACACAACGGCCGAGTACTAAGTTGCACCCTATTTCCTATATAGTGCACTATTTTTGACCAGCTCTCCATAGGCATAGCCATAGCCATTTGGAAAGCATTCAATCCATAGCAATAGTAATTCATCAATAGTTGTACTACTTAGTTGCTTATAATAGTGCTATAATTCATGGCTTGAAAGTATTATTACCATTGGGACGCATGATACCAACAGGGCTCCGGGCAGCCGAGCGGAAATGGAGGAAAACTCGCCTCCCTGCGGACCTGGCATCCTTTCACTCCCTCCTCTCTACATTCTCCTCTTCTGTCTCTGCTGCTAAAGCCAATTTCTACCACTCTAAATTCCAAGCATCTGCCTCTAACCCTAGGAAGCTCTTTGCCACCTTCTCCTCCCTCCTGAATCCTCCTCCCCCTCCTCCCCCCTCCTCCCTCTCTGCTGATGACTTCGTCAACCATTTTGAAAAGAAGGTCGACGACATCCGATCCTCGTTGGCTAAGTCAAACGACACCGCTGGTTCTGCTCACACTGCCCGACCCTTGGCTTTGACCTCTTTCTCCCCTCTCTCTCCAGATGAAATCTCGCGTCTTGTGACGGCCGGCCGCCCAACAACCTGCCCGCTTGACCCTATCCCCTCCTCTCTTCTCCAGACCATTTCTGGAGACCTTCTCCCTTACCTCACCTCGCTCATCAACTCATCCTTGACCGCTGGCTACGTCCCTTCCGTCTTCAAGAGAGCGAGAGTTGCACCCCTTCTGAAAAAACCTACACTCGATCCCTCCGATGTCAACAACTACAGACCAGTATCCCTTCTTTCTTTTCTCTCCAAAACTCTTGAACGTGCCGTCCTTGGCCAGCTCTCCTGCTATCTCTCTCAGAATGACCTTCTTGATCCAAATCAGTCAGGTTTCAAGACTAGTCATTCAACTGAGACTGCTCTTCTCTGTGTCACGGAGGCGCTCCGCACTGCTAAAGCTAACTCTCTCTCCTCTGCTCTCATCCTTCTAGACCTATCGGCTGCCTTTGATACTGTGAACCATCAGATCCTCCTCTCCACCCTCTCCGAGCTGGGCATCTCCGGCGCGGCCCACGCTTGGATTGCGTCCTACCTGACAGGTCGCTCCTACCAGGTGGCGTGGCGAGAATCTGTCTCCGCACCACGTGCTCTCACCACTGGTGTCCCCCAGGGCTCTGTTCTAGGCCCTCTCCTATTCTCGCTATACACCAAGTCACTTGGCTCTGTCATATCCTCACATGGTCTCTCCTATCATTGCTATGCAGACGACACACAATTAATCTTCTCCTTTCCCCCCTCTGATAACCAGGTGGTGAATCGCATCTCTGCATGTCTGGCAGACATATCAGTGTGGATGACGGATCACCACCTCAAGCTGAACCTCGGCAAGACGGAGCTGCTCTTCCTCCCGGGGAAGGACTGCCCGTTCCATGATCTCGCCATCACGGTTGACAACTCCATTGTGTCCTCCTCCCAGAGTGCTAAGAACCTTGGCGTGATCCTGGACAACACCCTGTCGTTCTCAACTAACATCAAGGCGGTGACCCGTTCCTGTAGGTTCATGCTCTACAACATTCGCAGAGTACGACCCTGCCTCATGCAGGAAGCGGCGCAGGTCCTAATCCAGGCACTTGTCATCTCCCGTCTGGATTACTGCAACTCGCTGTTGGCTGGGCTCCCTGCCTGTGCCATTAAACCCCTACAACTCATCCAGAACGCCGCAGCCCGTCTGGTGTTCAACTTTCCCAAGTTCTCTCACGTCACCCCGCTCCTCCGCTCTCTCCACTGGCTTCCAGTTGAAGCTCGCATCCGCTACAAGACCATGGTGCTTGCCTACGGAGCTGTGAGGGGAACGGCAACTCCGTACCTTCAGGCTCTGATCAGGCCCTACACCCAAACAAGGGCACTGCGTTCATCCACCTCTGGCCTGCTCGCCTCCCTACCTCTGAGGAAGTACAGTTCCCGCTCAGCCCAGTCAAAACTGTTCGCTGCTCTGGCACCCCAATGGTGGAACAAACTCCCTCACGACGCCAGGTCAGCGGAGTCAATCACCACCTTCCGGAGACACCTGAAACCCCACCTCTTTAAGGAATACCTAGGATAGGATAAAGTAATCCTTCTAACCCCCCCCCCCCCCTTAAAAGAGTTAGATGCACTATTGTAAAGTGGTTGTTCCACTGGATATCATAAGGTGAATGCACCAATTTGTAAGTCGCTCTGGATAAGAGCGTCTGCTAAATGACTTAAATGTAAATGTAATACCACTTATGTTTTACTTTATCCATTATTCTCTTCTTAATGCTATAAGATCATGCATTTGGAGCACCAAAGATGGTGGACGATTGATAGCCTCCCCAAGATAGCTAGCTAACCAGTCAACTAACCTGAAAAACTGCCTGTATATTTTAACAGGGTGGGGGAACTCTATTTCTAGTTATTGGCCTTGGGTAGAACACACAGTGTCACTGTGAGCTGAGGGTTAGCTAACATAACCAATAACTAACCTGATCTGACCTTACCTCTAAGTGGTTGCCTGTCTGTTGTCTGTCTGTGTGGTGTGTAGACGTACTTCAACGCCAACGTGCCTGGTCTGATCTGTACGCTGGTGACGGGTGGCGACACCCCCTTACTGGAGGCCCAGCTGGCAGAGGACAACCAGCTGCGGGGAGGGGAGATGTCCATGAAGATGTGGGCGCTGCGCCAACGCTCCAAACTGGCACAGCTGGCACTGCAAGATGAGCCCCTCTGCAGCCTCGCTGTGAGTTTCTACTACTAACACACACAGACATACACTATATATACAAAAGTATGTGGACACTTCAAATTTGTGGATTTGGCGATTTCAACTGCACCCATTGCTGACAGGTGTATAAAATCGAGCACACAGCCATGCAATATCCATAGCCAAACATTGGCAGTAGAATGGCCCATACTGAAGAAGTCAATGACTTTCAACGTGCCACCTTTCCAACATGTAAGTTTGTCAAATTTGTGCCCTGCTAGAGCTGCCCTGGTCAACTGTAAGTGCTGTTATTGTGAAGTGGAAACGTTTAGGAACAACAACGGCTCAGGCACAAAGTGGTAGGTCACACAAGCTCACACGAGAACAGGACTGCTTCGGTTCATGGTTTGGCTAGGCCTGTCACCCCCTGATCTGTCTTGTGCTTGTCTCCACCCCCCACCAGGTACCCCCCATTTTCCTCATTGTCTCCTGTCTCCTTGTCTCCTGTATTTATACCTGCATTTTCTGTTTGTCTGTTGGCAGTTCGTCTTGTCTTGTCAGGTCATACCAGCGTGATTCCTGTTTTTCCTGTTGTTTTTTAGTCTTCCCGGTTCTGACCTTCTGCCTGTCCTGACCCTGTGCCCGCCTGCCGTCCTGTACCTGCCTGACTCTGACCTGGTTTACAAACCTCTGCCTGCCAACGACCTGCCTTTTGCCGGCCCCCTTTGTTATAATAAATATTCAGAGAATCGTACTATCCACATCTGGGTCTTATCCTGAGTCGTGATGAGGCCCCTTGGTTCCAGTGAAGGAAAATCTTAACGCTTCAGCATACAATGACATTCTAGACGAATCTGTGCTTCCAACTTTGTGGCAACAGTTTAGGGAAGGCCCTTTACTGTTTCAGCATGACAATACCCCTTTGCACAAAGCGAGGTCCATACAGAAATGGTTTGTCGAGATTGGTTTGGAAGAACTTGACTGGCCTGCACAGAGCCCTGACCTCAACCCCATCGAACACCTTTGGGATGAATTGGAACGCCGACTGTGAGCCAAGCCTAATCGCCCAACATTAGTGCCCGACCTCACTAATGTTCATGTGGCTGAATGGAAGCAAGCCCCCGCAGCAATGTTCCAACATCTAGTGGAAAGCCTTCCCAGAAGAGAAGACGATGTTATAGCAGCAAACGGGGGACCAAGTCCATGTTAATGCCCATGATTTTGGAATGAGATGTTGAATGAGCAGGGGTCCACATACTTTTGTTCATGCAGTATACACCTATATGGACACACATCTACACTGAGTGTACAAAACATTAGGAACAGTTGCTCTTTCTCTGACATAGATTGACCAGGTAAATCCAGGTGAAAGCTATGATTCCTTATTGATGTCACTTAAATCCACTTCAATCAGTGTCGATTAAGGAGAGGAGACAGGTTAAAGTAGTATTTTGTAAGCCTTGAGACAATGGAGACATTGTTTGTGCATGTGGGCCATTCAGAGGGGGAATGACTTGCCTAGTTAAATAAAAAATGGCTAAGACAAAAGAGTGCCTTTGAACTGGGGTTTAGTAGTAGAGGGCTCAACCGTTTCCCGTGCGGATCAAGAATGGTGCACCACCCAAAAGAACATCCAGCCAACTTGACACAACTGTGGGAAGCATTGGAGTCGACATGGGCCAGTATCCCTGTGGAATGCTTTCGACACCTCGTAGAGTCCATGCCCCGACGAATTGAAGCTGTTCTGAGGGAAAAGGGGGGGGGGGGGGGGACGACAACTCAAAATTAGGAAGGTGTTCCTAATGCTTTGTACCCTCAGTGCATATAGACACACACACACTAACCCACAGTGCATCGGTTCTAGAAACAGGCCCACCTACACAAACGTCCTAGTGATTCCCTATCATCCATATCCTCTGCAGTGTGAGGACTTCAAGGAGTTGTTCTGCCAGGCTCTGGACTCGTTGGAGATCCTGTGTTTTGGGCTGTATCGCCTGCTGGACCCTCCCAACCCCTCCATGAAGAGGTACACTACTTATGCTGCTGCTCTTCCCTCTGCTGTTGGCACACACTTACTGTACCACTGTCTCTGCAGGTTTGTAATCACCAACCCGTCAGCAGAGCTCCCGTTGTTGCCTTCAGACAGAGTCTTCTGCTCCGTACCCTTCCACCAGAGTCACCTGCTCACCCTGAGGAGAGCCAAGACCATCAGTCACCGCCTATGAACCTCCGCTACACCCCCGCCCTCTGCTTGGACACCACAAGATGAATTACTCCAAACGGAACACGATCAATTTGATTTACGTAAATCTCTTAATAAAGTCTTTATACATCTTTGAATGGAAATTCTTCTTTTTGCTGACACAGTACCCAACCACACCAACAAGCAAACACACTGGGAGTGCCTTGCTCAAGGGCACAATGGTGGTAGTTTAGATGAGAGATGATTTACAACCTGTATTGTGAGTGTTTCTTCTATACTGTACTGGTTATGAATATCAATGCCGTACAGTAGGAGACATGGCAGTGTTTGATAATGGCTATTATTGTTTGCATAGGGATGGTGACATGTTTTTATAATGTAGCTTTAGGTTGACATGTATGGTTTATTATACCCCTTTATTTAACTAGGCAAGTCAGTTAAGAACAAATTCTTATTTTCAATGACGGCCTAGGAACAGTGGGTTAACTGCCTTGTTCAGGGGCAGAACGACAGTTTTTTACCTTGTCAGCTCGGGGATTTGATCTTGCAACCTTTCGGTTATTATTCCAACGCTCTAACCACTAGGCTACCTGCCGCCCCAATGGTTTGTTTGTTTATGGTTTGTTTAAGTCAACATGCAAAAATAGAACTATATTTAAACTTCGGTGAACTGCGGCAAGTTTTTCTACACACACACTGTGCTGTACTTGAGTTGGTTCAAGAGCTGTGTGTGTCTCTGAGTTCGCGTGTGTGTTTGTCTCGTGGCGTCCCAGTCAGTGTGTGTGTGTGTTTGTGGTGGTGGCGTTCCTGTCAGTGTCTGTCAGTGCGGGGAGACTAAGCACTGACAGGTGTGTGTCACCCCATCAGTCACCTGTCACCACTGCCTGCCTGCCCAGGAGGAGGAGAAAATGAGACGCTGAAGGACACCAGTCGTCTGCCGCTCCGCTCAGGCTGACCCACTTCCTGTCTGGGCTCACACACACACACACCTGTCTGTCTGCAAAAACACACACACAGTCTTCAGAGAACTTTACGTGTATGTAGGACAAAAGCTGCCTCTGGCTAACCCCAAATTATCATAGACTGTATAGCGTTGCAAATGAAAATCCCTCCATCTGACTTGACTCATCGTTCATCACCACCAGAAGAGATTGTGGACCCTGTAGATCAAACAGTAATGTTCAAATCCCTACTCCTCCACCCAACTAAACCAGAGTAGTGAGGATCACTTGCCAAGCCAGCCCCAGCTCCTCCAAGCATGTTTATATACTTTGTCACTCAGAAAAATGAGATGTGCAAATCCATGCCAGAAAGGGGATATTTCTGACAGTGCTTCATGCTTGAGTTTTTCCTCACTCTGCTCTAGATGAGCTGTTGACAGTTTTATGGCTGTACTGTGCTGAAACAGAGAGACTGAGATATATATATAGAGAGAGAGCTGGACGGTGATAAAAGGGAAAGAGAAAAGAGTGTGAGAGAGTGGCCGATGACAACACAGATGCTGTTCCCAGAACACACAGTCGTCAGAAAGAAACATTGACACACACTGCTCAGCCATGCAGCAACAGAACAGTCCCAGCTATGTTACGGGTCCATGTAGCAAGGTCCATGCAGCAACAGAACAGTCCCAGCTATGTTACGGGTCCATGTAGCATGCAAGTGTGTACCTGCGAGAGAGTGCTGTTTGTGTGAGCAGTGGGTTTTCATTTGTGAGTGTGCCTATGCATTTTTGAGTTCATTTGTATTTGCAGTGTGTCTAGGAGTGTGTGTCTATGTTGAATAGGAAAATAGGGTTGCGTGGGTGTGAATGTATTGGTGGTGTGTGTAATGTATAGCAGATACATATAGCAGGATTCCAAAAAGGTTCTTTGGCTTTCCTCATAGGAAACCCTTTTTGGTTCCTGGTAGAACCCTTCTGTAGAAATGGTTCTATATGGAACCCAAAAGGGTTCTACCTGGAACCAAACATTTTTATTTGAAGGGTTCCCTAATGGGGACAGCTGAAGCACCCTTTAAGGTTCTAGATAGCACCTTTTTTTCTAAGAGTGTATATCCCAGTGAAACGATAGTATAGAATGGTGTCTCTCTCTCTGTGTGTGTGTGTGTGTGTGTGTGTGCCTGCCTGCCTGCCTGTCGCTGGACCTCAGTAGCACTGCCA
This sequence comes from Salvelinus alpinus, assembly GCF_045679555.1. Classification (NCBI taxonomy): domain Eukaryota; kingdom Metazoa; phylum Chordata; class Actinopteri; order Salmoniformes; family Salmonidae; genus Salvelinus; species Salvelinus alpinus. The sequence continues at coordinate 66,222,207 of NC_092090.1, forward strand.
CTCAGGGTGACATACACAGGGCTGACAGCGCCCGCTTACACGTGTCACTCGACATTACCCACACACACAGTTGTGAGAGGGGGGAACGGAGCGGGCCAGGGGGACTAGAGAGGAGCTTGCTTCCTGCTGTTGCCTTCCCCCTCTTTCCCCTGCACACATCATTCTTTCCACCTTCAGTCTCTCCACCTTCAGTCTCTCTACCTTCAGTTATAACACTACTGGAGCAGTCGGAAGGACATGGCCTCTCTGCCTTACAGAAAACCACACTGGCTTATGAAGTGCTGTTCTTGAGTATTCTGTGTTCTCTAGGCAATATACTTAATGTTAGCATTGCATTTATGTGCTCTGTTCTCTGGAGCCTCTAGTAGTCTTTAGTTAAAGTGAATGTTCTATTGGATGTTGTCTAGGTGTTTTATATGGATATTCTCTGCCTGGATGTTTTCTGTGTGTCTGAGTGTTTTGTGGTTGGACACAGTGACGTGAAGACCTTGGTTTTGTCTGCATGTGTGTGTGTGTGTGTGTGTGTGTAAGTGGAGCAGTCAGAGCTCAGATCTCCAGGTGGATTATGGGAATGAAGTCCACATGTTGCTACCTGCCCAATCAGTCTGCCAGGGGCGCCACATCACCTCCTCTACCCCCCTCGTCCTGTCCTGTCCTGTCCTGTCAGTCACCCCCTATCAGGAGACGGGATCAGTCTTCTCAGCTCCATTTCCTACTGCCGCAGTGAGTGACACAACAAAAAACAGTCACACAGTGTACATAGGCACGTCACACACATACACACACACACAGTGTGTGGCAGAGAGTGACGGCTGGCTGGACACGGAGAGATATAGAGAGATGAGGAGACGTGTCGCTGCCTGTGGTCTGTGGAAGCGTCACAAATGGCACCCTATTCGTTATCTAGTACACTACTTTTGACCAGGGCCCAGAAGTAGTCACTATTTAGGGAATAGGGTGCCATTTGGGATACATGCCTCCTACGTCTGTCAGCGTAGAGGGCATGAGGCCCAGGCAGCCAGGACAGGAGTACACTGAGTCAAGCATTCTGTCAACGGGGAAATGAATATACACATCTAGACTATGTCTGTACTCACTTAACAATCCCTGACTGACTGACTGACACACACAGAGAGGGGGGACAGACTGGGAAGGAAAGTGTGCTGTTTGTGTGTCTGTTAATGAAGATGTATGAAGAGATACTGTATATTCGTTCAACCCTGTCATAACTCAGAATAGAGGGAACACAGAGCGAGGGGGGGGGGGGGTGACAGGGAGAACGGGGAGAAAGAGAGGACGGGGAGAAAGAGGACGGATGGATAATTGAGCATGAGGACAGATAAGGTATCACCCACAGAGCTCACCCACACACACACACATCTCACTCTGTTACACACACACACACACACACACACACACACACACACACACACACACACACACACACACACACACACACACACACACACACACACACACACACACACACACACACACACACACAGAGGCCAGGAGGGAGAGTGGGAAGGGCACATGAGCGAGAGCTGCACCAAGGACAATAGCTCCATGAACGAAGGCTCTGTGTCATTCATTCTCTCTGTGTCTCTTTGTCTTTAGAGTTCTCTCTCAAGTTTAACCTTGTCTCCAGCCCCTGTCCATAACAAAACACTACAGACAGACTCCACCAGACACAAAGATCTCTGGGTTTTGGAGAGGAGGTGTTTTGCATATAAACTGTAGCTGAGGCTCGACAGGCTTGCTTTGCTGCAGTTGAATACACAGAGTTTAGTATTCTAGTTTTCACAGCCCTTTCTTGTCCTGGGTTGTGGTTCAGGGTTTTGATTGATTATCAAGGCGTTGATCGTCCCTTGTACAGACAGAGTTACTGCTGAGTCTGACAGAAGTGCATTAGGAGTGTGAGTGATGAGAAAGTGTGTGATGTGAACTTCTTACTAGCTAGGCCTATTTGTATTTCTGTGGCAGTCCTTAGACTGAATCAGCAGGAAAAATAAAAACTTTTCAGAGGCTATTTCATCTGCTAGTTGTCATGGACTGTCTGGGAGAGAGAGAGGAGGATGAGAGGAGTAGAGGATAGACGGAGATAGAGATTGATGGACAGCATATTAAGTGGCTATTTTACTCCAGCGTGACGGTATCTTGGCGGAAGGATTATTATTTGACATGCAGTTGCCTGATAGTCCAATTCTAGTGATTGACACATGTCGGTGGTATTTGTAAAGCCTTTACCAACGTGGCTCAGATAAGTCAATCTCACAGAATGAGACTATAATGTGTGCCTGACATAGTCAAAGTGAGATGAGAGCAACGGTGCATCTTGTATGACCCTTCCCCAGTAATACATGAGATACTGTGATCATTATTGACATATTCACCCAAAATCCCATGTATTCAGTATGCAAGATGCAATCAGGCACTAGGGACCGGTTTGTCAGGCTGAGATTAGGCCTATACTCCTGGACTAAAAAGCATGCTTAATGGGGAGCTCCATTGACAGTTCTATAGCCTGGCTTCATCTGGCTCCAGGAAACTGATCCTAGAAGTTATCTTTCATGAAAAGTAGCATACAGATGTAGGATTTTAATTTGATCACTCTATTGTTGCCCAGAATTTTCCTGCAAAGGGAGTTTTAAAAAGTTTTCAAAAGTTTGTAATTTGCACTTTGAAATTTCAGTCTTGATTTGCCCTAACAAAAAAATCTATCAACCCCTACAAAAATGTCCATTCATTTTAATCTACATAATAATTTGAATATTCTGTTGCTGCAGGACTATTTTCTTTCTGTAGCAAACCGGCTCAAATTAAGATTTTAGCCATACTAACCTTCAAGCTTTCTGTCATGGCTATGAGTTCTGTTAAATACTCACTCTGATATGTATTTGCTGTTGTCATGTCTTTTTTAAACTGTCGCAAACCAATTTCTCTTTGTGGGACAATAAAGTAGGCCGAGATCAGGGGTTCCCAAACTTTTTTGACCCCATTTTGATATAAAACAATTGTGCGACCCCACCATGCAAAAAAAGTGATGTAATCAATGGCGCCGGAGAAGAAGGTTGACGTTTTACGTGTTACTATCCAATTGTTTTTTTTGTTCGTTTCTTTGCGTTGATGGTAACTTTTTTTTTTTTTACTTATTTTGTACATAATGTTGCTGCTACCGTCTCTTATGACCGAAAATAACTTCTGGACATCAGAACTACGATTACTCACCACGAACTGTCAGAATCCTTTTTTTTCCTTTTAACAAGTCCGACGAGCCCGACGTGAATGACATACTGCTTTCTCGGGAACAGGCCCAGATCCCCGTCATTTGCGTGAAGAGAAGGCAGAGAAAAGGGGCCGGAGTAGCACTAGTGACTCGATCAATAAGAAAGTGGTCAGATGAAGCAGATGCTAAGCTACAGGACTGTTTTGTTAGCACAGACTGGAATATGTTCCGGGATTCCTCCGATGGCATTGAGGAGTACACCATATCAGTCATTGGCTTCATCAATAAGTGCATCGATGACGTCGTCCCCACAGTGACCGTACGTACATACCCCAACCAGAAGCCATGGATTACAGGCAACATCCACACTGAGCTAAAGGCTAGAGCTGCTTCTTTCAAGGAGCGGGAATCTAACCCGGAAGCTTATAAGAAATGCCCTCCGACGAACCATCAAACAGGCAAAGCATCAATACAGGACTAAGATCGAATCGTACTACACTGACTCTGACGCTCGACAGATGTGGCAGGGCTTGCAAACCATTACAGACTACAAAGGGAAGCACAGCCGAGAGCTGCCCAGTGACACGAGCCTACCAGCTAAACTACTGTAAATAATGCTGAAACACGCATGAGAGCACCAGCTGTTCCGGCTGAGATCGGCTGAGATCCCGTTAACGGGACCGACTTGACAACAGCCAGTGAAAGTGCAGGGCGCCAAATTCAAACAACAGAAATCTCATAATTAAAATTCCTCAAACATACAAGTTTTTTACACCATTTTAAAGATAAACTTGTTGTTTATCCCAACACAGTGTCCGATTTCAAAAAGGCTTTACGACGAAAGCACACCATCTGATTATGTTAGGTCAGTACCTAGTCACAGAAAAACACAGCCATTTTTCCAGCCAAAGAGAGGAGTCACAAAAAGCAGATCTAGAGATAAACTTAATCACTAACCTTTGATGATCTTCATCAGATGACACTCATAGGACTTCATGTTACACAATACATGTATGTTTTGTTCGATAAAGTTCATATTTATATCCAAAAATCTTAGTTTACATTGGCACGTTATGTTCAGTAATGTTTTGCCTCCAAAACATCCGATGATTTTGCAGAGAGCCACATCAATTTACAGAAATACTCATCATAAATGTTGATGAAAATACAAGTGTTATGCATGGAACTTTAGATAAACTTCTCCTTAATGCAACCGTTGTGTCAGATTTCAAAAAAACTTTACAGAAAAAGCACACCATGCAATAATCTGAGTACGGCGCTCAGACACCAAAACAAGCCATACAGGTACCCGCCATGTTGTGAAGTAACAGAAGTCAGAAATAGTATTAGAAATATTCACTTACCTTTGATGATCTTCATCAGAATGCACTCCCAGGAATCCCAGTTCCACAATAAATGTTTGTTTTGTTCGATAAAGTCCATCATTTATGTCCAAATACCTCCTTTTTGTTTGCGCGTTTAGTTCAAAAATCCAAATTCAGGCTCACTTAGTCCATTCATTGACTACAGCTTAGCGTTCAACACCATAGTGCCCTCAAAGCTCATCACTAAGCTAAGGACCCTGGGACTAAACACCTCCCTATGCAAATGGATCCTGGACTTCCTGACAGGCCACCCCCAGGTGGTAGGAGTAGGCAACAACACATTCGCCACGCTGATCCTCAACACAGGGGCCCCTCAGGGGTGTGTGCTCAGTCCCCTCCTGTACTCCCTGTTCACTCACGACTGCACGGCCAGGCACGACTCCAACACCATCATTAAGTTTGCAGATGACACAACAGTGGTAGGCCTGATCACCGACAACGACGAGACAGCTTACAGGGAGGAGGTCAGAGACCTGGACATGTGGTGCCAGGACAACAACCACTCCCTCAATGTGATCAAGACAAAGGAGATGATTGTGGACTACAGGAAAAATAGGACCGAGTTACCCCCATTCTCATTGAGAGGGCTGTAGTGGAGTAGGTTGAGAGCTTCAAGTTCCTTGGTGTCCACATCACCAACAAACTAACATGGTTCAAGCACACCAAGACAGTCGTGAAGAGGGCACAAGAAAACCTATTCCCCCTCAGGAGACTGAAAAGATTTGGCAAGGGTCCTCAGATCCTCAAAATGTCCTACAGCTGCACCATCGAGCGCATCCTGACTGGTTGCATCACTGCCTGATATGGCAACTGCTTGGCCTCCGATCGCAAGGCACTACCAAGGGTAGTGCGTACAGCCCAGTACATCACTGGGGCAAAGCTTCTTGCCATCCAGGACCTCTATACCAGGCGGTGTCAGAGGAAGGCCCTAAAAATTGTCAAAGACTCCAGCCACCCAAGTCATAGACTGTTCTCCCTGCTACCGCACGGCAAGCGGCCCAGTCTAGGTCCAAGAGGCTTCTTAACAGCTTCTACCCCCAAGCCACAAGACTCCTGAACATCTAATCAAATGGCTACCCAGACTATTTGCATTGCCCCCCCCCCCCCCCCCCCTGCTACTCTCTGTTGTTATCATCTATGCATAGTCACTTTAATAACTGTACTTACATGTACATATTACCTCAATTACCTCAACTAACCGGTGCCCTCGCACATTGACTCTGTACCGGTACCCCCCTGTATATACATTTACATTTACATTTAAGTCATTTAGCAGACGCTCTTATCCAGAGCGACTTACAAATTGGTGCATTCACCTTATGATATCCAGTGGAACAACCACTTTACAATAGTGCATCTAACTCTTTTAAGGGGGGGGGGGGGTTAGAAGGATTACTTTATCCTATCCTAGGTATTCCTTAAAGAGGTGGGGTTTCAGGTGTCTCCGGAAGGTGGTGATTGACTCCGCTGACCTGGCGTCGTGAGGGAGTTTGTTCCACCATTGGGGTGCCAGAGCAGCGAACAGTTTTGACTGGGCTGAGCGGGAACTGTACTTCCTCAGAGGTAGGGAGGCGAGCAGGCCAGAGGTGGATGAACGCAGTGCCCTTGTTTGGGTGTAGGGCCTGATCAGAGCCTGAAGGTACGGAGGTGCCGTTCCCCTCACAGCTCCGTAGGCAAGCACCATGGTCTTGTAGCGGATGCGAGCTTCAACTGGAAGCCAGTGGAGAGAGCGGAGGAGCGGGGTGACGTGAGAGAACTTGGGAAAGTTGAACACCAGACGGGCTGCGGCGTTCTGGATGAGTTGTAGGGGTTTAATGGCACAGGCAGGGAGCCCAGCCAACAGCGAGTTGCAGTAATCCAGACGGGAGATGACAAGTGCCTGGATTAGGACCTGCGGCGCTTCCTGCGTGAGGCAGGGTCGTACTCTGCGAATGTTGTAGAGCATGAACCTACAGGAACGGGTCACCGCCTTGATGTTAGTTGAGAACGACAGGGTGTTGTCCAGGATCACGCCAAGGTTCTTAGCACTCTGGGAGGAGGACACAATGGAGTTGTCAACCGTGATGGCGAGATCATGGAACGGGCAGTCCTTCCCCGGGAGGAAGAGCAGCTCCGTCTTGCCGAGGTTCAGCTTGAGGTGGTGATCCGTCATCCACACTGATATGTCTGCCAGACATGCAGAGATGCGATTCACCACCTGGTTATCAGAGGGGGGAAAGGAGAAGATTAATTGTGTGTCGTCTGCATAGCAATGATAGGAGAGACCATGTGAGGATATGACAGAGCCAAGTGACTTGGTGTATAGCGAGAATAGGAGAGGGCCTAGAACAGAGCCCTGGGGGACACCAGTGGTGAGAGCACGTGGTGCGGAGACAGATTCTCGCCACGCCACCTGGTAGGAGCGACCTGTCAGGTAGGACGCAATCCAAGCGTGGGCCGCGCCGGAGATGCCCAGCTCGGAGAGGGTGGAGAGGAGGATCTGATGGTTCACAGTATCAAAGGCAGCCGATAGGTCTAGAAGGATGAGAGCAGAGGAGAGAGAGTTAGCTTTAGCAGTGCGGAGCGCCTCCGTGACACAGAGAAGAGCAGTCTCAGTTGAATGACTAGTCTTGAAACCTGACTGATTTGGATCAAGAAGGTCATTCTGAGAGAGATAGCAGGAGAGCTGGCCAAGGACGGCACGTTCAAGAGTTTTGGAGAGAATATAGTCTTACTGTTGTTATTTTACTGCTGCTCTTTAATTACTTGTTTCTTTTATTTCTTATTCTTATTCATATTTCTCTTTTTCTTTTAAACTGCATTGTTGGTTAGGGGCTCGTAAGTAAGCATTTCACTGTAAGGTCAACACCTGATGTATTCAGCGCTTGTGACTAATACAATTTTGATTTGACAGTATATTACAAATCAGTCTGACAGTACTTCAAGTATGCTTTGAAGTGACTGAAATGCAGCAGAAAGCTATTGGGAAGTTCCGAAGATCCGCAGGCAATAATGTTGTATGATCTTCTGTGTAGAAAAGAACATCATCATTGATGATGTTCTTTTCCCCCCAGTCTGATTTAGTGCCTTGTCTTGTCCACTGTGTTCTAATGAGGCTTATGGACATTTTAGAGGGAAACAGATGAGGTCATAATATTCAGGGGTCAGTGATGGGGTCATAACATTTTGTATCTTGAACGGTTCAAAAGATAGAGCCACATTTGTTGGAAGAAAACAGAGACCTCTCTGTTTATTTCAACCGCATCTAGCGGCTACCGGAGGTTACTGACGTAACCCAGGTTCTATAAACCAAGCTAGTTTCTCTTGCAACCCCATTTTCAAACCAGGCGCGACCCCTAGTTTGGGAAAGCTGCTGGCCTAGCTGTAAGTCGTGTTGCTCCGGGCTGTGTGTTGACTGGTGTGTAAGTCTGAGTGGAGGGCTCAGGGAAGTTGTTATCTGTGCTGTTGTGATGTCGTCCTGATCCCTGGCATGCTGTGTTTGGGTGTTTGACACAGCCGGGTGTGTGATCTCATCTGACCCAGACACGAAACACTGGGACCCAGTCAGACACACAGAGAGAGAACCCTGTCTGTCTGACTGGACACCAGACAAGATCAGATCAGATCAGACCACACACACACACAAATGCCCTCCGCCACAGGCTGGCAGTGTTATCTGACAAGCCATCCTGTCTACATGGTCTTGTGTGGTCCCTATGTGATTTATGTGATCAGGGTTACGGTAAATTCAGTTATCAATTCAATCAATTCAGAAAGAATTGGAAACTTCTCTGAAAATTAAACAAGGGCAGTTTTCAATTCACTTCCTGTATGTGTGGTCTATGTATGTGTGTTATGTGTGGTCTATGTATCAAATCAAATGTTGTTGGTTGCGTACACATATTTTGCAGATGTTATCGCAGATGCAGCGAAATGCTTATGTTTCTACTTCCAACAGTGCAGTATTATCTAACAATACAAAACAACACACACAAATCCCCCCAGAATAAAAAACAAATATTAAGAAATATCAGAACGAAAAATGTCAAGAGTCCAGAATTTAAATATACTGAACAAAAATATAAACATCCCAGAAATGTTCCATATGCACAAAAAGCTTATTTCTTTCAAATGTTGTGCAAAAAAATTGTTTACATCCCTGTTAGTGAGCATTTCTCCTTTGTCAAGATAATCCACCTACCTGACAGGTGTAGCATATCAAGAAGCTGATTAAAACTGACTGCAGTTCAGCGTCGTAACCGACTTCAGTGGGCAAATGCTCACCTTTGATTGTCTCTGGCATGCTGGAGAAGTGTGCTCTTCACGGATGAATTCCGGCTTCAACTGTACCGGGCAGATGGCAGACAGCGTGTATGGCGTTGTGTGGGCGAGCGATTTGCTGATGTCAACGTTGTGAACAGAGTGCCCCATGGTGGCGGTGAGGTTATGGTATGGGTAGGCATAAGCTATGGACAATCCTTGAGATGTTTCTACAACTTGATTGGAGTCCATCTGTGGTTAATTCAATTGATTGGACATGATTTGGAAAGGCACACACCTGTTAATATAAGGTCCCACAGCTGACAGTGAATGTTAAAGAAAAAAAGAGCCATGAGGTCAAAGGAATTGTCAGTAGAGCTCCGAGACAGGATTGTGTCGAAGGAAACAGATCTGGGGAAGGGTACAAAAAAATGTCTGCAGCATTGAAGATCCCCAAGAACACAGTGGATTCCATCATTCTTAAATGGAAGAAGTTTGGAACCACGAAGACTTGCTAGAGCTGGCCACCCGGCCAAACTGAGCAATCGGGGGAGAAGGGCCTTGGTCAGGGAGGTGACCATGAACCTGATGGTCACTCTGACAGAGCTCCAGAGTCCCTCTGTGGAGATGAGATAACCTTCCAGAAGGACAACCAACTCTGCAGCACTCCACCAATCAGGCCTTTATGGTAGAGTGGCCAGACGGAAGCCACTTCTCAGTAAAAGGCACATGACAGCCCGCGTGGAGTTTGCCAAAAAGCACCTAAAGGACTCTCAGACCATGAGAAACAAGATTCTCTGTTCTGATGAAACCAAGATTGAACTCCTTGGCCTGAATGCCAAGCGTCACGTCTGGAGGAAACCTGGCACCATCCATAGGGTGAAGCATGGTGGTGGCAGCATCATGCCGTGGGGATGTTTTTCAGCGTCAGGGACTGGGAGACTAGTCAGGATCGAGGGAAAGATGAATGGAGCAAAGTACAGAGAGATCCTTGGTGAAAACCTGCTCCAGAGCGCTCAGTATCTCTGACTGGGGCGAAGGTTCACCTTCAAACAGGACAACGACCCTAAGCAAACAGCCAAGACAATTCAGGAGTGGCTTCGGGACAAGTCTCTGAATGCAGGAGTGGCCCAGCCAGAGCCCAGACTTGAACCCGGTCAAACATCTCTGGAGAGACCTGAAAATGGCTGTGCAGCGACGCTCCCCAGCTAACCTGACAGAGCTTGAGAGGATCTGCAGAGAAGAATGGAAGAAACTACCCAAATACAGGTGTGCCAAGCTTGTAGCGTCATACCCAAGAAGACTTGAGGCTGTAGTTGATGCCAAAGATATTTCAGTTTTTAATTTTGTATATATTTGAAAAAAAATCTAAAAACCTGTTTTTGCTTTGTCATTATAGGGTATTGTGTGTAGATTGATTGGGGGGGAAAACAATTTAATACATTTTAGAATACGGCTGTAACGTAACAAAATGTGGAAAATTTAAAGGGTCTGAATACTTTCTGAAATGAACTGTATGTATATAATGGTGTGTACAGACAGTATATGAATAGAACAGGTGTGTACAGCAGTAGTTATATAGGATGAGCCTTGACTAGAATACAAATGCATATGAAGTGGGTAAAACAGCATGGAAACATTATTAAACTGACCAGTGTTCAATGACCATGTACTGTACATGGGGCAGCAGTCTCTAAGGTGCAGGGTAGAGTACCGGGTGATAGCCGGCTAGTAACAGTGAATTAGTTTCAGTGCAGGGTATTGGACTGATAACAGTCTGATGGCCTGTAGGTTGAAGCTGTGTTTCAGTCTTTCGGTCCCCGCTTTGATGCACCTCTACTGTCTCTGGCTTCTAGATGGTAGCGGGGTGAACAGGTTGTGGCTTGGGTGATACAGACCGACAGGATGCTCTCAATACTCTCAATTCTGGGGCGGCAGGTAGCCTAGTGGTTAGAGCATTGAGCCAGTAACCGGAAAGTTTCTGAATCGAATCCCCGAGCTGACAAGGTCATTCTGCCCCTGAACAAGGCAGTTGCACCCACTGTTCCCCGGTAGGCCGTCATTGTAAATAAGAATTTGTTCTTAACTGATTTGCCTAGTTAAATTAAGGTTAAATAAATAAATACATAAAAAAATGGTGCATCTGTAGAAGTATGTGAGGGTCTTAGGGGACAAGCTGAATTTATTCAGCCTCTTGAGATTGGAAGCTGTTGCACCTGTGAACCACACTGTCTGTTTGAATAGACAATTTTAGGTTGTCAGTGATGTGCATGCCGGGAAACGTATAGCTTTTCACCCTCTCCACTGCAGCCCAGTCTATGTCGATGGGGGCGTGCTGTCTCTGCTGTCTTCTGAAGTCCACGATTAGTTCCTTCGTTTTGTTGACTTTGAGGGAGAGGTTATTTTACTGGCACCACATTGCCAGGGCTCTCACCTCCTCCCTGTAGAATGTCTCATCGCTGTTGGTAATCAGGCCTACCACTGTTGTGTTGTCAGCTAACTTGATGATTGAGTTGGAGATGTGTTTGGCCACGCAGTCATGGGTGAACAGGGAGTACAGGAGGGGGCTGAGCACAGACCCTTGTGGGGCCCCTGTGTTGAGGATCAGCGTGGCGAGGTGTTGCTGCCTACCTTTGCCACCTGAGGTCGGCTCTTCAGAAAGTCCAAGACCCAGTTTCACAGGGTGGGGTTCAAACCCATGGCCCCGAGCTTACTGATGAGCTTGGAGCGCACTCGGGTGTCAGCAACGGGTGTGGCTGAAATAGCCGAATTCAATAATGTGAAGGGGTGTCCATGTGCATAGTGTAGCTTAAAGGGTCTTAGACAGGGTTTAGACTGTAGAGGGTTAATGTTAGAGACTGCGCACCAACTGTTGTTGTCAAAGAGACACACCCCCCTCCCCTCTGCTTATCGGACGGAGTTGTTCTGTCCTGCCGATGTATAGAAAAACCAGCTAGATTTACCCCCCTCTGCTTATCGGACGGAGCTGTTCTGTCCTGCCGATGTATTGAAAAACCAGCTAGATTTACCCCCCTCTGCTTATCGGACGGAGCTGTTCTGTCCCGCCGATGTATTGAAAAACCAGCTAGATTTACCCCCCTCTGCTTATCGGACGGAGCTGTTCTGTCCTGCCGATGTATAGAAAAACCAGCTAGATTTACCCACCTCTACTTATCGGACGGAGCTTTTCTGTCCTGCCGATGTATAGAAAAACCAGCTAGATTTACCCCCCTCTGCTTATCGGACGGCGCTGTTCTGTCCTGCCGATGTATTGAAAAACCAGCTAGATTTACCCCCCTCTGCTTATCGGACGGAGCTGTTCTGTCCTGCCGATGTATTGAAAAACCAGCTAGATTTACCCCCCTCTGCTTATCGGACGGAGCTGTTCTGTCCCGCCGATGTATTGAAAAACCAGCTAGATTTACCCCCCTCTGCTTATCGGACGGAGCTGTTCTGTCCTGCCGATGTATAGAAAAACCAGCTAGATTTACCCACCTCTACTTATCGGACGGAGCTTTTCTGTCCTGCCGATGTATAGAAAAACCAGCTAGATTTACCCCCCTCTGCTTATCGGACGGCGCTGTTCTGTCCTGCCGATGTATAGAAAAACCAGCTAGATTTACCCCCCTCTGCTTATCGGACGGCGCTGTTCTGTCCTGCCGATGTATAGAAAAACCAGCTAGATTTACCCCCCTCTGCTTATCGGACGGCGCTGTTCTGTCCTGCCGATGTATAGAAAAACCAGCTAGATTTACCCCCCTCTGCTTATCGGACGGCGCTGTTCTGTCCTGCCGATGTATAGAAAAACCAGCTAGATTTACCCCCCTCTGCTTATCGGACGGCGCTGTTCTGTCCTGCCGATGTATAGAAAAACCAGCTAGATTTACCCCCCTCTGCTTATTGGACGGAGCTGTTCTGTCCTGCCGATGTATAGAAAAACCAACTAGGTTTATATTTTCCATGTCCTTGTTCAGCCACGACTCTGTGAAACATACGATATGAGAGTTCTTCAGATCACGTTGATAGGATAGTCTTGAACGGAGCTCATCCTGTTCATTGTCCAGTGATTGCCCGTTCACCAATAGAACAGAGGGTAATGGCAACTTATCCACTCGCTGTTGCATTCTCGTTAGATATCCCTATAGCGCCGGCTCCACCGAGTGACAGGGATTTGGGCCTGGTCTGGGATGAGCAGTATGTCCCTCGCCTCCGATTCTTTGAAATCGAAACTCCTCATCCAAATTGAGGTTAGTAATTACTCTTTTGATGTCCAGAAGCTCTTTTCGGTCATATGAAACAATGGCCGAAACATTATGTAAAAAATAAAAGGTTAGGATCAGTGCAAAAAAAACACACAAAATAGCACAATTGGTCAGGAGCCCGTGAAACGTCTGCCATCCTCTCCGGCGCCATTAAAGCAATTTCGTCATGCGTGTGCCATGCTTACAAGTGCCAAGCTCTACCAACTGAGCTTCCAACTTTTACCAGACTCCATCCCTCTCTCTATTTTTTATGTCCCCTACCCCTCACTTTCTCTTTTCACCCTCCTTTTACTCTCCTCACCATCCCTCCCTCCCCCATCTCTGTGGTGTTAATGTGGGAGTGATTGAGGAGGGCTGTGTGTGCATGGTCTCTCTCTCACGGGCCTCCCAGCAGCCCCATTACTTGCTGATTAATTGGCCCTGTTTAAGTCAATAATTAATCTGTTAAAAAACAAAAGCTCCGGCAGGGAGGCGAGCAGGGGAGAGAGGAAAAACTGGAGGAAGAGAGAGAAAGAGAAAGAGACAGAGAGAATAAAGGTGGAGTGGAGAGATGGAGAGAGAGACATTTCATTTGGAGGAAGGAAAATAGATGGGGATGATATAGGGTATTTCCATGTAAAATGACCCACGGGCACCAACGTGAAGTTCATAGGAGCATGTCAAATTGGGTGTCAAATGAAAGCTAAGAGTCAATTCTTCTGAAAAATGAAGCCATATAAACATTTTCTACTATTTTCAATCTTCAAAAATGTTCAATATGCAAGGCTTTGATTTCTGGTCAGATGGAAAAGAGGTCTTAGATGTTGTGTAAGGGGGCGGCAGGTAGCCTAGTGGTTAGAGCGTTGGGCCAGTAACCGAAAGGTTGCTAGATCGAATCCCCGAGCTGACTAGGTGAAAATTTGTGGTTCTGCCCCTGAACAAGGCAGCTAACCCACTGTTCCTAGGCCGTCATTGTAAATAAGAATTTGTTCTTAACTGACTTGCCTAGTTAAATAAAGGTTCAATCAAAAAGTCTTCAGGTATTAGAAATACAGTAATCCCTCGTTTATCGCGGGGGTTACGTTCCGAAAATGACCCGCGATAAGTGAAATCCGCGAAATAGAAAACTTTTTTTTTTTTTACAATTAGCAACTATTACATGTATACAAATACAGTGACTCACGTGTAGGCCGTTTCACTGCTCTTCAGACTGGGCCGCTGCATCCTGACTGCGCTCTGCAGTGTTCTCTTCTTCTGAAGCCCGCGGTGCAGGTGTGTTTGTTCGGGAGAAGAACATAGTGATAGGCAGCTGTTGTCGCTCTTTTTTCTTCTTTGCAAAAAGATCCTTGTACACCGACATGCCACCATCGATTACGTTGGAGAACTGTAATGAACGGCTCATCAAAGGGTCCCATTCCTCAGCTACTCGCTTAAGTTCAGTGGCCATTCGCACCATGGTTGCTAAGCGACCAAGCGTTAGTCCTTCCTTCCTTCCTGGCCAACTTAATGTAAATTTGCCAAGCTGTTTTATGTACGTACACATAACTGCACGAGACGACAAAATGATAGCACAATTCGTAGCATGTTTTGATACAAGAAGCGGGAGTGAGTTTTTAGCGAATCAGAATGCAGAGCACAATGCACCAAAAAAAAAAAAAAAATGCATTATGAAAATCCGCGAAATAGCGAATCCGCGATAAGTGAACCGCGAAGTGGCGAGGGATCACTGTACACCAATACACGGATGCACTACTGGCTGTAAGCAAACTAGTGATGTGCGTTTAGAGCAATACTGGGGTATCCAAGGCTCAGCCAATCATTCACATAACAACAGAATGCAGCATGCGACTGAAGAGACAAACAATTTGCTAGTTACAGCATCAGCGTGTGCTCTGGACAGTAGAGAGTGGAAAGGCAGTTTGCCAGTTACAGCAGTGTGTCCCCTGGAGGATAATGAAGAGGTAGGTGAGAGCCTGACCTCGGAGGGTGATGAAGGTACTTCATGAGCTGTAACCGAAAAACAACTGGCATTTGGAAAGTTTGAGGTGCCTGAAAGAGATCAATTATGCCAACAAAGGGTATCATGCTCTGCTGACACATTGTAGAAGAGATGTCCACAGGCAGAAAGTGTACAATGTAATAATGTGCAGTGTAGCCCAAAGATATTGCTTTTGTTGTGTTGAACTTGACAGAAACACTTGTGAGTGAGGGGGATTATTTAATATTTTACTCAGTGAAATATATTTTGCACACATGTAGCCTTGTGCGCTTGATCGATGTCTACTATAGTGGCCACTATAATAGAGGAAAATAGAATGCCTGTTTGTTTCATTCATTTCTACTTTAAGATGTTGTTTTCCCAAGTGCAATATTTATATGTGTGTGGTCACAAGCGTTCTATTATAAAGGCTGTCATGGCTAACTGCAATATTAGTGTATTGTTTTCTCTCAAGACTTGAGTGTCATTTGCAGTAAAGTCTAGGCAACAAATAACATTGGATTGCTTTCTTTACATTTTTAGCTGTGTGGTAGGTTCACGTTAACCACTTATTTTATTTTACACACAGAGACTGATCATGTAGATCATATTCTTTGTTGTTTAATTAGTTAACCTGCATTTCCCCCTAGCAGGGATTTTTTGCATGTTTCAGTGCAACAAAAACAAAACACTGTCACCTTCTTGGGCCCTCACCAGTTTGCATCCCTGACCAATAATGTTGAAGACCCCTGCCAACTAATATCAACACATATTTAGTTTTGGAGAAATGATTTACATTCTGTAAGTTTAAGAAACATTGCCTTGTGCCTTGTAATTCCGGGTAACACTTTACTTGACACCCAGTGTCAACACTTATGACAGAGTCATAACCATGTCATAACAGCTGACATAACTTTTCAAAACCTGTCATAATATGGTCATAACACTGTCATGACACATATATTTAGACCTGTTGTGACATAATTTATATTGCATTATTTTATGGCTGGTTATGATACCTACATACAGTAAGAGTATGAAAACCCACAAAACCTACCATGGTAGTTATTTTATGGCTGGTTATGACACCTACACAAGAGTGTCAAAACCCACAAAACCTACCACACAACGCTAAACATTCCATTACACCATAGCCTACTTGTCACAGTATGTTTATGTTATGTAATTTTTATTTTTTTTGGACTATATTACATTATCATTGTAATTATGCACAAATTGATATCAGACTTGCACCTACCCCAATGCTCTGTAGCTGATAACTGGGATGAATGTGGGAGCAGATTTTAGGAGCAGGACCAGACACCCTCTTTTTGACTGATGACTGACATAAGGGCATGTACGTGATTGGCTTTTCTGGTTTATATGATTATGATGGTCATAATGCTTCTTGACAGTTTCATAAAGTGTGTTTTCTGCAAGTTATTTAAAATATGATGAAAAAAAACACGACTGTAAAGACTGAATTACAACAACAACAAGGGACTTAAGAAACAAACTTTAAAATGAAGGAAACTTCTTGGCAGGGAAAAAATAATAAATGTGAGTTTTAACACTCCTATGTAGGTGTCATAACCTGCCATAAAATAAAGCAATATATGTCACAACAGGTGTAAATATATGGGCTGTGACAGTGTTATGACCATATTATGACAGGTTATGACACATTATGTCAGCTGTTATGTCATATTATGATATAGTTATGACTGTGTCATAAGGTTTTATGACGCTGGGTGCCAAGTAAAATGTTACCTTATTACGTTACCACCCATACGGAAAGAAAAATAATCTCAATATATTTAATGTCAAGTAAAATGTATTTCATATATATGTAGATACATTTGCATCTTTGCTAAATGTATATGATGCCTTAAAATGCATGCACATTAATCTTTGCTCAAATGCATGTAATGCCTGACAATATTCCAGAAATGCATGGCTATTACAAGGGTGGCCAAAGTGGTTCCTAATTTGGGTTCTTGAATTACTTTTTACTTATTGATCCATGGAGATAATTCCTTTGGCCACCAAGCCAAAACTTCTGGATTGACTGACCATCATGTCTTAAAGTAATGATGGACTGTCGTTTCTCTTTGTTTATTCGAGCTGTTCTTGCCATCGTATGGACTTGATCTTTTACCAAATAGGGCTATCTTCTGTATACCACCCCTACCTTGTCACAACACAACTGATTGGCTCAAACGCATTAATAAGGAAAGCAATTCCACAAATGAGCTTTTAACAAGGCACACCTGTTAATTGAAATGCATTCCAGGTGACTACCTCATGAAGCTGGTTGAGAGAATTCCAACAGTGTGCAAAACTGTCATCAAGGCAAAGGGTGGCTACTTTGAAGAATCCAAATTCCAAAATATATTTTGATTTGTTTAAAACTTTTTTGGTTACTACATGATTCCATATGTGTTATTTCATGGTTTTGATGTCTTCACTATTATTCTACAATGTAGAAAACAGTAAAAAATAAAGTAGGTGTGTCCAAACTTTTGACTGGTACTCTATATATTTTTACTATAGTAAGTGGCTCTCTTCAGCTTAATTAAATAATGTCAAAAATCGGGAGAGTGGGCATTAGGCTGTTTTTATGAATTGTATTTTTGATTTGATCAATTTAAACAAAAACTATCAATCGAACAACGCTCCACAATATGTCAAAGTGTAGGTCTAGGTCTTGTGCTTCCAATGACCCACTGGGCACAGACGTCAATTCAATGTATTCCACGTTGGTTCAATGTAATTTCGTTGAAATAATGTGGAAACAACGTTTATTCAACCTGTGTGTGCCCAGTGAGGAGTGGTATTACATGGCCCTACAGTGGATGGTTAGCGGTTTTATGGTGCATTCATAACCAAGTCGGAATTTACCACATCGGTGAAAAATCCACTTGAATGGCCCTCCAACTGGTAATTACTAGTTAAATCAGCCATGAATCTCCCTTGAGACAGGGAGAATGGAAGCTTGCTGTGTGCAACAGGGAGGGGCAATTGAATGTAATTGTTCAATTGTTGAAACATTTCTAGCCTTTCTATTTATACCATGTCAACAGGGTAGACGTGTTATGCTCGACGCGCTTAGTTTTCCACCAGAAAATGGCCAAAAAGAGTAGAACCAGCTCACCTGCTTTTACACTATGATTTGACTATTAGATGTCCAATGTTTCTTTTGAAATAAATATTTTTAAAGGATTAGGATCACCATATTAAAACAAGAGTTCCGTTCAAGCAACAGAGTTGACCTTAAAATGAGGGACCAACGTAAATGAATCACGAATCATGAAATAAATGATAATCTTCATAAATAACTTTGTCAAAGCAACAAAATAACTAGGGCTTTACAATGATGGTGAAAACTTTGATTATTTTTTGAGGTTAGTGGGTTAACATCTTCCTAGAAGTTACAGAGGGTGCCAAATTTCAGCACTTTAGCAAGTCTTTATTGACATTGAGTTGTCATGTTGTGGTTTGTACAGTATGTGTATGTTTTGTATTGTAAACGTTTTGTTAAGTTTTGCTGTGGTAGCTGACGTTTACAGTGTTGAGTCATCAACATACATAGACACACAGGCTTTTACTCAGTGCCAGTGGCAGGTCATTAGTAAAGATTGAAAAAAGTAAGGAGCCTAGACCGCTGCCGTGGGGAATGCCTGACTCTACCTAGATTATGTTAGAGATGCTTTCATAAAAGAACCCCCAATGTGTTCTGTTTGACCGGTAACTCTTGATCCACAATATAGCAGGGGATGTAAACACATTCATTTTCGAGCAGCAGATTATGAGACGGATTGCCATGCCAGTTAATTTATTATGTTGTGTTCTGTCATGAAAGGTTAAGCTTGTACAAGGCCATTTCTTCAGTCTTAATGAGACTGACATAAGTGCATGTGAGAATTAAAAACAGGTTCAGCCCCTTGTTTCGACCGTGACCTTGCAATTACTCCACCTCAAGAATTGCATTTGGCAATAGGCTTGGCACACACACTCAGGCTGACTGGCTCTCGTTCAGGCAAATTAGAAATAAGTGCACTCAGGCTATCCAGAAGGCCAAAGTTAGTTACTTTAAGGAGCAGTTCTCTCTCTGTGGGTCTCAGCCCAAGAAGTTCTGGAAAACGGTTAAAGACCTGGAGAATAAACCCTCCTCCTAACAGCTGCCCATGTCCCTTAATGTTCATGATGTGGTTGTTACTGACAAGAAGCACATGGCTGAGCTCTTTGATCACCACTTCATTAAGTCAGGTTTCCTATTTGACACAGCCATGCCTCCTTGCCCATCCAACATTTCCTCATCTCCCACACCTTCTAATGCGACTATCCCTGATGCTTCTCCCTCTTTTACCCCTGCCTGCTACAAAGTTTCTCCCTGCAGGCAGTCACTGAGTCCAAGGTGCTAAAGGAGCTCCTTGAAACTTGATCCGCAAAAAACATCTGGGTCAGATGGTTTAGAGTCTAAATGATTGAGTTGGAGATGTGTTTGGCCACGCAGTCATGGGTGAACAGGGAGTACAGGAGGGGGCTGAGCACAGACCCTTGTGGGGCCCCTGTGTTGAGGATCAGCGTGGCGAGGTGTTGCTGCCTACCTTTGCCACCTGAGGTCGGCTCTTCAGAAAGTCCAAGACCCAGTTTCACAGGGTGGGGTTCAAACCCATGGCCCCGAGCTTACTGATGAGCTTGGAGCGCACTCGGGTGTCAGCAACGGGTGTGGCTGAAATAGCCGAATTCAATAATGTGAAGGGGTGTCCATGTGCATAGTGTAGCTTAAAGGGTCTTAGACAGGGTTTAGACTGTAGAGCAGGGGTGTCAAACTCATCTTGCCCTGGGGGCCGCATTCGGTCTTCAGTGAGGTCCGGAGGGCCGCATTGAAAATTTGTTGCATTTCCTCTACATCAAAATTGGAAACTGAATTGTTCTCTATCCATCGTTCTGGGAATTTTCTATGTCTAGCTTTCATTCTGGTGATTATTAGCGAGCTGGGCACAATCTACAAATTGTTTGTTTCAATTTGATTTGAGTCATTTTAAAGTATACTGAGTTCATTTTATTTTTTACTCAAACCACACGCGGGCCTGATTGGACACTCTCGTTTGCACAAGTTCAGCCACCTTCATCATGCATCGTTTAACAAAGTCACCGTCGGAATACGGCTTCGATGCTAATGCTATTTCGCTAGCAATTAGGTAGCTGGCTTTTACCGCTGCTTCACTGACTTCTCGGCTCTGGATGAAAGTTGACTGCTGTTTCCTCAGACCCGCCAGCAATTCGTTAATCTTATCTCTTCTCAGTTGTCCTTGCAAGCCGTCATATTTTTCGCTGTGATGAGTCTCGTAGTGGCGTCGAATATTATATTCCTTCAATACCGAAACTTGTTGCAAACACACCAAGCACGAAGGTTTTCCGTGCATCTCTGTAAATAAATAGGACGTGGTCCATTTTTCTTTGAAAATTCTACACTCCTTATCTACTTTTCTCCGTTTGGATAACGACATTTTGGCTAATGAGGGTGTAGCGGAGAGGTAGAGACCAAGGTATTAACAACGTCGTAACAAGCAGCAGATGGCGCATTGATACCGTCTGCTGTTTTCAGTCTGTCTCAGTGATGCGGCTTGTCTTCTACTCTGATGGAAAGAGTGCGCCCCTTAGCGGATAATCCATGAATTGCAGCGAATTAAAAATATTAATTCCATGTCTTTTATGCATTTTTTCCACTTTCAAATTATCCTGCGGGCCTGATCGAACCTCCTTGGGGGCCGGTTCCGGCCCGCGGGCCGTATGTTTGACACCCCTGGTTTAGACCCTTTCTTCTTTAAGGTTGCTGCCCCTATCATCGCCAAGCCTATCTCCGACCTTTTTAACCTGTCTCTCCTCACTGGGGAGGTTCCCATTGCTTGGAAGGCAGCCATGGTTCATCCTTTATTTAAAGGGGGAGATCAAGCTGATCCTAACTGTTATAGGCCTATTTCTCTTTTGCCTTGTTTATCAAAAGTGTTGGAAAAACTTGTCAATAATCAACTGACTGGCTTTCTTGATGTCTATAGTATTCTCTCTGGTATGCAATCTGGTTTCCGCTCAGGTTATGGATGTGTCACTGCAACCTTAAATGTCCTCAATGATGTCACCATTGCCCTTGATTCTAAGCAATGTTGTGCTGCTTTTTTAATTGACTTGGCCAAAGCTTTTGAAACGGTAGTCTATTCCATTCTTGTCGGCCAGCTAAGAAGTATTGGTGTCTCTGAGGGGACTTTGGCCTGGTTTTCTAATTACCTGTCTCAAAGAGACATAAAGTCAGAACATATGCTGTCTCAGCCACTGCCTGTCACCATGGGAGTACCCCAAGCCTCAATCCTAGGCCCCATGCTCTTCTCAATTTACATCAACAACATAGCTCAGGCAGTAGGAAGCTCTCTCATACATTTATATGCAGATGATACAGTCTTATACTCAGCTGGCCCCTCCCCGGATTTTGTGTTAAATGCTCTACAACAAAGCTTTCTTAGTGTCCAACAAGCTTTCTCTACCCTTAACCTTGTTCTGAACACCTCCAAAACAAATGTCATGTGGTTTGGTAAGAAGAGTGCCCCTCTCCCCACAGGTGTGATTACTACCTCTGAGGGT
This sequence comes from Salvelinus alpinus, assembly GCF_045679555.1. NCBI lineage: Eukaryota > Metazoa > Chordata > Actinopteri > Salmoniformes > Salmonidae > Salvelinus > Salvelinus alpinus. The sequence goes on from NC_092090.1 coordinate 66,243,918, forward strand.
TTAGAGCTTGAGGTAGTCACCTCATACAAGTACTGGGAGTATGGCTAAATGGTACACTGTCCTTCTCTCAGCACATATGAAAGCTGCAGGCTAAAGTTAAATCTAGGCTTTGTCTGAATTGCTCGTCTTTCACCCCAGCTGCCAAACTAACCCTGAATCAGATGACGATACTACCCATGCTAGATTACGGAGACATAATTTATAGATCGGCAGGTAAGGGCACTCTCGGACGGCTAGATGTTCTTTACCATTCGGCCATCAGATTTTCCACCAATGCTCCTTATAGGACACATCACTGCACTCTATACTCCTCTGTAAACTGGTCATCTCTGTATACCCGACGCAAGACCCACTGTTTGATACTTATTTATGAAACCCTCTTAGGCCTCACTCCCCCCTATCTGAGATATCTACTGCAACCCTCATCCTCCACATACAACACCCGTTCTGCCAGTTACATTTTGTTAAAGGTCCCCAGAGCACACACATCCCTGGGTTGCTCGTCTTTTCAGTTCGATGCAGCTAGCGACTGGAACGAGCTGCAACAAACACTCAAACTGGACAGTTTTATCTCAATATGTGCCCCTCTCCCCACAGGTGTGATTACTACCTCTGAGGGTTTAGAGCTTGAGGTAGTCACCTCATACAAGTACTGGGAGTATGGCTAAATGGTACACTGTCCTTCTCTCAGCACATATGAAAGCTGCAGGCTAAAGTTAAATCTAGGCTTTGTCGTAATTGCTCGTCTTTCACCCCAGCTGCCAAACTAACCCTGAATCAGATGACGATACTACCCATGCTAGATTACGGAGACATAATTTATAGATCGGCAGGTAAGGGCACTCTCGGACGGCTAGATGTTCTTTACCATTCGGCCATCAGATTTTCCACCAATGCTCCTTATAGGACACATCACTGCACTCTATACTCCTCTGTAAACTGGTCATCTCTGTATACCCGACGCAAGACCCACTGTTTGATACTTATTTATGAAACCCTCTTAGGCCTCACTCCCCCCTATCTGAGATATCTACTGCAACCCTCATCCTCCACATACAACACCCGTTCTGCCAGTTACATTTTGTTAAAGGTCCCCAGAGCACACACATCCCTGGGTTGCTCGTCTTTTCAGTTCGATGCAGCTAGCGACTGGAACGAGCTGCAACAAACACTCAAACTGGACAGTTTTATCTCAATATCTTCTTTCGAAGACTCAATCATGGACACTTACTGACAGTTGTGACTGCTTTGCGTGATGTATTGTTGTCTGTACCTTCTTGCCCTTTGTGCTGTTGTCTGTGCCCAATAATGTTTGTACCATGTTTTGTGTTGCTACCATGTTGTGTTGCTACCATGATGTTATCATGTTGTGTTGCTACCAAGCTGTGTTGTCATGTGTTGCTGCCTTGCTATATTGTTGTCTTAGGTCTCTCTTTGTGTAGTATTGCGTTGTCTCTCTTGTTGTGATGTGTGTTTTGTCCTATATTTATATATATATATATATATATATATACAGTGGGGAGAACAAGTATTTGATACACTGCCGATTTTGCAGGTTTTCCTACTTACAAAGCATGTAGAGGTCTGTAATTTTTATCATAGGTACACTTCAACTGTGAGAGACGGAATCTAAAACAAAAATCCCGAAAATCACATTGTATGATTTTTAAGTAATTAATTAGCATTTTATTGCATGACATAAGTATTTGATACATCAGAAAAGCAGAACTTAATATTTGGTACTGAATCCTTTGTTTGCAATTACAGAGATCATACGTTTCCTGTAGTTCTTGACCAGGTTTGCACACACTGCAGCAGGGATTTTGGCCCACTCCTCCATACAGACCTTCTCCAGATCCTTCAGGTTTCGGGGCTGTCGCTGGGCAATACGGACTTTCAGCTCCCTCCAAAGATTTTCTATTGGGTTCAGGTCTGGAGACTGGCTAGGCCACTCCAGGACCTTGAGATACTTCTTACGGAGCCACTCCTTAGTTGCCCTGGCTGTGTGTTTCGGGTCGTTGTCATGCTGGAAGACCCAGCCACGACCCATCATCAATGCTCTTACTGAGGGAAGGAGGTTGTTGGCTAAGATCTCGCAATACATGGCCCCATCCATCCTCCCCTCAATACGGTGCAGTCGTCCTGTCCCCTTTGCAGAAAAGCATCCCCAAAGAATGATGTTTCCACCTCCATGCTTCACGGTTGGGATGGTGTTCTTGGGGTTGTACTCATCCTTCTTCTTCCTCCAAACACGGCGAGTGGAGTTTAGACCAAAAAGCTCTATTTTTGAATCATCAGACCACATGACCTTCTCCCATTCCTCCTCTGGATCATCCAGATGGTCATTGGCAAACTTCAGACGGGCCTGGACATGCGCCTGCTTGAGCAGGGGGACCTTGTGTGCGCTGCAGGATTTTAATCCATGACGGCGTAGTGTGTTACTAATGGTTTTCTTTGAGACTGTGGTCCCAGCTCTCTTCAGGTCATTGACCAGGTCCTGCCGTGTAGTTCTGGGCTGATCCCTCACCTTCCTCATGATCATTGATGCCCCACGAGGTGAGATCTTGCATGGAGGCCCAGACCGAGGGTGATTGACCATCATCTTGAACTTCTTCTATTTTCTTCTATTTTCTAATAATTGCGCCAACAGTTGTTGCCTTCTCACCAAGCTGCTTGCCTATTGTCCTGTAGCCCATCCCAGCCTTGTGCAGGTCTACAATTTTAGCCTTGATGTCCTTACACAGCTCTCTGGTCTTGGCCATTGTGGAGAGGTTGGAGTCTGTTTGATTGAGTGTGTGGACAGGTGTCTTTTATACAGGTAACGAGTTCAAACAGGTGCAGTTAATACAGGTAATGAGTGGAGAACAGGAGGGCTTCTTAAAGAAAAACTAACAGGTCTGTGAGAGCCGGAATTCTTACTGGTTGGTAGGTGATCAAATACTTATGTCATGCAATAAAATGCAAATGATTTACTTAAAAATCATACAATGTGATTTTCTGGATTTTTGTTTTAGATTCCGTCTCTCACAGTTGAAGTGTACCTATGATAAAAATTACAGACCTCTACATGCTTTGTAAGTAGGAAAACCTGCAAAATCGGCAGTGTATCAAATACTTGTTCTCCCCACTGTATATACACTTCCGTTCAAAAGTTTGGGGTCACTTAGAAATGTCTTTGTTTTTGAAAGAAAAAAAAAAAAGTCCATTAAAATAACATAAAATTGATCAGAAATACAGTGTAGACATTGTTAATGTTGTAAATGACTATTGTAGCTGGAAATGGCAGATTTTTTTATGGAATATCTACATAGGCGTACAGAGGCCCATTATCAGCAACCATCACTCCTGTGTTCCAATGGCACGATGTGTTAGCTAATCCAAGTTTATAATTTTGGCCTATTTATTGCCTTACCTCCGTTATCCTACCTCATTTGCACACACTGTATATAGACTTTTTCTATTGTATTATTGACTGCATGTTTGTTTATTCCATGTGTAGCTCTGTGGTTGTTTGTGTTGCACTGCTTTGCTTTATCTTGGCCAGGTTGCCATTGTAAATGAGAACTTGTTCTCAACTAGCCTACCTGGTTAAATAAAGGTGAAATAAAAAATAAATAAAAATTGCTAAGACTATTTTGTTACATTATAATTTGTGATTTCTTTTTCTATTTGTGAAACATTTGAATAAAAACATATATTTATTACAAAATACAATTAAATGCATGTTGGAGTATTTTTGACAAAATTTTTCCAAATACATTTTCAAATATATTTACCAAATATATTGATAACTACATGTGAAAATGTATTCAAAAATACAGTTTTTTATGTATTTCAAAATGTATTTTGAAATAAATTATATTCATGTATATACATTTGAAATACATTCCATAATGTGTGACGACCCTCCCACTCTGTCTGCCATATTCTCTCTTTGCTCTTGCCTCCTTATTAGGATGCCGGTAGGCGGAGTTGGGAGGGTCGTCAGCTACATGGGAAACACCTGGGCCCGGGTGTGTCCCAGGATAAATAGACCTCTTCCACAATCATCGAGGAGACTCTCTCCATGCAGACACCTTCATAGATTTTGTTGTGGTATTTTTGTGGCCTTTTGGTTGTTTGCTTTAGCACCTTTCAACACCCTGCATTATCACATTTATGCAAGCAAAACACTCACTTACACTACTGATTACTGATTACACACACCATTGTTAATTGCATTTAGGTTACCTTAGTTAATAAATATATTTTGTTATTCCTTATCTCCATGTTGTCTCCCTTTTGTTACGGGCTTTGAGCCCGTTCGTGACAAATGTATGTTGGAATATATCTAAAATGTGTTAAATACATTTTTTTTTTAAATGCATTTGGCCAATTTTAAATGTATTATAAAAAATGTATCTAAAATTATATTTGAAATATCATTTTTTCCCGTATGGGGCAAAACGTACATGTCTTTAAGAATTTTTCTAATCTCTCTCCCTCATGAGGAGGGAGGATAAAGAAAGTTCACAGAAGTAAAAAGTAAAGATAGACTTACCAATTAGTTATAGTGTTTTTACTGATATCAAGTTTGTTTATGAATTATTAAGTGAATTAAACTCGTAATTCTGTTACCAAATTGGTAATGGAATCACCCAAAAAACTGTAGCGTAATTAATTACTGAAATCTAATTAGTTCCAATGGGAAATCATTGTAGTTAACAAACCACAATTAGGTCGCTTGCTACTGTTCTCCCTTCCACTGGCATACTTTTATGTTCAGCTCGTAACAGTTGTTTTTCTCTTTAAGTCATCTGCTGACTGTAAAAACAGTCTGGACAACCTCTCACTCTCCCCAGGGCCGGCCCACTTATTTGACAGGATTATGCGGCGCCTATGGCGGCAGATTGACGAGGGCGGCAATTTTTTAGCTAAACTGACCAAGATGCACCTCCAACAACACATAAAACCTCACATAATTCTGCCCAAAAACAATGACAGTTTCTCTCAACCAGTGGCATATGGGCTTTTTAAGTGAGCGCTGATGCCACCCTGTGATAAGCAGTGCCCACTTTGTCAAAGGCAGGGATGCAAAATATGTATCTTGTCCATTCCCAGCATGCCTCTCCAGGGTGCTGTTGAAGAGGCGCATCACTACGGAACCCCACCAACATTTTTTTTCAGTCAAAAAAATTATCTAATGTAAATCATGTAGCAGATATAGCATAAGGTAGAAGAGTGTGTGACCTTTTCTGTAGCCCACTGGCTGGAGACAAAATGCATCACAATGTATTGAGATGGAAACTTTTTACATCATGCAGGTTTCTCTGATCATATAGCCTAACCTAAATGGCGCCCAAACAAATAAAAAATATGCTGACAAACAACAACCTAAAAACAGTACAGGTCAAAGTAAAATGACCAATATGGAATGGACAATCAGGCTACTCACAACTGCTGTCCAGGAGTTTCATCCCGTGGGCTAAATGTTCATAATCAGTGGTTTCAAGTTTGTATTTGTACATTTTTTATGAGCTGATCATACTATGCATTTCCCGATGTGTAAACACATTGCAAATAGGCTCAGGATAACTCCTGCTGATTAAGTTGGGGAGCTGATATTCAGAGCTTTAAGTAGCCAAATGTATTAGTTACAGGAATCAGTACTAATAAAGCCAATGCAACGGCCTGTTTTACAAATGGTGGGCATACCACATGGATGGGCATTCATTAAATGCCATTGCGGCTGACATGATAGGCTACACCCCAGTAAGCACGAGCCGACGTCTTTTGGACATCCTTTCTTTGGTCCTGTCCGAACTGGAGTTTTTTTTTTTGTGCAGTCCGGACCGGCCTTGATTTCCATGTCCATTGACGTTGGTTTTTGGTCCAATCCAGAACAAATCTGAACCAATCATAGGACGTCTAGGTGTGGTTCAGATTTTGTCCGGTCTGGACCAGCCTTAATTTGGCCCTAACATAGATGTCTATAAATATGACATCTTTCCAACTTTCATTCAGAACCGAAAATGAACCTGATTTCAACGTCTGGAAAATACATATTTCCACCTTTCAGTTAGAACCTAAATTGAACCTAACGTCAACGTCTGGAAAATACGTATTTTTTTGTCTCGCTTAGGGTGGCAGAATGGCCAGGACCAGCCTTATCTCTCCCTCTCTCTCTCGCTCTCTGCCACTCTCTCTACAGTTAATGCTGCCTCTTCTGACTCTTACTGACACCTACTATGACACCTACCACCTACCCTCTTTCCACTTACTGTAAATTGCATCCTCACCAACTGAGCACCGACCAACATCGGACGTCCATGGACATTGTTGAAAATTTGATTGTTGAAATTTGGTCAGTCCGCCCTGGCCGGACCAAATCTGAACCAATCATAGACTTCGTTTCACAAGTTTGGACAGTACAGTACAGTAGAGTAAAGAAAAGTACAGTACAGTACAGTAGAGCAGGGGTTTTCAAACTTTTTTTGCCCAGGGACCCCTGTCCTGGCAAACTTGCGACCCAGACATAAGTGCCTTTGAACGGGGTATAGTAGTAGGTGCCAGGCACACCGGCTTGTGTAAAGTACTGCAATGATGCTGGGTTTTTCACTCAACAGTTTCCCATGTGTATCAAGAATGGTCCAACACCCAAAGGACATCCAGCCAACTTGACACAACTATGGGAAGGAGTCAACATGGGCCAGCATCCCTGTGAAACGTTTTCGACACCTTGTAGAGTCCATGCCTCGACAAATTGAAGCTGTTCTGAGGGGGAAAAGGGGAAGGTGTTCCTAATGTTTTGTACACTCAGTGTATATAAAATATTCCTTATTAAAGGGATAGTTTGAGATTTTGGCAATGAAGCCATTTATCTACTTCCCCAGAGTCGGATTAACAGGAACAGCTAGAATGCTAACTGTTCCTGTAGACTTCCAGTCATTGTGCTAAACTAGTTAGCATTGGCTCATGAAACTACCTCTAACTTCCTTCATACTGGACGCAGACACATGAAAATGGTTTCCACAATGGTATTGTGTTTTTGCTAGGGTTGCACATTTTGGGGAATATTCAGAGGTGGAAACTTTCCGTGGGAATTATGGGAATATATGCAAATTCATATTAATACCATTTAAATGTAGATGTTTTTTGCATTGGATATATTTATCATATCATATGGAGACAGAAACATAAACCTTTTACCTTATCATAAGTAGACATAATTGCAAATGATTCAATCCTTCCAATAGAAATAAAAAAAACAATTTAGTTACGAATTGAACTTTAATTAAATGAGTTGACTCTTTAGATGGGATGATTTCACTGAACAACAAAAGAAAGGGAATATTGAATGATCCCCAATAATCCATCGCATCTCCCAAAAACGTTTTCAACATTGATCTGTAAAATGATAGTCTAGAAACGAAAGCTTTGGTTGTCTTCCTCTCAGGCTTCCATGTCTTCTCCCTGGACCTCCTCAATGTCCACCTCTTGAACATCAGACTCTGAGGCTTCATCTTCACTGTCACTTTCCAACCTTGTTGAAGATGGCTCATTGTCAGGTTCAAAAAGCCTCAAATTTACCCAGATGGCCACCAATTTTTCAACCCTTGTATTGGTCAGCCTGTTGTGTGCTTTGGTGTGTGTGTTCCCAAACAAGGACCAATTGCGCTTTGAGGCGGCTGATGTTGGTGGCATTTGGAGGATGATGGAGGAAACAGAGTTTTGGACTAGTAACAGAAAGGTTGCAAGATCGAACCCCTGAGCTGACAAGGTAAAAATCTGTCGTTCTGCCCATGAACAAGACAGTTAACCCACTGTTCCTAGGCTGTCATTGAAAATAAGAATTTGTTCTTAACTGACTTGCCTAGTTAAATAGAGATAACATTAAAAGGTTGCTTGTCACGTTCTGACCTTAGTTCCTTTGTTATGTCTTTATTTTAGTTTGGTCAGGGCGTGAGTTGGGGTGGGCATTCTATGTTGTTTTTCTATGTTTTGTTCTATGGTTATATTTCTATGTGTTTGGCCTAGTATGGTTCCCAATCAGAGGCAGGTGTCAGTCGTTGTCTCTGATTGGGAGCCATATTTAGGTAGCCTGTTTTCCTTTGTGTTTTGTGGGTGGTTGTTTCCTGTGTCTGTGTTTTCACCATACGGGACTGTTTCGTTTTCGTTTTGTATCATTCACGTTGTTATTTTTGTATTCTTAGTGTTCAGTTATTAAATTGAATATGGACACTTACCACGCTGCGCTTTGGTCCTCACCTCATTCCAACCACGACAAGCGTTACATTGCTGATGAGATATGTTGGCATGACTGCCATATTCCATCTCCATCCCAAAGCCCATGCTTGGAAGTGTACTTTGCCAGACTGCCAAGAACCTTGCCCTCATCTAGGACAAGGTAGTGATGACACCATAGGCCTTGTTGATCTCTGCACCAGACAGGATGCTCTTCCATACTTGGGGCCCAACATGTATGTTGTGGCATGTATGGGCTTCAGGCAGAGGTCTTCACGCTTTTTGATGTATTTCAAAACTGCAGTTTCATCTGCTTGGAGTAACAGCGAAGTGGGCAGGGCAGTACGGATTTCTTCTCTTACATCTGCAAGCAGAGTCTGAACATCAGACAGGATGGCACTGTCTCCCTCAATCCGTGCGATGGCTATTGCTATAGGTTTCAGGAGTTTCAGGCTGCTTACCACTCTCTCCCAAAATACATCATCCAGGAGGATCCTCTTGATGGGGCTGTCTATATCGGCAGACTGTGATATGATTTCTTGGAGAGACTCCTTCCCCTCCTTCCTCTCCAGTGTTGTCATCAAACATGATGACACCACCACCCCAACGGGCGTTGCTGGGCAGCTTCAATGTGGTGCTCTTATTCTTCTCACTTTGCTTGGTGAGGTAGATTGCTGCTATAACTTGATGACCCTTCACATACCTAACCATTTCGTTGGCTCTCTTGTAGAATGTATCCATTGTTTTCAGTGCCATGATGTCCTTGAGGAGCAGAGTCAATGAATGAGCAGCACAGCCAATGGGTGTGATGTGAGGGTAGGACTCCTCCACTTTAGACCAAGCAGCCTTCATGTTCGCAGCATTGTCTGTCACCAGTGCAAATACCTTCTGTGGTCCAAGGTCATTGATGACTGCCTTCAGCTCATCTGCAATGTAGAGACCGGTGGGTCTGTTGTCCCTTGTGTCTGTGCTCTTGTATAATACTGGTTGAGGGATGGAGATGATATAGTTAATTATTCCTTGCCCACAAACATTCGACCACCCATCAGAGATGATTGCAATACAGTCTGCTTTCTCTATGATTTGCTTGACCTTCACTTGAACTCCGTTGAACTCTGCATCCAGTAAATTAGTAGATAATGCATGTCTGGTTGGAGGGGTGTATGCTGGGCGACGAATATTCAGAAATCTCTTCCAATACACATTGCCTGTGAGCAACAGAGGTGAACCAATTGCATACACAGCTCGAGCAAGACATTCATCAGCATTTCTCTGACTACGTTCCTCCATTAAGGAAAAATAAAATCTGATTTCAGGAGGACCATGAGCTGTTGCTATCGATAAGGTGTCTGATTCATCATTTTCACCTCGAATAGAAGTAGAGGGACCTTGTCAGAGGTTGCTTGTTGTGAGCACTGAGGGAACTTTATGCACTTGGCCAGATGATTCTGCATCTTTGTTGCATTCTTCACATATCATTTGGCACAGTATTTGCAAATGTACACAACTTCACCTTCTACATTAGCTGCAGTGAAATGTCTCCACACATCAGATAGTGCCCGTGGCATTGTCCTCTAAAGATTAGAAACAAATGAGTAAAAAAAAACTAATACAATTCCATGTACAGATAAATAGTTCAGCAGTTAGATTAAACAACTCCTTTGTAAGATAAATGTTTTAAAATGAAACATGTATGGAAACAGGTGAATTAACACTCCTCAGTTAGCAGGCTCAAGCAAGCTAAAACCCACAAAAAAGCTAAACTAACTAGCAGAAATTGTCAACAAGTTCAAAATTATTTAAACTCACTTTGCTGTAAGCTACTATTTACTAGTTAACAAAAAATAATGTATGTCATATAAAATATATTCACCCCACCCTGTATTATAATCAAAACTTACCAGAAAGCATGTAGTCCTTGGCTCAGACGGTGTAGTAGTGTGGGCTCAATAGCATCTCATTAGTGTGCAAGATCTTGAGAATCAGCTGTACATGTGATGGAAGAGTGCACTGCACATGTGATGGAAGAATGCACTGTGCATGCAGAGGGTTGCAATTCCATTGAATTGGGGATAGTTTAACCAAAATATGCCACAAGACCTAGAATTGCCTTATGTGTATCCCACAAAAAAGGTTCACTGTTAGAAGCTAACTTTTTGGATGAATTTAAGCAAAATTCCCCAAATTCCCGGGCTTAACTTCCCATGGAAAATTTCAAAGTTTCCAACCTTTTGCAACCCTAGTTGTAGCTATCAATTTTCACATAAAAATATCCCCTCCCTTAGTACCTTTGCAAACCCCTGCAATAGAGCACACTAGAGTACAGTATAATGTAATGTACTGAACATATCTACTGTACTGATCTCTACTCTAGATTAGATTAGATTTTCATTTAGTCACATGCACAGGGTCGCATTGAAAATCCTTACTTCACCTACTGTAGTTCAATTCAATAACCAAAATAAAAAAAATTAAACTCACGGTGTCATGTCATAGCTGACACCCCATTCTTTCTGCAGACATCTTTGAATCTTAATTTCAGAGCAGATATATAACAGTTTTTGGGAAACGTGGTAGCATAAAAAACGGAAGGAGATTTTACCATTATTCTGTTACCAAACATTGCATCTGCACAGTTATTCCAGTAAATGTGTTTTTGTGAAATTTTCTGTGTAAATTATTCAAACTAGTCCTTGTGCGTTGAGTTGTGTGGTTAGTTAAACTTTGAAGTCAATGGCTTTTGTTTTGCACACATTTTACCATGGATATACCCGATAGTGTATTCTCTCTGCAGGGACTGTGCTGTCAATATTTGTCCCTTGGTTTTTGGCGCCTGATAAATGCAATGGCTTAGTACTGTCATGAAAGCATACAGATATCCAGTACAATACAAAAGTTATGTATTTGACTTGTGAACTGCAATAATACAAGGATCTATTAAGACTGGTGAACTCCAATGCCCTTACACAGAGTTAACCAGGCAGCCTTAGGGTCTAGTAGCTCTGCCAGACAGTGCTTGAATCCCTTAGGCTTTTCTCTCATTATCTCTGTGCCCTGCCCTCTATCCCTCTACCCCTCGCCCCTCTACCCCCCAGCTCTAGACCATGATAGAGCCACGGCCTCTATAAAGCCAGATTACAATGTAATTGGCATAGACGTGCAGATCACTGTGCCAATCAAATAATGCCTCAGCTGCAATGTCAACACACACTTGGGCCGGGCTATAAAAGCAGCCCTTTATCTTTGTTATGGTTTGGGGCTGACATGTTTGACAGAGGCACATGTAAGTAGCAGTGTTATGACATATCTGAGCAAGTGCACGATGCAATGGGCCAGCCTCAGCTGTGTTCTCATAGTCAGAGTTGATCTCAGAATGAATGAGGTATATGGTACATAGACATGGAGTACATTACTGTATACTGAAGAATTTACGTTCAACACCATTTTAAGATTTGCAAGTGTGCTAGTGTGTGTGTTGGGTCTAAGTGTGTATGACAGCAGTGTATGTGAGAAGGGTTGTATCTGTGTAAAGAGGTTGGTCCAATCAGCTTCACCTCCTGATATGGAGCTCCATTAGATAACATAGAGAGCACTGGCTCCTTCCGCCTAGCCAGATACGCACGCACGCGCACACACACACGTAGGCCTACACACAAGCATGCACACATGCACACACACACATATGCGCCAACACACACAATCACACTAACGCACTCATGCACACACACACATGCGCGAACACACACAAACTCACAAACGCACACACACACACATACACAGACACACCAGTGACTGCTGGGTCGATGGGTATTTTTCTCCAGAGAGAGGTTAATTTTCTAATTGGTTGAAACTGTCACCATGCTGTTTAGATTGAAAGTGACAGCCTGTGCCTGAAGATAACACAGTGGACATTCAACTCACAGCAAGGTTCTCTTTTTTTGTTCTGGCATACACACACAGTCAACAGAAAGCTCCATACTGCTTGCAAAATGAAGAGAAAATACACACATGCATGCAGGAACACACATACACACACTATCCCTCAGCCTGTGCCAGAGTGGAGCTGTCACCACACACGAGTTGTACGCTTTGGCCTGAGGAAACATGGGGCAATTATAGTCATAAATAATAATGGGATTGGCTACATGACATGATGAGTGATGGGCCCTCTTAAAACTCATTTACATGACTTTGTGTAGAAATCATCTATCCTCTAATGTAATGCTAAGCAAATGAGCCTTTTTCAATATTGTTAAATTTATCGCGAGTCAACTGGCACCGGGCTGCAGTCTATAAATCATGTTAAAACACATGCCCCCAATGACAGCTAAATCAACATGAAGTAATTGCTTGGAAATGTGGAGGGCCTGAGCTGGCTGGACAAGAGGGGGAGAAGGGAGGGAAGGACAGCTTAGAGGGAGCAGAGGAGCTGTTTTTACCCAATTTGAACAGAAAGACTGTGTGTGTGTGTGCGTGTGTGTGCACAATTTGTAACTCATTCTAAACATACACTGGATTTGATCTCAGCTGAATTGCACGTTAACTGTGTGCATATCCCTGAGATTCAGGTACATTTTAAGTCTCTATGGCTTCATTGTAACTGGTCTCTGGCAGTATATAATTTGACAAACAGACAGATATGCTGTGAGTGAACAGCAGAGGGGGTAAGAGGTGACTGGGTAGTGCTGCGGCTTCTACAGAGAGTATAACACATGCACGCACACACACAGGGCAGGTTCAGGACCGTTCATTGAATGGGTCCTTTTAAGTCTGTCAGCCGCTGTGAATGAGTAACTGAATGAGTATGTGTGTGGGTTTGAAGCTGTCAGCAGCGAGAGGTGCCAGAGTGTGTGTGTGTGTGTGTGTGTGTGTGCGTGCGTGCGTGTAGTGGGCAAACACTGACCCGTCCATCAGTGTCTATTACCCTGACAGGGAGTGAGATTAATGACCGCAGGGTCAGAGAGAGGCACACAGCCCGCCCACATACTGCCCCCCCCCCCCCCCCCCCTGAAGAAAGGCATGTCAGAGTAGAGATGTAACAGAGATGGCAGAATTGTGTTGTCTTCACTCCAGCTTTTCCCCCACATATTAGATTTCTCTCAACATCACTAGCTACTTCTGAACATAAGACGAGTACAACAATAGAAGACGACATGAGAAGGGGACATAAGATTGTACAATTGTATTATAGTTAGCAAACGCACGTTTGTACATCGCGCTGTAACGTACAATTTCCCTTATTTTAGCGCCCAAAAAATGTAATACTTCCAATATCAATTTCTCCACTTTCCAGCAAAATCAATGACGAGACCTTCATGCTGCCCGTCTTTGCATGATTGAAGAAGGCAATGAGTTCCATCGGGTCTTTTTTTTAAATGACGGTTGGGGAAGAGAAACCTACTGCATGATAGGGTAAGGGGGAGATAAGCCGTGTGGGGAAATGGCTTTTTTCATCCGATCGGTCCAACTTATCACCTCTAAAATGTAAATAAAAACTATAAAGAGTTTATATAATGTGTCATTACATCGAATTTGATTCAGGGTTTTAGGGCGGCGCTAAAGTTATCTTCAGAAATTAACAGAGGCTGTCGCGGCTTTTGATAGTCATGTTGGCTTGCAGCGATAACGCAAAAAAATGAATCCATTCAGTTGTACAATTGACTAGGTATCCTCCCCTTACCTATTCCCTGTTCCTTTCTTATTTTTAATCTGGCAGAGAAGCGCTACACCTGGTGGAGAGAGGCTGTACGACACAGACAGAGTTGCATTATGCCTGCTGTAACGTTACGCCATGACACGTCACAATTTAACGTACAGCGTCAGAGGGGTCCGTTTTTTCAACTTTTCTCCAATAATATTGGGCCAACATCATGTCAATCAACGCTGGAATAGAAACGTAGTTCACACCCCAGATTGTGATGCCAACACAGTCACTACAGTCCCGTTAGTTTTCATTGCAGCCTCGTTTGGATGCTGCGGTTGCGCAAATTTGTACGGAATGGGTTTGGTCAACAGTAGCTAGATTATATCTCAGAAGACATAGATTGTACAATTGTATTAGTTAGATTGTATCTCAGAAGACATAGATTGTACAATGATGTAGTACAAAAGTATGTAGCATGTCTAAACACTTCAGAGGAAGAGTGCCCATAAGAGGGGGTAGGATTTCAGATGAGGGGACCTCATTTTCTTTCTCTCTCGTTTGAACACTTGAAGGGAACTTAGCTGGAAGCCAGTTGCTAACATCTCTGTTGTTAATTACAAAGCTGCACGCCAATCTTTATTACATTTGCATAACGACTGTGACTGCTGATAAGCAACATATCAAGGCTAATACAGTACATTTAATTAAAATACCTCATTCAGACGAGTGGCTTCATTACTGCAACAGATGGGGACCATTAGAACCACCGCTTGTCATTCAACCACTTAAACGTCATACTGAAGTCTAATTATTTATCCTAATAATAAAGTTACCTCACAAATGGTACCCTATTCCCTTTTATAGTGCACTACTTTCACCCCATCGGGCTTGGATCAGAAGTAGTGCACTATATAGAGAACTAGGTGCCATTTGGGATGTACCGTAGGTCAAGGGTGGGGGTCTTATCCAATTCCCTTAAACCACATGTTTAGATGGTTTCCAGGGATTAGTCCCCCAGCAGCGTGGTTGGTTGGTATGGATTAAATCAGAATGCAAAGCACACTTTGTTTTGGCCTGAAATGAAGAGCCTGAATTGGAGACACATATGTTTTGAGAAAACATCTCTCCTAGATGGGGGCCTCAGGTGGACTTACTGACTGACTGGATAATGTTCAAATGGACAGACAGACAGATTGACTGACTGGATAATGTTCAAATGGACGGACAGACAGACAGATTGACTGACTGGATAATCTTCAAATGGACGGACAGATAGACAGACAGACAGATTGACTGACTGGATAATCTTCAAATGGACAGACAGACAGACAGATTGACTGACTGGATAATCTTCAAATGGACGGACAGACAGATAGACAGACGTACAGACTGACAGAATGGACAGGCTAGATCTGACTCTGACTATTATTCATCATAGCTCATTAAGTAAGTAAGCTGAGGAAGGCTTTACACTGAAGCACATCCACCCAGAGTAAATCCCAGTATGGACAGACATGACAAGAAAACCTAGTACAAGACAGACTGAGTCTTCACTGTAGACAACACACAGTCTGTAGAAACAGTGTGCAGACCGGCTGTACACATACAATGGTAAAGATAGACATCGTACAGTTGTACACAGTTCCAGTTTTGGGTAGGCTGAGGGCCCATCCAGGCCTACACTCTTAGAAAACATGGTTCCAAATGGGTTCTTGGGCTGTCCCCATGGGACAACCCTCTTTGGTTCCAGGTAGCACCTTTTTAAAATAAAAGTGTAGGGGCAGGGCCGTCTGCCCAGTGACTGCAGGTCTGAGTACACATCCTCCGTTCTCCATCCTCCTGCCCAGCTTCAGGCCCCAGGCCACGTCCCCGTCAGCTGCACACAGAGAGATGTCACCAGGCGGTAGGGCAGGGAGAGAGAGTGTGGGACATAATTATCTTCTGAGCGTCATGTCATCATTGTGCCTCGTTCTGTTCAATCTAGCTCCATTCCAGTTAGGCCCTCTCCTACTGAACTAACACACTAGTGATAAGCGGGTCAGCTGTTTGTTCACCCGCACCTCCTCGCAATTGCTAATAACCTGTGTGCGTCCGCCCGACTATAGTATGTGATGAAGTGAAAGTCTGAGACCCGCACCCGACCGTAACCCGCAAATATAGAAAATGCGCTCTATAGTCAAATCTATAGCTCTATAGCGAATCTATTTTTTGACAGGCCTTTCTAGATAGGCCTTTGTTTCTGCTTATAATTTCTGATATTTTGGTAGGGTATTTGTTCGTCAACAATTAGATACACGCAGCTTCTCAGTTCGGCTTGGATGCATATTTTATATGGCTGAAATACTATCAGCTTTTAAGATGCTGATAAAGAAAGCATTCATTCTCTCAAATAAAGAAATCATATTTCTCCCCTCCCGTTCCCGAGTCAAAATGTACATTTGGTGTATAATTTTACTGCAAGAAATGCTTCATCCTGCAGGAGTTATTGTTATCCAGTGTCCAGATGTCAGTTCGGCTACTGTTCCATTTAACCCATCTGAACAGTACAGTTCCCTTGACGTGTCATGTTGAAGTCTTGTGACTGTCAAATGGGTATAGTGCCTCACAATAATCACATATAACATAGCCGGAACTGCTATCGTCCTCTTTTAACACTTCACCAAATCCTTCCCAAACATTAGACTACTTCAACTTCAACTCGCAGCGTTTCACAGCTTTTCTCTTAGGCTTAGGTGACGCACTAACGGCAGATACAAATAATGAAAGAAAAAAACCTCAATGTAGCCTATATGGTGGATATAAATTGCACAAGAATTTTACATTTATGGATTTTGCATTGTTTCTCTTTATGCAACCCACCCGCTACCCACCCGCCCTCCATCCACACAGTATTTCATGACTCTAAACCCGCCCGGCCCTGAGGATATAACCTCGGGGACTGCGGTTATGAGTCAACCCGTGCATCACTAACACACACACACACACACACAAACTCCCCTCCCCCCCTCCCCCCCCCCCCCCCCCACACACACACACACACACACACACACACACACACACACACACACACACACACACACACACACACACACACACACACACACACACACACACACACACACTCCCCTCCTCCCCCCACACACACACAGTCAGAGCAAGCAGGCAGGAATTGAGGAGAGTGAGAGTGGACACGGCTCCCCCTGGAGCCTGGCAATGCTCTGGTCTCCTCTCCTCTCTAACTAGCGCTGAGGATGATGGGGCCCAATTAGCCATGCCCGGGTGCCGCCCGCCCGGCACTGTCACCACTAATCGGGCCACCGTCACCTCCCGTTGCTGGCGACAGGGTTGTCACGGCGACTCAGGAAAGGTCAGCGTTGCGCAATTAAAGCTCCCCCCAGTCGGCTAGGGAAGGATAGAGAGGGAACGAGAGAGAGAGAGGACGTGGCACAAGCTGTGACACACCGCCCTCATGTAATGGCTACTACAGTGTTAACCAGTCTCATGATCAGAAGCCTGATAACCAACCCCCAACACACACGCACACACACACACACACACCAAATCACTCTCCTGTCCTGTGACAAATCACTTGGACACAACGTAACAGCATTGAGTATGGAATAATCAAGGGGTTGTCTAGTGCTACAGTATACAATCAGCTGCTGTGTACTACAATCACCGTGGAGTCTCAAATCTGACCTACATCGTCTGGATGACAAAGGAATGACAAAAGTCTGGAATGTAGAGCTTCAAAACAAATGTCCTCTCCTCTATTTCTCTCTGAACTCATTCTACTAACCCGCTCTGTATTCCTCTCCTTACAACCTATTCTGTTCTATAAAGCTTGCATGGCTGCCAAAAACACCCCTATGTCCTTGTGCTCCCACCCACCCCATCCATCCTCACCCCACCTCACTCGACCTTGTCAGGCTCTCACCCCTTCACTCCCCTCCTCGCCCGGTCGGTCCTGCCCAGTCCCAGCCAGACTAATCTGTGCCATCAGCCCCTCCTCCCCCATCCATCAGCCTGCTCACATTGTTTTGACGTCTAGTTAATTCTGGCCTGATGATTTATCAAACTCTTATTACGGCCCGCTGAAAGCCTCATTTATTTTCCTGATGTATGGTAATGATAGCTCCCTCTGCCGCCGTGAGGCCCTGAATCTTAACTCCTCTCCGGTTCTCTCTCTCTCTCTCTCTCTCTCTACCTCTTTTATCTTCTTCTCCATATCTTTTTGCGGTCACTCTATTTCACTCAGTTGTGTTTCTTGCTTCATTTTGTGTTCTTTTTTTACACCCATCGCGCGCTCCATGATACTGTACGATATGAGGGGTGAATCTGTCATCCCACATTCTCTCAGGTTACTCATATCTGTCAGGTTATAGATGAAGCCTGCGACACCAGGACAATGTTGGAACGTGTCCAGCCACTAAGCAGCAATATCACTGTCCTTATCGGTGTCCCAAATGACACCCTATTCTATTTAGTGTACTACTTTTGACCAGGACCTATTAGGATCTGGTCAAATGTAGTGCACTGTAGGGAATACAGTGCCATTTGGGACGCAGGCCTGCTGACTTCTCCCAAACTTGATATTGACTTACCACATTAGCAGCCAGCGATGCCGACCTCTCATCATCGTCTACGTCAGTCCAATTCCCGAGAATAAACACTTTACTCCCATACCACATCATCAGATATCAGCGTCACAAATCTCGAATTACTTTGCAGCTGACACAAAACAAAACAGTGTGTTTAATAATTCACAGTGTAGCAGGATCTGGGGGCATTAGCCCGTCGCTGAGATGCAATAAAAGCTTGTGAGAAATCAATAGCACCAGACAAATATCCATCCTTCTCCTCCAACTCCTCTAGTCTACCAAGCCTCAATACATTCTTAATGTGTTTGGACTCATTAAAGTAAAAACCCCTTCTTGCGCTGAGGGTTGATGTCTTTAAGAGGGGGCTTGTGTTGTTTAGACCTACTGTGTTGTGTTGTTTTGAGTTGGCCTACTTTGTCGTGTCGTGTAGACCTAGTGTGTTGTGTCGTGTTGTTAAGCCTACTCTGCTGTGTTGTTAGGGTCTACTGTGTCGTGTGTTAAGCCAACTCTGTCGTGTTGTTGAGGCCTACTGTGTCGTGTTGTTAATGTCGTGTTGTTAAGGCCTACTGTGTCATGTGTTAAGGCCTACCAAGTCGTGTGTTAAGGCCTACTGTGGCGTGTTGTTATGCCTACTGTGTCGTGTTGTGTTCTGTGGGACCTTCTGTGTTGTGTTGTGTAGGCCTACTTTGTCGTAATGCGTTGTTTAGGCCTACTGTTTTGTGTTGTGTTGAGTAGGTCTACTGTGTCGTGTTGTTAAGGCCTACTGTGTCGTGTTGTTAAGGTCTACTGTGTCTTGTTGTGTTGAGTAGGTTTACTGTGTCTTGTTGTTGAAGCCTACTGTGTTGTGTTGTTAAGGCCTGCTGTGTCGTGTTGTTAAGGCCTGCTGTGTCGTGTTGTTAAGGCCTGCTGTGACGTGTTGTTAAGGCCTGCTGTGTCGTGTGTTAAGGCCTACTGTGACGTGTTGTTAAGCCTACTCTGTTGTGTTTTTAAGTCCTACTGTGTCGTGTTGTTAAGGCCTACTGTGTCGTGTTGTTAAGCCTACTGTGTCGTGTGTTAAGGCCTACTGTGTCGTGTTGTTAAGGCCTACTGTGCCACGTGTTAAGGCCTACTGTGTCGTGTGTTAAGGCCTACTGTGTCGTGTTGTTAAGCCTACTCTGTCGTGTTGTTAAGACTACTGTGTCGTGTGTTAAGGCCTACTGTGTTGTGTTGTTAAGGCCTACTGTGCCACGTGTTAAGGCCTACTGTGTCGTGTGTTAAGGCCTACTGTGTCGTGTTGTTAAGCCTACTCTGTCGTGTTGTTAAGGTCTACTGTGTCGTGTTATGTTCTGTAGGACCTTTTGTGTCGTGTTGTGTAGTGTAGGCCTACTGTGTCGTGTTGTGTTGAGTATGTCTACTGTGTCTTGTTGTGTTGAGTAGGTCTACTGTGTTGTGTTGTTAAGGCCTGCTGTGTCGTGTTGTTAAGCCTACTGTGTCGTGTGTTAAGGCCTACTGTGTCATGTTGTTAAGCCTACTCTGTCGCGTGTTAAGGCCTACTGTGTCGTGTTGTTAAGGCCTACTGTGTCATGTTGTTAAGCCTACTCTGTCGCGTGTTAAGGCCTACTGTGTCGTGTTGTTAAGGCCTACTGTTTCACGTGTTAAGGCCCTACTGTGTCGTATGTTAAGGCCTACTGTGTTGTGTTGTTAAGGCCTACTCTGTCGTGTTGTTAAGCTCTACTGTGTCATGTTGTGTTCTGTAGGCCCTTCTGTGTCGTGTTGTGTTGTGTAGGCCTACTTGGTTGTGTTGCGTTGTTTCGGTCTACTGTGTCATGTTGTGTTGTTTAGGCCTACTGTGTTGTGTTGTGTTGAGTAGGTCTACTGTATCGTGTTGTTAAGGCCTACTGTGTCATGTTGTTAAGGTCTACTGTGTCTTGTTGTGTTGAGTAGGCCTACTGTGTCGTGTTGTTAAGGCCTGCTGTGTCGTGTTGTTAAGGTCTGCTGTGTCGTGTTGTTAAGCCCTGCTGTGTCGTGTTGTTAAGGCCTACTGTGTTGTGTATTAAGGCCTACTGTGTCGTGTTGTTAAGCCTACTGTGTCGTGTTGTTAAGGTCCTACTGTGTCGTGTTGTTAAGCCTACTCTGTCGTGTTGTTAGGTCCCTACTGTGTCGTGTGTTAAGGCCTACTGTGTTGTGTTGTTAAGGCCTACTGTGTTGTGTGTTAAGGCCTACTGTTTCGTGTTGTTAAACCTACTCTGTCGTGTTGTTAAGGCCTACTGTGTCATGTTGTGTTGTGTAGACCTACTTTGTTGTGTTGCGTTGTTTAGGCCTGCTGTGTCATGTTGTGTTGTTTAGGCCTACTGTGTCGTGTTGTGTTGAGTAGGTCTACTGTGTCGTGTTGTTAAGGCCTACTGTGTCGTGTTGTTAAGGTCTACTGTGTCTTGTTGTGTTGAGTAGGTCTAGTGTGTCTTGTTGTTGAAGCCTACTGTGTCGTGTTGTTGAAGTCTACTGTGTTGTGTTGTTAAGGCCTACTGTGTCGTGTTGTTAAGGCCTGCTGTGTCGTGTTGTTAAGGCCTGCTCTGTCGTGTTGTTAAGGCCTGTTGTGTCGTGTGTTAAGGCCTACCGTGTGGTGTTGTTAAGGTCTACTGTGTATTGTTGTGTTGAGTAGGTTTACTGTGTCTTGTTGTTGAAGCCTACTGTGTTGTGTTGTTAAGGCCTACTCTGTCGTGTTGTTAAGGCCTGCTGTGTCGTGTTGTTAAGGCCTGCTGTGTCGTGTTGTTAAGGCCTGCTGTGTCGTGTTGTTAAGGCCTTCTGTGTCGTGTTGTTAAGCCTACTGTGTTGTGTGTTAAGGCCTGCTGTGTCGTTATCTTAAGCCTACTCTGTTGTGTTTTTAAGGCCTGCTGTGTCGTGTTGTTAAGCCTACTGTGTCGTGTGTTAAGGCCTACTGTGTCAAGTTGTTAAGCCTACTCTGTCGTGTTGTTAAGGCCTACTGTGTCGTGTTGTTAAGGCCTACTGTGCCACATGTTAAGGCCCTACTGTGTCGTATGTTAAGGCCTACTGTGTCGTGTTGTTAAGCCTACTCTGTCGTGTTGTTAAGCTCTACTGTGTCATGTTGTGTTCTGTAGGACCTTCTGTGTCGTGTTGTGTTGTGTAGGCCTACTTTGTTGTGTTGCGTTGTTTAGGCTTGCTGTGTCATGTTGTGTTGTTTAGGTCTACTGTGTCGTGTTGTGTTGAGTAGGTCTACTGTGTCGTGTTGTTAAGGCCTACTGTGTCGTGTTGTTAAGGTCTACTGTGTCTTGTTGTGTTGAGTAGGTCTACTGTGTCTTGTTGTTGAATTCTACTGTGTCGTGTTGTTAAGGCCTACTGTGTCGTGTTGTTAAGGACTACTGTGTCTTGTGTTAAGGCCTACTGTGTCGTGTTGTTAAGCCTACTCTGTCGTGTTGTTAAGGCCTACTGTGTCGTGTGTTAAGGACTACTGTGTCGTGTTGTTAAGCCTACTCTGTCGTGTTGTTTAGGCCTGCTGTGTCGTGTTGTTAAGGCCTGCTGTGTCATGTTGTTAAGGCCTACTGTGTCGTGTTGTTAAGCCTACTCTGTCGTGTTGTTAAGGCCTACTGTGTCGTGTTGTTAAGGCCTACTGTGTTGTGTGTTAAGGCCTATTGTGCCTATATAACAGAGGGAGGGGAGGTCTGTTTTGTGCCACCTCTCCCCCCCAGCCTCCCCTGTCGTCTCTCCCCCCAGCATTCCCCTGTCCTCTCCCCTCCCTGCAGTCCCCTGTCCTCTCCCCTCCCTCCAGTTCCCTGTCCTCTCCCCTCCCTGCAGTCCCCTGTCCTCTCCCCTCCCTGCAGTCCCCTGTCCTCTCTCCCCCCAGCATTCCCCTGTCCTCTCCCCTCCCTGCAGTCCCCTGTCCTCTCCCCTCCCTGCAGTCCCCTGTCCTCTCCCCTCCCTGCAGTCCCCTGTCCTCTCTCCCCCCAGCATTCCCCTGTCCTCTCCCCTCCCTGCAGCCCCCTGCACGGCCAGCCCCAGGGGTCTTTAAATACTTTATTGGCCTGTAACATCACCTTAATGTCTCTGAGCATTTCATTCAGATGGAACCTAATGGAGAGTGAAGGAAGCCATGTATTGCGGCTACAGCAATATGAAACACATGTGGGTTCACTCGCTGTGTGCGCAGGTGTGTGTGTGTGTGTGTGTGTGTGTGTGTGTGTGTGTGTGTGTGTGTGTGTGTGTGTGTGTGTGTGTGTGTGTGTGGGTGTGTGTGTGTGTGTGTGTGTGTGTGTGTGTGTGTGTGTGTGTGTGTGTGTGTGTGTGTGTGTGTGTGTGTGTGTGTGTGTGTGTGTGTGTGTGTGTGTGAGACTATTTTTTTGAGAGTGTGTTTTGCATGTGCGTATATCTGTTTGTTCTATGCATCGTGTGTATGTATGTATGCCTGTTGGTGCGATACTAGTTGTGTGTGTGCTTGTGAGTCCATCATGTTTAGAATCTGTGGTGATGCAAAAGGGGAACTGAGATCCTATTGGCAGACTTTTAGGTGTGCCAACAACACAGAAATACACATTTTAGTTGCACTGCTTCCACTCTAAGGGGAAAATACAAGGCAAAAAGGGTTAATACCCATAGATGCTGTGTAAAGCTCTCATGAATAAAAGTCACTCCCTCTCTCTCTCTCTCTCTCTCTCTCTCTCTCTCTCTCTCTCTCTCTCTCTCTCTCTCTCTCTCTCTCTCTCTCTCTCTCTCTCTCTCTCTCTCTCTCTCTCTCTCTCTCTCTCTCTCTCTCTCTCTCTCTCTCTCTCTCTCTCTCTCTCTCTCTCTCTCTCTCTCTCTCTCTCTCTCTCTCTCTATCCCTGTCCCCCCTCTCTGTCTCCCCCTAACTCCCTCTCCCTCACTCTCTCTCTCCAGGTGAAGGGCATGTGCTGAGTTAAGGAGGTCAGACATTAGTGCTGTTATCTGATGAGTGCCACTGTGGAGTTGCGTTGTGTGTGTGTTTGTGTGTGCTGGGACAGGCCATCCATCAGCGGCTGTCTGCCTCGTCCCCTCCATTAGTCCTCCGTACCTGAGTGATGGCTGTGCCCGGCCGCCATGCCACGCACCCATACATCACACACACACACACACACACACACACACACACACACACACACACACACACACACACACACACACACACACACACACACACACACACACACACACACACACACACACACACACACACACACACACACACACACACACACACACACACACAAACAAACAAACAAACACTCCATCTGTAAGGCTTACCCAGACACCTCACCATTGCAGAGGCCAGATCAATGCTGCCTGGGCAATGCATCATGTGTCACCACCACACCCTCTCTGTAATGATAGCGTCTGTCCTCTGCTCATACACACGCACGAGGCACACACACACGCACCACACACTCTGACATATTCACTCTGTACACACCTCTTATTAAATTACACCTGCTGCTCCACATGATAAAACTAGAGAGAGACAGAGTGAGGGGTAGAAAACTATCTTAATTGAATAGGAGTAGGAGATGTAAAATGGCCTCTCTCTGAATGAGTCCTGTGGGTCTAATCCTGGATGCTGATTGGTTAAAATCACATTCCAGCCGGTGTCTATTCCACAAGTTACCACCGGCTAAAGCTATGACATTGATCCTCTGCGCGTCTCATCAGCCCAGCCAGGAAATGTATAAAGTTGTTCTCCACTTTAAAAAGCATCTAGACATAACCTCACATTTCTTTTAGACTTTGATTTTCAACAGCGGAGATTTGTATAAACCTTGCTGTCTGCCTCTCGAACATTTGCAACGTTGTTTCAATATTGAAATTCGATCGCCAGTTGTCCCATAGTAATGAACATGTCGGGAGTCAGGACGAGACAGACAGGCAGGCAGCCTTTCTCAGCCAGTCGAAATCATGAATCAGCTGGCATCATTTGTATGGATATGTGCAAAGAAATAGAAAACAGATCAAACGAAATGTGCAGCTAGTTTGCTGTTTTTCCCGCTTCAGTTTGAAGTGATTGTGTTAGCTGTGTTGTTGGCTAGCTCCTCTGAACGACAGTGTCCTGACTAGAAAGCACATTTTCTATGCAAGGCGAAATCACGCATCATTAGCTCATTGTTATGGATGTATCCAAATAAATGTCACTAGAAAACAGCTTAAACAAATGCAAATGCAGCTACTTTCCTGTTATTCTGGCTACACTGTTTAACGTGACTGTAAGTTAGCCGTAGTTGGCTAGCTAGCAAGCAAGGGATAAGAACGATATGGGATATGGAACATTTATAACGAACGACTGGGTCGAACGACTGGGTGGTAACCTTAGACAACGGGACTATATCTCGTGGAAGTCTGAAACGGTATTAATAAATTAATCAAAATAACTTTTTAATGAAAATATGTCAATCATTATTTTAATGATTTGGTAACCTGTTGTATAAAAGTGATAATGCCCTCGAAGCCGGTGTTTGGAGGATATATTGACACGGTTTGCCTTGACTTTGTCTCGGGCCTAACAACACCTGTGCCAATATATCCTCCAAACACCCGCTTCTCTTGCATCACTTACTGTAACTATTTTCCTACTCAGTGTTGCGTGAAAGCTTTATGCATCACCCAAGGTAATTTAGGTGTGTGTTTCCCTGCGTACTGGGGTTTGTGTGTGTGGGTGTGTGCGTGGGTGTGTGGGTGCGTGCATGCGTGCGTGTTCGTATGCATGTGTGTGTGTGCTTGAGAGAGAGAAAGAGCAGCAGAGATACACAGTTCAGGCATGGTGGGGCCCTGGTGGTGACTTCATTATAGAATATGTATTGTGCCATTAGGCAGCTGGGGGTCACCTTTGGTGTCTGAGCTGGCTACTGTGTAACGCATGGACCCTAAGAAAAACCAAGCACGATATAAAATCCAATCAGTGAGCCCTCTCTCTCCCTCTCTTTCTTGTTCTTTCCCTCCCCCCCTCTCTTCTCCCTTCTCTCCTTTCCCCTTTCTCACTACCTCCACATACTAATCCATCGTTCAGACCTGTCCCTCGCTCTCTCGTTCTCCTCTCCTTGACCCAATTAAGAACTGGAGGCGTCTGCACTCTAACCTCTAAAATGATGTCACTCTCTGGCCACCTCATCAACACCACCTCCATTTTTCACAGTAATGTATCGTCTCTTTCTCTCCCTCCATCTCTCTTTCCCTCCCTCTCTCCCCTTACTTATTAATGCCGGTGAGCCAGACGTCCATCCATCCATCTCTTGCCCTCCAATCCTCCCTCTCACCTTCCCGTCTTCCCCGCCCTCCTCCCCTCTCCCCTCTTCTCGTCTCTCCTCTCCTCTCTGCAGCTCTTTATTGCTCTATCAATCTCTTTGCCAGAAGATCAATATCAGCCCGGCTGCCTTTCTTCTCTCCTCCCTCTCTCTCACCCTATTCTCTCCCTACCTGTCTCTCGCTCTCTCTCTCCACTTTATACCTCACCTAAGGAGAAATGCTACAGTATGTGTTTCTATTGTGTTGCCATCTTGATTCAGTGTTGTGGCTCAATATTTGTTGACTGTGATATTATGGCGTGTATGTCCTTCCCACTCCAGCATTTCAGCTTCTCATCACATAAGCACTAACATCTGCCTGCTAAGTTTTGATGACAACACATTGTCAGTCTTTGCCGGATTACCATCCAACTCAATATCCATAAATAGCCCCATAGAACACGACACAACACAACAGGCCTAGCTACATGACAACAGTTACCAACGTGGCCCAAAACAATGGCATAACATCACCACCCGTGGTGCAGGCAGCCTATCTCTGCACCACCACCTCCCAGCAGCTAGCAGCATTACCAACACGTGACCCACATGACAACACAGCGCGGTACGGAGCAGAGCAAGCAGACCGCCGTCCCTGCCAGCATTCCAATTACAGAGACATTAGCAGGCAGTGAGGGGCGGCTAATTTGACAAGCTGAAATGATGCCCATTCATACCCTTCTGCTCCAACAGCCATGGGTAAATATTTCCCCAAGCAGAGTATAAATAGAAGGGTAATATTTGAACAGCTGAGAGGAGAGAGGGAAGAGAGGAAGACAGAGGGACTAGGAGCGAAGGGCCGGGGAGGTCGAGAGAGAGCGGTAGATAGATGATAATCCACTAGCTATGTATACATGTGATACATATTCATAACGTGCCCTGTGTCCTTACGGGACGAGAAGTTCAAGAGATTCAAGGTCTACGGTATCTTGTCAGTGCCAAACCTAATTCTGAGCACAGTGTGTGTGGCCATTGCTGAAAGAAATTGCAGGTACACTAATCCATGTTTTGTCCCCTAACAATTCTGCAAACAGCATTTAACCTACCAAACAGCAGAGAATTGACTATGATTCTCTGATATCATTGCTGGCTGAAGAGTGTTTGTGGATATGTACTGTCGGAGTAGTATGTAGTAGTCTTCAATCACTCAGATATAAAATATATATAAATCAATCATTACATTACAGTCTACTCTTCCTGCTTGACATTCCTCAGACTATAAGACATAAACAAGTTGGAAGGCCCTATGCAGTGGGGTGACATCATTGTTTCATTGTGCTGTCGATGTGATGGATGAGGGAGTGGAGGGAGCAGTTAACACTACGTAGCCTTTTGCTCACAGAGAAGGGAAAGAAGGGTGGGCTATCAGCGGATCATAGCGAATGTAGATGATGTAAATATCCTTGTTAGCGATCTAACTGGAAACTATGCAGTTGAAACAATCGAGCTACTTTTTACCTGTGATTGGAGTTTGTTCTGCTGCTAACAACTGCCTCGTAGGCCTACGAACAAACAGTTGAATTAAACCCTTCCCTGTCCCTGACCGTGAAAGACCACATGCAACTCAAAAAGCAGCCAATAATCATACTACCGCTCAGCGCCGGTAGCTTCTGCCTGCAGCAGCAGGATGAGTGCAGTGTGCGCTCGCATGGGGGTAGAGGAGCGTGGAGGGATATATTTTAATATATTTGTTAGCCAATTATTTAAATGTAAAATAACAGGAGAGAAAAGAGACTAAAAGCAAAATAAAAATGTATTCATTATAAAATCCCACCAATCTGAAAGGGTACGTTTCTCATAGGAAGGCAAACGGGCAGGTGCTCAGGCACCCCTAGACCCCTATCTGTGCACATGCCTGCAGCACGCACACACACATGCACACACACAATGGAACTCATTGTCCCCCAGAGGTCTGCATTGATCCTGTCAATCACTTCATTAACTGCCTTATCAATGCATGTTTCCACCTTGTTTGAACTCTGATTGATTCAGCCACACACAGCTGAACAGACACACAAACATACACACAAACACACTCACATATGCACAGACACACATGCAGGCACACACACACACACACACACACACACACACACACACACACACACACACACACACACACACACACACACACACACACACACACACACACACACACACACACACACACACACACACACACACACACACACACACACACACACAACAGACACCTCTTCACAGGATGACAGCTTCTCATCTGTCTTTGAGAGACAAGTGACAGAGAGATGGAGAGGGAGAGAGAGAAGAAGAAAGAAGGAGAGGGAGACAGACAGACAGAGCGAGCTGCCAAACTGGTGATGAGAGAGGATCAAAACAAGCTCACTTCAGTCCTCATTCACTGACCCAAACACAAATACACAAGCTCAAACCACACACGTACACACACACACACACACACACATGCATGCCACACACACTACTGAAACCCCGCACATTTTTCTTGTCTGTTGCTGACCAGTAAGGAATTGGCCAGACAAGGGCTGAGAGAGGGATGGAGAGAGTAGGCGATGAGATGAGGGAAGAGAGGGAGAGGGGGATGAGGGGCTGATGGAGACATTCTGGGCTCAGGCTGGTGTCAGGTGCCCTGACAGGTGACCAAATGATTGACAGTCTCATGGAGACACGGTATGGGCCGGGCTTGTTCCCGTCGTGACAGGAATCTGTGGCTGATCGCTCAGCAGAGGGTTTCAGGGAAGATGGTCATCGGACCAACCCACTGAAATTTACTATCTATAGACACAGATATACACACACACACCTGCGCAAGCATGCAAAAACACACACAACCATTCATCTGTTCTTGCTATGCTCCTGGGGCTTTTCTTATGCACGCCTTTCCTACGCTGGTATTCAGACTTACCACCAGGCGTGGTTCCCTTGCGGGTGCTGAATCAATGTCATTCAACTTCTGAAAACCCTCCTACTTGCTGGCCAAAATATTTTCTCTTGGAGTTTTCATTCAATAGGGTTTTCAGTACATTTATCTAAGCTTAATTTGTATTTTCTCGTCAGACTTGAATATATGGAGAGAACGGTTCAGAATATTAGGGATCAATGAAAGAAAGCCATGTAGGCCTAAATACATGCATATTCATCTCCTTTCAGCACCAATTGGTGCTTATCTTGTATATTATTTAGGGTTGTGAATAGTAATAAAAAAGTTTAGAGTCTTTACCTGCTTAGGGCCCGATCCTGATTTAGGAATTCATGCCTTTCCTACTCATGCCTTTCCTACGCACGTTTCAGTATTTGGTATTCAGACTTACTTTGTGGGCAGTGGAGTGTATTCATGGATGCCAAGAGAAGCTAGGCTTCCCGCAAAAATGTACCATTAAAAAAAACATTATTTTATCTTTCGTCTCTCTGTGTTTCATAATTTTCCTTCAATTAGCAAGAGGCTGAATGTATTTTACAGAAGAAAGCATCCGAGTGATCAAAATAGCGCCCCTCTGTCTCTCTACGGGTAGGCCATCTATCTGATACTTTCTGGTCCAAATGAGTGTGACACGGTTTCCGTCCGTAGCATTAAAGGCAAGGGAAGCCAGCGAGCATCTGGCCTCCCTTGATTTAAAAGAAGTATTAAAAATGTGCCAATCAGCGTTGAGCTAAACTGAGCGAGCTCAACTGTGAATGGTCCTGGCACACCAAAACAAAAAAGTGTCAAGGGAAGCCAGCCTGGATTTTGACGTCACTCTTATCAAATCCCGTTGAGAGCATGCGTCACTGACAGAAAAACTTGAATTGTTGCGTCTCGTTGTGTTCTTGTCCTCCGGTGGCTAGCTAGCTAGCTAAAATTGTCCCTTTCCTAAATTAGCCATGGATGGAGATAGGGATTTGGACTTGTGGTTTTACTTAATTCTCTGTACTGGCCAATGATTATAACGGCGATTCTGATCCAACCAATAACTCATACATTGATGTGCCCCTGGCCTAAGAGGATGGAAGTTCAATATGTAGCTAGATGTAGAAGGCTAATGTTAACTAGCTAACGTTGCCCATGAGTGGAAGTTAGGCTAGCGAGCAAGCATTTTAGCCAGGTAGTCTAGGACAAAAAAAAAAAAGTGTGTACTGTAGGACAGAGTGACAGACGGCTTTGTCAACATGAAAGAGAGGAGGATGTCATTGGCATTTCTCTACAAGTAGGGTGAGTCTTTTTTTTTACTTGCATAAATGCGCATGCACACACACACACACACACACACACACACACACACACACACACACACACACACACACACACACACACACACACACACACACACACACACACACACACACACACACACACACACACACACACACACACACACACACACACACACACACACACACACACACACACACACACACACAAATCACAACCATGGACAGCCACATCATATTAAGCTTAAATTGATTGGACTAAATTGTTTTTGGTTGTCCCTGTATTAGACTAAGCAGAGGTGATTTGATGATGTTGAAGTTGAAGTAGTGGAGGCAGCTCCTGTTTTCTTCGCGACTTGCTCTCTGTCGTTTTAAATCAATAGCTGTTTAGTGGTCTGAAATTGTCGAAAACATTAAATACGGTGCACCTTTTAGTTAGAATTTAAGAAAATGGTGGTTTAATTCATTCTGTAAGGGCTATTTGACCAAGAAGGAGAGTGATGGAGTGCTGCATCAGACGACCTGGACTCCACAATCACCCGACCTCAACCAAATTGAGATGGTTTGGGATGAGTTGGACCGCAGAGTAAAGGAAAAGCAGCCAAAAAATGCTCAACATATGTGGGAACTCCTTCAAGACTGTTCCAAGCATTCCAGGTAAAGCTGGTTGAGAGAATGCCAAGAGTGTGCAAAACTGTCATCAAGGCAAAGGGTGGCTACTTTGAAGAATCTCAAATATAAAATATATTTTGATTTGTTTAACACGTTTTTGGTTACTACATGATCCATATGTGTTATTTCATAGTTTTGATGTCTTCACTTTACTGTAGAAAATAGTAAAAATAAAGAAGTACCCTTGGATTGAGTACGTGTGTCCAAACTTTTGACTGGTACTGTATATATAAAATATGAATATCATACAGTGGATACATAAGCCTACTGTAAGGATCGACGCTGGACACAGGAAGCAGGTACAGGGAGAACATTTAATACATAACGGACATGAAACAGGACAGGAACAGCGTCTGGACAGGGGACAAAGTAACGGCATCAGTACAGACACAGGGATCAAACAGAGGAAACAGACAGATAAAGTGGAGGCAATCAAATAACGATAGAGTTCAGGTGGGTCCAATGAGGTGCAGGTGCGCGTAATGAAGGGGATAGGTGTGCGTAATGATAGGCAGTATGGCGCAATCGAGCGCAGGAGAGGGAGAACTGGAGCAGGCGTGACAGTACCCCCCCTCTAGGGGCGCCACACGGCGTCCCAACTGGGCGAGCCTGACGGGCCGAGAGACGCCTCAAGCACTGACGACCGAAGTCAACCTGCAGGCGCCCTGCCCGCCACTGCGCCACTCGGGAAGCCAGAATGCTATTATTTCTATCCCCCCTCCCAGAAAAGTAGATGCTTTTTCAACTTGGAACCAACAGGTTGCTTGACCTTATTCATTGTGCGTAAAGGTGTTGGAATTATGAAGGAATTAAGTCAAGGTCAGAATATGGTGTATCTGTAGACACACCTCTGCCACACCTTAATTTCTTTGATCTCCACCCCCAAAGAATAGCGGGTGAATACACATAGAGAGAAAAGTGCATAAAAAGGGAATTACTTTCCATTTACATGCCTTAACTCAGGTCGGAATTCCCCCCTGATGAACATTTCATTTCAAGACATATTTTAGCAAAGAAATCCCAGGCAGAAAGGCAGAGCAAAGGTTATCCTCTACAGGAGCGAGCAGTCTTGATACAACATTTTGAACAGAAATACAATGGTTCATTGAATCAGTCTAAAACTTTGCACATACACTGATGCCATCTAGTGGCCAAAATCTAAATTGTGCCTAACCGGAATATTACATTTTGGCCTTTCTCTTGCAATTCAAAAACACATGTTTTTTTCTTTGTATTATCTTTTACCAGATCTAATGTGTTATATTCTCCTACATTAATTTCACATTTCCACAAACTTCAACGTGTTTCCTTTAAAATGGTATCAATAATATGCATATCCTTGCATCAGGTCCTGAGCTACAGGCACTTAGATTTGGGTATGTCATTTTTGACGAAAATTGAAAAAAAAGGGTCCGATCCTTATTATACAAATGTTAGCTGTCAGATAGAAATGATGCAAAGAGGAATGTAGGATAACTCTGACTGTACATGTCTTAATGATACACTTTTCATGTTTCAAGTATAAGTGTGTGTGTGTGTGTGTGTGTGTGTGTGTGTGTGTGTGTGTGTGTGTGTGTGCGTGCGTGCGTGCGTGCGTGCGTGCGTGCGTGCGTGCGTGCGTGCGTGCGTGCGTGCATATATATATATATATATAAAGAGGGTTGATTCCTCCTGTCAGGTCAGTGAAAAGCTCCCTCCTCAAAGCCTGAAACACAATCACGCTCACTCAGCACCAGTGGTGTAAAGTACTTAAGTAAAAATACAATAAAGTACTAATTAAGCAGTTTTTGGGGGTATTTGTACTTTACTTTACTATTTATATTTTTGACTACATTTACGTTTACTTCACTACATTCCTTGAAAATACCTTTTACTCCATATATTTTCATTGACACCCAAAAGTACCCGTTACATTTTGAATGCTTAGCAGGACAGGAAAATGGTCCAATTCACACACTTATCAAGAGAACATCCCTGGTCATCCCTACTGCCTCTGATCTGGCGGATTCACTAAACACACATGCTTCGTTTGTAAATGATTGCTGAGAGTTGGAGTATGCCCCTGGCTATCGGTAAATTAAAAAAACTAGAAGATGGTGGCGTCTGGTTTGCTTAATATATGAATTAGAATTTTTTTATGCTTTTACATTTGATACTTAAGTATGTTTTAGCAATTACATTTACTTTTGATACTTATATTTAAAACCAAATACTTTTAGACTTTTACTTAAGTACCTTTTCACTGGGTGACTTTCCCTTTCACTTGAGTCATTTTCTAATAAGGTATCTTTACTTTTACTCAAGTATGACAATTGGGTACTTTTTCCATCACTGCTCAGCACTGTGTCCATGTCAAAAAGGCTGAGGCTGTGGCAACTTATACCCAATCCTATATAGTACACTGAATGAAAGAGAGATGGAGAAGGAAAGAGAGAGAGAGAGAGAGGGGGGGGGGGGGGGGGGATAAAGTGAAAGAGCCATAAAGAGGTGAGAGAAGAACAGCCTTATTCAGCTCTCTCACACAGAGGGCTCAACATACACATCCAACCAAGTAAGGAACACCTGCTAAAGGAGCACTCACTTCCCAGAAACACACACACACACACACACACACACACACACACACACACACACACACACACACACACACACACACACACACACACACACACACACACACACACACACACACACACACACACACACACAGTTGTATTAAAGTATTAAATCCCATACAGTAGGTCTACCTTTAATGTTCATTGTAGAGACAGATGAACACACACACATTCACGTACACTCACACAAGAACACCAATAATCCTTGACAAATCACACACACACACAAAACAGACTCCATTCCTTAATTTCCATCCCTCTCCCTCCCTCTCGTCTGTCTCTCCTCCTTCCTCACCCTGTCAGACCGTGAAGACGTGGGTGGTGGGAGGGAGGGAGGAAAAGAGAGAGAGAATGAAGGGAAGAAAGAAAGACAGGAGCGTTTACATGTTCAATAGTTTCTTTGTGGCCTGAAAATCTCTCCCTCTCTCTCTCCCTCTTTCTCGCTCCCTCCCTCGCGCTCTCTCTTTCCCGCTCCCTCTCTCTCTCTTTCTCTCCTTCCTCCCTCCCCCCACTCTCCTCTACCCCCACCCCACC
The DNA here is from genome assembly GCF_045679555.1 of Salvelinus alpinus. NCBI lineage: Eukaryota > Metazoa > Chordata > Actinopteri > Salmoniformes > Salmonidae > Salvelinus > Salvelinus alpinus. The sequence continues at coordinate 66,277,666 of NC_092090.1, forward strand.
CCTCCCTCTCTCTCCCCATCCCTTTATTCCTCTGCCAGCGACCCCCTCACCTCGTGGTGCATTAATAGTCTACTGGTAATAAATCAAGGCTGACACCCAGCCCGGCTCGGCCGCTCGCAGCCTTGATTAAAATCGTTTGTTTAAATCCGCATATTTTCTGCTCCTGCCATAACTTTGTGACATGCCTGACACAGAGAGCTGAGAAGTTGCTTCATGGGTAATTGCTCCGGAGCTGGATGCGTCTGCACTTTTCTTTGCGTTCTCGTTCTCTTTGTTTCATTGGGGTTTCTTCTTGGGATAGTGTCGGAGCAGTGTTTTGGGGGAATGCATCGGTTGGATCCTTTTTATTTGATAACAGGTGGGACCGTGTTATTACTACCTCAGACACTATGTGTGTCTTGTACTTATACTGCTATCAGTTCTGGTATCAGAGCTGGTACTTGTAAAACAGTTGTGGACAGTTATCACCACCACAATGATATCATAATCAACATACAATGCCTTCAGAAAGTATTCATACTCCTTCACTTATTCCACATTTTGTTGTTTTACAGCCTTTCAAAATTGATTACATAAAGAAATGTGCTCACCCATCTACACACAATACCCCATGATGACAAAGTGAAAACATGCTTTTAGAAATGTTTGTAAATCTGTTGAAAATGAAATACAGAAATATAACATTTACATAAGTATTCACACCCCTGAGCCAATACTTTGGAGAGTGGTACTCAGTAATGGGTTGTGTTGGATTTCCCCCCAAAATAACACTTTGTATTTAGAACAAAAAGTTAATTACTTTACCACATTTTTTGCAGTATTACTTTAGTGCCTTGTTGCAAACAGGATCCTTATTTTCACTCTGTTAATTAGGTTAGTATTTTGGAGTAACTACAATGTTGTTGATCCATCCTCAGTTTTCTCCTGTCACAGCCATTAAACTCTGTAACTGTTTTAAAGTCATCATTGGCCTCATGATGAAATCGCTGAGCAATTTCCTTCCTCTGCCGCAACTGAGTTAGGAAGGACGCTTGTATCTTTTGTCACGGATCCCTCTGGAACTTTCATTGCGCACACCTGGCCCCTATTCCCACTGATTGTATTTGTATATATGTGCCCTTTGTTCACCATTGTCCGGTCGATTATTGTTACTATGTCCATTGGTGCGTGTAAGTACCTGTGCTGTGTGTTTTGGGCTTTCGTGCGCTTGTGGATTGCGCAGATGACTACAGGTCTCGTCCCGTGCGATAATCATTGTGCGCTCGTGTTATTTATTCGAGGTTCTCCTCGCTCTTTTGTTTGGTTTTCAACCCTGTGTTTTTGTTACTTGTTTGTTTGGTCTTCGTCCCCGTGCCTATACACGGCACGCCGAAATTTGGGGCACAGTAAAAAAAAAACTATTACGCATTCCTGCACCTGTTTCCCGAATAATTTATACCAGCGTGACATCTTTGTAGCGACTGGGTGTATTGATACACCATCCAAAGTGTAATTAATAACTTCACCATACTCAAAGGGATATTCAATGTCTGCTTTTGTTTTGTTTTACCATCTACCAATAGTTACCCTTTGTGAGGCATTGGAAAACCTCCCTGATCTTTGTGGTTGAATATGTGTTTGAAATGCACTGCTCGACTGAAGGACCTTCAGACAATTGTATGTGTGGGGTACAGAGATGAGGCAGTCATTACAAAATAATGTTAAACCCTATTTCTGCACACAGTCCATGCAAGCACATTTTTACTCCTGATTTTATTTAAGCTTGCCATAACAAAGGGTTTGAATACTTATTGACTTTGACATTATGGGGTATTGTTCGTAGGCCAGTGACAAAAAAATCTAAAGTTAATAGATTTGAAATTCAGCCTGTAACTCAACAAAATGTGGAAAAAGTAAAGGGGTGTGAATACTTTCTGAAGGCACTGTATGTGATTTGTGTGTATAGACAGTATGTGAATAGAAAAGGTGTGTACAGCAGTAGTTATATAGGATGAGCCTTGACTAGAATACAGTATACATATAAAGTGGATAAAACAGTAAGTAAACACTATTAAAGTGACCGGTGTTCAATGACTCTATGTACGGAGGGCAGCAGTCTCTAAGGTGCAGGGTAGAGTGCCGGGTGGTAGCCGGCTAGTGACAGTGACTAATGGTATCCTATTCCCTATCATTGTTTGTAAAGTAGTGCAGTATAAAGGAAATACAGTCCCATTTGGGACACATGACCAGACCCCAGCACATCCAACACATCCAGCGCACCTCCAGCGTACCCAGCACGTCCGGCGTACCCAGCACGTCCGGCGTACCCAGCACGTCCGGCGTACCCAGCACGTCCGGCGTACCCAGCACGTCCGGCGCACCCCAGCACGTCCAGCGCACCCCAGCACGTCCAGTGCACCCCAGCACGTCCAGCGCACCCCAGCACGTCCAGCGCACCCCAGCACGTCCAGCGCACCCCAGCACGTCCAGCGCACCCCAGCACGTCCAGCGCACCCCAGCACGTCCAGCGTACCCAGCACGTCCAGCGCACCCCAGTCTATCCACGCAGTACATCAAGGACAGTTGAAATCATATTGTTTAAAATGTCAGTTTTGAATTGACTCTACTGGAGTTATCTTAACCTTTAAAATAATTTGTGTTGATAACTGGTGTTGATTGGAACAGAGTACTACTTTTTACTCCGTTAAGAGTAACCAGAGACAGGGAGTTAAATCTATAGGAGGGGCCTTATTGTCATATTTCCCAGCATGATCTGTTGTCGGTTGATTTTGAGAATAATTTTTGAATATCTATGTTTTCACATGTACAGGACATTGATTGTTTTTATCTTATACTATACAAAGATAATTAAGTAGCATACATTTTTCTTAACTAATCCAATATGTAAGTGGTTGGATTTATTGCACCCGTTACTGAGATGGTAGTTCCAGTTGACGTGATGTAGGTAGTCTCCAATAATAATATTTTCCTACTAGTGATGGGAAGTTCAGTTCTTTTTACTGACTTGGATCTTTTCGACTCGTTCGGTCAAAAAACAGACCTTTCAACTCATTTTGTTATTCATTAATTCCCCTCCCCCAGGGCACGCGGGACCCCCTACCGGTGAATGATGAAATGAAAACTCGAAAGAGATGATTCTACAAGCCTCACGGTCTCTTCTTATTCATCATACAGTAGGGGGCTTATTGGAGCTGTCATTTGCGACTGAGACTTGTAAAAGTCTACCTTAATGTGCTTTAAAGAGATTATCCTGTACTTTTGTATACTTTTGAACCAGTAGTTCTGAAGTAGCATTCACGAGCCAAAAGTGGTCCCCGAAAATTGCATACTATGTCACATACGTGGAGATATGTGCACTACGTCATCGCCCTCCCTCCCTCCCTCCCGCTCTCTCTCGCTGTGTCCACTGAGCCATTGGCCCAGCCCTGCAACCTCATTGGATAATGCTGGGCAGGCCTCTTCTGTAGCTGTCACTCAAATGCAAGTGGCTGAAGCTCATTGGCTAGAACTCGAATTGCAACGGGGCTGGCCCACATGGGGGGAAATGTAGGGAAAATGGTACGGCACAGCTTCAAGAAAACTGTTTCAAAATAGAAAACTGCTTCAAAATAGGGATTTTGTGGCTAATTGAGGTAAAACAGTAATTCTGCTCATAGATTATACATGTATGAACTACACATTGACACATCCAGCCCACAGCGAGAGGTTTAAAAAATACTTTCTTAGTCACCAAAGTGCCAGTGTATGTCTTTAAACAATGTAGGCTACATTTTGTTGATTTCTTGGCATGAAAATAAGATTATATCTTGATACATTAGAAACGGGGTCTAGATTGTGAACGACTCTTATCACAATGCATTGATTGACTGCCATAAGGGTGATAAGCACAATATCGTTTGCGAACTGCAGCCCCCCAACGATTCGAGTTTCAGTTTGTTGAGCAGAGGCTGTGTATGTTTTGCTTCTACAGAGCTGTGTTCATCACAACATTCAACAATCAATTAATTACATTAAATCTTGCATCATGCAATCAATGATCAGGTTTAAACATGTATTTGTCTTCTCGATGCTGCCCGCAGCATGATCTATTTTCCTGCGCAAATATATGACAGACAGTTGTTGGTCGGAGCAAATCTCTCGAGCCGCTGAGTCGTAGAAGTGTGTATCAATCCTGCCGTAGGACACAATGGGTAACAATAACTTGGCTATATACAGTTGAGGTCGGAAGTTTACATACACTTAGGTTGGAGTCATTAAAACTTGTTTTTCAACCACTCCACAAATTACTTGTTAACAAACTATAGTTTTGGGTAGGACATCTACTTTCTGCATGACACAAGTAATTTTTCCAACAATTGTTTACAGACAGATTATTTCACTTATAATTCACTGTATCACAATTCCAGTGGGTCAGAAGTTTACAAACACTAAGTTGACTGTGCCTTTAAACAGCTTGGAAATTTCAGAAAATTATGTCATGGCTTTAGAAGCTTCTGACGGGGTAATTCACATAATTTGAGTCAATTGGAGGTGTACCTGTGGAAGGCCTACCTTCAAACCCAGTGCCCCATTGCTTGACATCATGGGAAAATCAAAAGAAATCAGCCAAGACCTCAGAAAATAAATTGTAGACATCCACAAGTCTGGTTCATCCTTGGGAGCAATTTCCAAATGCCTAAAGGTACCGCGTTCATCTGTACAAACAATAGTACGCAAGTATAAACACCATGGGACCACGCAGCCGTCATACCACTCAGGAAGGAGACGCGTTCTGTCTCCTAGAGATGAACATACTTTGGTGCGAAAAGTGCAAATCAATCCCAGAACAACAGCAAAGGACCTTGTGAAGGTTCTGGAGGAAACGGACACATAAGTATCTACAGTAAAACGAGTCCTATATCGACATAACTTGAAAGGCCGCTCAGCAAGGAAGAAGCCACTGCTCCAAAACCGCCATAAAAAGCCAGACTACGGTTTGCAACTGCACATGGGGACAAATATCATACTTTTTTGAGAAATGTCCTCTGGTCTGATGAAACAAAAATAGAACTATTTGGCCATAATGACCATTGTTATGTTTGGAGGAAAAAGGGGAACGCTTGCAAGCCAAAGAACACCATCCCAACCTTGAAGCACAGGGGTGGCAGCATAATGTTGTGGGGGTGCTTTGCTGCAGGAGGGACTGGTGCACTTCACAAAATAGATGGCATCATGCTGAAAGAAAAATAAGTGGATATATTGAAGCAACATCTCAAGACATCAGTGAGGAATATAAATCTTGGTCGCAAATGGGTCTTCCAAATGGACAATGACCCCAAGCATACTTCCAAAGTTGTGGCAAAATGGCTTAAGGACAACAAAGTCAAGGTATTGGAATGGCCATCACAAAGCCCTGACCTCAATCCTATAGGAAATTTGTGGGCAGAACTGAAAAAGCGTGTGCGAGCAAGGAGGCCTACGAACCTGACTCAGTTACATCAGCTCTGTTGTGGGAATGGGCTAAGATTCACCCAACTTATTGTGGGAAGATTGTGGAAGGCTACCTGAAACGTTTGACCCAAGTTAAACAATTTAAAGGCAATGCTACCAAATACTAATTGAGTGTATGTAAACTTCTGACCCACTGGGAATGTGATGAAAGAAATAAAAGCTGAAATAAATCATTCTCTCTACTATTATTCTGACATTTCACATTCTTAAAATAAAGTGGTGATCCTAACTGACCTAAGACAGGGAATTTTTACTAGGATTAAATGTCAGGAATTGTGAGAAACTGAGTTTAAATGTATTTGGCTAAGGTGTATGTAAACTTCTGACTTCAACTGTACATGGGGTACCAGTACCGAGTTGATGTACAGGGGTACGAGGTAATTGAGGTATATACACTGAGAATACAAAGGGCAGTGCAATACAGGTTGCATCATCTGTGGATCTGTTGGGGCTGGGGAAGTCGCGAAATTTCGTCAACAGCTGATTGCCAAGCAAATAACTGGCAGTCTCAAGGTAATTGACTGTAAACTAACATAAACACATTTAGCATCTTCTGGCTTCCACACATAGCCTACAAGCCACTGATGCAGACCTTTGGAACATACACATTTTAAAAAGTTTAATAGATCTATGTAATACAGCCTAAACCTTTACAATAAATCCATTATTTATTTTAGAGAGGTCTTAAGAAACATGATATGAAGAAAATGTAATCTATTTCAGAAGAACAGCATAGAATAGTCTGAGTTGTCCTTTTGTTAGGTCCTGATCTGGCTATACCATATGGCTGTAGGCTACAGTAGTTCATTTAGCAGACACAATTTGCTTAGAATTCTGTGGTATTATTTTATAGTGTGAAGAATACAATTGAACAAAACAGAATAAAATAGAAAGGATATTTTCTCCAAACGATTTGAGGGAGTGCGAACATGGGACTATTCTTTGTTGAGCGGTTAACAACGAATCAGGTACTCCTATATACTTAATTTTGTGTTATTTATTTAACTTTAGTTGTGATACAAATGTTGGCTGTATGTTTGATTTTTAATACATTCAAAGGCTACATGATGCGACTCTAATGATGATTTGAAAAAAGTAGCATGAAAGGCATGAGCTCTGCTTTGTTTTTTTGTGCAGACTGTACACACTGCATCAGTCTCTCATTCACAATTTGACAAGCATTTGATAATGCCTTGAATTTTCCAGCGGCATTCCCTTTGTGTGGCCGTAATGCCCCCTAAAAAGATCAATGCCTTTTGCAGGCCAGTGGCCTACGTGCCCTTGGACTGAATATAATAACTATAATTCCCTTCTCCCGCGTGCTGCATTCTCCTAAGCACCTCTCACTCACATGGCTCTCCGTCACATGATCAGGTCTTTCTCACAGGCTACAAGTGAAGACAGACACATCCGGGACGCAACTGCGCGCATCCTTGTCCAATTCCGAGGCGCATGTTGAAGATATTGGAAGAAATGTCCACATTTACTTTTCATCAGCCAACAAGATGAGTAGACCTAACGAACAGCAAAAACCCATAGTACAAAAGTTTACCTATTCTATTCTCTGCGAGAACTAAATATTCCAAACATACTCTGGGACAGTTGTGGGATGCGATAGATCCCAAATTAATACAACCACTAGCATCAAAAACATTTTTTACGCAATGAGGCTGATGCAACAGATCAGAACGTTTAGCTTGAAATGTTGATGAAATTATTGAAATTATTAGGCTATTTCTTCACATTATAAATGCAGCAATGCACACATGGTAGTAGGCTATGCGCAAATGTTCCATTAGCGGGAAAACACTATGTCACGGCCGTCGTAAGAAGTGGACCAAAGTGCAGCGTGGTGAGCGTACATTTTCCTTTTATTTTAGTAAATGTCGCCAACAAAACAACAAACGAAAAACAACCATACCCGGCCAAAACATAGAAATAAAGAATCATAGAAATCCCACCCTGACCAAACCAAAATAGAGACATAAATAGGCTCTCTAAGGTCAGGGTGTGACAGTACCCCCCCCCCCCCCCCCCCCTAGTTGCGGGCCCCGGATTGGGAACCCACGTAGCGGGCCCCGAATGGGGACCGTCGCTGGAGGCTCCGGACTGGAGACCGTCGTTGGAGGCTTCGTGCCATGGATCGTCGCTGGAGGCTTCGTGCCATGGATCGTCGCTGGAGGCTTCGTGCCATGGATCATCGCTGGAGGCTTCGTGCCATGGATCATCGCTGGAGGCTTCGTGCCATGGATCATCGCTGGAGGCTTCGTGCCATGGATCATCGCTGGAGGCTTCGTGCCATGGATCATCACTGGAGGCTTCGTGCCATAGATCATCACTGGAGGCTTCGTGCCATGGATCATCACTGGAGGCTTCGTGCCATGGATTATCATTGGAGGCTTCGTGCCCTGGATCATCACTGGAGGCTTCCTCCGTGGAGCCGGAACAGGTCTCAACGGACTGAGGAGACGTACTGGCAGCCTGGTGCGTGGAGCTGCCACTGGGCTTACCAGGCTGGGAAGACATACAGGAGGCTATGGGTCTGGGAGCAGGCACAGTACTCACCAGGCTGGGGAGACATACAGGAGGCCTGGTTCTGGGGGCAGGCACAGGATACACTGGGCCGTGGAGGCGCACTGGAGGTCTCGAGCGTAGAGCCTGCACAATCCGTCCTGGCTGGATGGTTATTTTCACTCTGCAGATGTGGGGGATATCAGGCGCAGGATATCCTGGGCCGTAGAGACGCACTGGAGGCCAGATGCACTGAGCCGGCACCATCCGTCCTGGCTGGATGCTCACTCTAGCCCGTCCAATGCGGGGAGCTGGAATATAGCGCACCGGGCTATGAACGCGCACTCCCCCTCCGGTAAGCACGGGGAGTTGGCTCAGGTCTCCAACCTGTCTCAGCCAATCTCCTCGTGTGCCCCCCAAAAAAACATTTTGGGGGCTGCCTCTCGTGCCTGCTCGTTGCCGTGACTCCTGGTAGCGAAGTCGTTCCTCCTGGTAGCGAAGTCGTTTACATGGCAGGGTCTTGTTCCCTGTCATGACCTCCTCTCATGTCCAAGATGTCCTCCATTCTCTCTTCTCCCGGGCCCAGGATCCCTGCTCCTCCTGGCCACGCTGCTTTGTCCTTTGGTGGTGGGTAGTTCTGTCACGGCCGTCGAAAGAAGTGGACCAAAGTGCAGCGTGGTAAGCGTACATTTTCCTTTTATTTTAGTAAATGTCGCCAACAAAACAACAAACGAAAAACAACTGTGAAGCTTACAGGGCTATAGTGCCACTAACAAAGATAACTACCCACACTGAAAGGAGGGGAAAAGGGCTACCTAAGTATGATTCCCAATCAGAGACAACGATAGACAGCTGTCCCTGATTGAGAACCATACCCGGCCAAAACATAGAAATAAAGAAACATAGAAAACAAAGCATAGAATGCCCACCCCAATCACACCCTGACCAAACCAAAATAGAGACAAGAAAAGGCTCTCTAAGTTCAGGGCGTGACACACTATTATCAAAAGTGACCACAAATGCGATTATGCAAGTAATGCTATTATTATAAAGGTGCATTGTTATGGTGAAAATGATCTTCCCCAAACTTGAAACTCGCACGTTGTCAGTTAATTTGTGGAACTTCTTTCCTTCTTAATGCGCTTTGAGACAATCAGTTGTGCAGTCACAAAAACTATCAAGTGCTATGATCAAACTGGCTCTCATGAGGACTGCCACAAGAAAGGAAGACCCAGAGTTACCTCTGCTGCAGAGGATAAGTTCATTAGAGTTAACTGCACCTCAGATTGCAGCCCAAATAAATGCTTCACAGAGTTCAAGTAACAGACACATCTCAACATCAACTGTTCAGAGGAGACTGCGTGAAAATGTGCAGAATGTCAGTTAAAATCCATCTCGTTCCATCTTCTCCCACTGCCGGCCAGTGGGCTTCTTCTCACTACCATATTTGGTAGTGAGTGGAAACGCTGAACGGATGATTCACATTTATTCGTCCCGTGAAATATCTGTCTCATTATTCTATCTGTGCTCTGACCATTTCCGTATTGAGCGCGTCACTGGTACTTCATGTTTGAGTTTTTGCTTGTTAACAGAAATCAGGAGGATAGAGTTCTGATCAGATTTGCCAAATGGAGGGCGAGGGAGAATTTAGTACGCATTTCTTTGTGTGACTCTCGAGTCAGTAAAATGAGTCATTAAAAATTCCTTCTCCTACTTTGACAGGCATTCTGAATGCAAGTTGTGGGTCATGTAAAATTCCTTGATTCCAACAGAGATTGGATATCACATTGCAAGCCACCGTAATATGACACATTAAGAAATATGCAACAAAGACTTTACACCCTAATAACTCAAAGCAAGTAAACCGACAGAACTATTTTCTCTGACGGAGTTGATTGTTAATTGAAAACAACACAGATAAGTGTAAAATTACAAGAGAGTTGATTTGGTCCCGTGTGGCTCAGTTGGTAGAGCATGGCGCTTGCAACGCCAGGGTTGTGGGTTCATTCCCCACGGGGGGACCAGGATGAATATGTATGAACTTTCCAATTTGTAAGTCGCTCTGGATAAGAGCGTCAGCTAAATGACTTAAATGTAAAAATGTAAATGATTAAAAACGACACTGACAACAGTAAAATGGCAATTTGAGTTAATTTGAATGAAATCTCAAACCACGTTTCAATCCATCCATTCCATGCGGATGAATTACCTAACGCATGAAAAAGTCTGGTCTGATGGAAACAGGAAATGCCAGTCCAATTTTATAAACGCTGAGGGCAATTTGTTAATTCGACATCGTGGTATCTTTTTGTGTCTGTAAAATGAATTGTGCGAGAAATGGCGGTGGAAAAGTCTTTATACGCAAATATTGATATAATGACCATCATATCGGAGTAAACTTGGAGTACAACTTGGGAAAGCATGCCGTTTATTAGGCTACAGATCAATGATGATGAACTTCACAGGTTGGTGAATGTGCAAGGGAAGGGACTTGATGCTCCTTTCCAATAAATACTGAGGGTCTTATTCTGGATCCATGCTTGGCTGTCGTTTGACAAATACAAAATAATATCGCTCTTATCCATAATAATCTCACAATGTAGGTAGCCTACCCGCACTGTATCTGTCAGCTGTTGGGAGGAACTTACGTGTCAAGACCAGAGTGGGCACATTTGCTAAATAACGCAACCGTTTTTGTGACAAAACCATCAGTAGGGTTGATAATGAGATGGAAACCCATTTAACTTGTATTTTTCATTTGGTATTGGGACTTTATCCGTAAAAGTGCACTACGTGATCACGCACAGCCTTTTATCCGCAATAAGTCCATTTGATGGAAACATACAGTATCTCTGGTGGGAAAATGCGCATATTGTTTAATGCACATTTTATTATATTTACATGAAAATCTATCGCAAATTGGATGGAAACC